>NC_080670.1:99123467-99486778 GCF_030247195.1 Topomyia yanbarensis | reverse complement strand
GTGTTTTGACAAAATCGCCCATATCTCAGAAAGTAAACAACATATCGAAAATCAAAACTAATAGTGTCAAATGGCAATGTCAGGCCTTTCATTTGAAACTAATTTCATTAAGATCGGCTCAGCCATTGCTGAGATAATTACATGACATTTTGTACATACATACATACACACATACACACACACACACACACACACATACAGACATTGTCTCAATTTGTCGAGCTGAGTCGATTGGTATATGAGACTCGGCCCTCCGGGCCTCGGAAAAAGTTGTCAAAGTTTGAGCGAATCCTATACATTTCTTTTGTAAGAAATGTAAAAATATATAACAGAAGATAGGAGTTGGACACAGAAAACATTCACACTCCTTATTTGAGTCTCTCAGTGCACAATGAGGAACTCAAACTCGCCGAGCCCGCACACCCTTCCTCCACCATCGTATCATATCCACCAGTGCTCTCTCAAGCACACACACCGATTATGCTCCGAATAAGTGGATAGACTGAACACTAGAGTGACAGGAAAAAAATTACCCCTATAGGCCCATGCCCCAGTCGCTTCCCAGTCCCACCAGGAGCACCTGCTCCAAATTTGAAGCAAATCGGACAAGTCCAGCTACCGGACCAACGTGCCTGAAGGCTGTATGGGACCCCTCAACAACTTACATGGAGAAAACCCACCAACTCGCACTCCCGGCGCCAGGCGGCACTGTATACATCGCACTATCACTATAAGTAAATATAAGAAAGATAATTCAACTGCCTACAACTTTGTCGAAGACTGCTAGTGAATCCGACTTTGTTAAAGAAAGTTATAAAACTTTTAACGAAGTTATGTCTGAGTCAGTTTTGCATGGGGCGTAGTAGCGCAAGGTTGTGCATTAGTACTTGATTCGCACGAACTGAACATTTTTGTGAAATAATGGTTAGGTTTAGGTCAACAGTATGTTCAAAAGATCTATAGTAAGCAATACGAGTCATGTTCTGGTTAGAAAATTTTAGTTCCACATTCCACCGCATAGAGGGTGCCAACACTAACTTTTCACCGGAAAGAGATAGAGATTAAGTGTCTTCTACAAAGTTGTAGAACAAGCATTTCCAAATAATTCTTCCGAACATCTCGATATTCTATCTCACTTCTATAAAAAGTTAGTGTTGGCGCCCTCTATACGGTCACAGGTGGAACTAAAATTTTCTAACCAAAACATAGCTCGCACTATGTACTACACCTCTTCTGACCATACCATTCAGCTAAATGTAACCATTATCTCACGACAATGTATAGTTTGTGGGAATCGAACACCGATACACAACCATGCACTGCTAGGCCCCATGCAAAACCGACTCAGACACCACTTCGTTAAAAGTTTAATAACTTTCTTTAACAAAGCCGGACTCACCATCAGTCCTCGACAAAGTCGTAGACAACTAAATTATTATTCCTATCTTCACTTACAGTGACAGTACGATGCACACAGTGCCACCCAGCGGCGAAAATGCGAGTCAGTGGGCCTTCTCCATGTAAATTGTCGAAAAGTCCCACACAAACTTCAGACACGTTGGTCCGGTAGCTAGACTTGCTCGACCTGCTTCAAATCTGGAGCAAGCACTCCCCCAGTGGGACCAGGAATCGACCCAGTGGTGGGCCGATAGAGTTTTCAAAAATTCGTCATTTTTCTGGGCACTCTACTGAACACGCTTAACGCACAAAATTCACAGTAGACGAAGCCGAAGTTAAATACAGGTAGAATACACGCCATCTGTCCAATCTGGTCAATGTCTTCGTGTAGGTGAATTGCATGAAAACTTAACCTGTTCCCATGTCCCTGCTCACTTCTCCTTTTGAACCTTGTTTCGCGGCAGAGATGCTAGGTATATTTGCGTAAACTACCGCACAATTATATGAATAGTACCACTTTTTTATTTCGATTATAGAGGTTTTAACCTTAAGGTCATTCGCCTCTTCGAGTTAGAAAAATCTCTTATGAAAAATTTCTAACCCTATGTGCGGGGTCGGGACTCGAACCCAGGTGCGCTGCGTACAAGGCAATCGATTTACCAATACGCTACGCCCACCCCTAATAGTACCACTTATTCGTCACTATTAAAGCATATAATTATAATGCAATAGAAAAATTAAATTGACGCAATGTATGGTAGAAATCAGATAGTTAAAGGCATACGGACCCGTCAGAATGTACTACTGATACCAGCAGACATTGCCAACACAAAAAATGAAACAGTTAGAAAACATACTAATTGGACACACTTCCTCCTGTATATACACGACGTAGGTATGAGTAAGGAAAAAAAACAACACACAAAAAATATATATTATAGTCCAAGCAAGCCATGCTTGACAAATTAAATAAAAAATATTCCAATTGGAATCCTCTCACCGCAGTCCGCCGTTATGGTCCTCTCCATGCCTCCTCGCGCCAGTAATAAGGTAATCGTAATGCCCGAAAGGCCAAACGCCGATATTTTAGTACAGCATCACTCACACTACCAGTCCGTTCATCATCACCGGAGAAGCATGCCAATGGAACTCACAACGTTCAAGCACAGTTCCCATTGACTAGCTCCCAATTTCCATGGCACGGAATGCTTTGATGTGAAAACGTGTGAATTCGCTTTCGGAAAACATTTTCTGTATAATTTGATGAAATGGTGACGTGCCGTTTACATTCCGCTCGGTCTTCAAAAATCAACACATTGCGTGGATTGTACCCTAATTCCGCGAACACAAGCTAACTCCGTCTCATTATTACAAACACTAACACATGATATCATCTATATATCGGAATCTCTACTTTCTACGAAAAGAGCCAACCACTTCTGGCCGATTGCACACACACAAATTCATCCATATCGCTTGACACTCAATACAGCAGAAGCAAACAAGTTCTTATCTGTTCATCATTCACATTCCCTCCTGGCTCATGGAAAACCAGATATACACATATAATTGGTCATACAACAAAAATCAAATGCTCATCAAAATCGATCAGGACCTGATAGAGTCGAATGGAAATCGTCATTTTTCATAAATTTCTCTCTACATTCGGAAAGTGTTATCCTCGTTATTAATCATATTACGTTTTCGTCTCAACTCGACGCATTCTCAAAATAAAAATCTGTTTTAATCCACCTAGTGGTGCAATTGTCCTTTTTTTCATTTGTCCAGACTACGATTCCATGGCTGGTTATGTTCAATACAATGGTGGAAATGAATATTACATGTTCAGTACGCTTTTCTCATACATACAATGGATCGACAGCCACGATCTTGAGATACTATGTGATATTGAAACATCGCTTGAAACCAGCGGCGGATCATAGAGAAAGATCCGGGAGGTCGAGGTCCTGCCGAAAATTTTCAACTTGTTAAGAAATTTAAACTAGTTTTAATTTTAAAGTAGCAACCCCTCACTGCATACTCCCTCCGGGCCGGTATGATTGACGATTTTTGGAGTGATTGCATAACCTTTCTATATAAGAAAGGCAAAAATGTACCAAAGTCCAAAGAAGTCAATTTTTGTCAAACATCTCAATGTTTCATGCATTTTAAAGTCATTTGGCATCAAAAATACAAATTTGACTTTGAAAATTTTTCATTTCAGTTTATATGGGAATTTGCTGTGTGATTGCACTCTTCAACTCGTAACTCCGGAACCGGAGGTCCAATCAATAAAAAAATTCAATAGCAGCCGATGGGAAGGTTGTACCTTTCACTTGAGACTAACTTTGTGCAAATCGGTTCAGCCATCTCTGAGAAACAAAGGTCACATTTTTTCCACATACACACATACATACACACACAGACATTTTCCGATCTCGACGAACTCAGTCGATTGGCATATGACACACGGCTCTCCGGGTCGGGATTAGATTGACGAATTTTAGAGTGAATGAGAAAGGCAAAAACATTTTTAGCAAATGTTGAAAGTTATGAATTTTTTTGGTGAGCAGTTCTGTGTTTCATAGACATTAAATAAATTTTAGCTTCGCTTCCTATTAAATAAAGACCCTTATTACAGTACATTTCTACAAAAACGAGCTCAATTTGAAAATAAATCTGGGGATTATGATTGATTACAGAACTCTGGAATTTTCTATTGGAATGTTTTCAGGCAGGAATTTGATATTGATGCTATTAGACAACTGTGAAATCAAGACCAATAGATCAGTTACATATCAGGACCCCATTCCGACAATTTATCAAAAGTCCTCATGATGTTTACAACAACAGGTTATCAATCCACGGATCAGATAATTGTTATTGAGTAAAGCCATGTCAAGTGATCCTCGAATTTTTCGCAAAATCACCGATCTTCATGAGGTATAATTTATTGTATAGGGATTATGGTGATTAGCTTTTGGTATAAATATTTCGTTACAATTCCTTTTTTTCTTTAAGATATTAACCCTTAAACTTTATTGCATGATAAAATTGAAAATTTTGTATCTCAAAAACTACTGAAGATAATTCAATGAATTTTTGCACACTTATGGAATGATATTTGCACTATCTTATAAAAATATTTTTACTTTATAATTGCGTGAATAACGGTACTTTGCATCTATTTAAAGTTTTCAGTTGTATTTCTTCTTGTGTTCTTCACGCTAAAAATTTTCAAAACTTATGTCAAATTATGCGAAAATCTTTTACCTTCAATAATCTGTATTTATGATTTTTCATTTTTGTTCCTATCGAGAGTTATAGAGGATTTTGTAACTGTGCGCTGTTTCAACGCATGGCTCATTTTGATGCAACCCGCGAGAACGTACCTATTGGCAATGCCGCACGTCGCAACGTCCTAATGCGCATCGCTTTGAAGGAGCGTATCTCATGTTCAAAAATGGCATCTCTGAGATTAAAGCAAAAAGACAAGCTTTTCTTTATGGATAATTGAAAGTGAATTTTTTCTGAGTAATTTGCATGCTCTTTAGCGTTATTATATTGTTCAAGAGTTATTTAATTTTCTGTCACTCAATACCTCGGACAAGTGCGCTCGGTTATTGCCAGCCGATGAGCAAAGTTGAGCAGTGGGCATGTTTTAATCTGCGTTAGCATATTTTTCACAAATTGACATACTTCACCACGTTTTATTTTCACTTGGTTCTGTCTAAGAGGTAGATTGTGAATCTTTTCTTAAATCCACATAGCTCCTTTTCAGCCATGCGTCATCGGGTCGTGCGTTAAATTACGCGCTCATTTAATTTGCATCAGTGCGAGTGAGAAAACGTTTTGACGTTTGTTTTTGTTTCGATCGCACTTGGGTGTTTCCCATATAGAGAGAACTGGACGAAATGCTATATTATCTCAAGATATACAATATTTGCTCAAAAAAACATTCGATTGATTTATGTTATAAATATGGGTCGATCACACGAATGATGTATTCCGTTAAAAAAAATCATAAATATATTCGTCGTATCTTGTTTTTATGGCATCCATGTGGAGTGATAAATTTAAAAATTATATTGGTCAACACATGTGTAGCATATGTCGTAATGGGCGCAAAAAATACAACGAAAATAAATATGGACATGAACAAAACACAATTTTCCTTAAATTTTCGATTTTACATCCAATGTTTATAGTAATGGGTTCCTCTATAACGCGTTTAAAATATAGGAAAATTTACGCGTTTAATTTTTCTTCTTATAGTGTTTGCCAAAGTAATGGAACTGGAATATTCGATGACTCAACAGGTACATGCGGAAAACTGTAACGAGGATTTTGAAATAAAGATCGTTGATGAATAATTGAAATTCGACAAAAATAAATAATATCGTACCAGAACTTGGAGAACCACCAATCAACAGAATTAACAGAAACAATAGTGATAAAAAACCCCAACATCGATGCGATTGAACAACAGATTTTACGTAAACTTTTTTCAAAAGACACATCGTTGTTCACTCGGTGAAAATAAAAACGTGAAATAAAATGCTGTTGGCATAAGATTTTCCACTTTCATATAGTAATGTTGTAGACTAAAAAAGAATTTGGATATAACGTAGATGTATTTTGACTAACAAAAGTGTTTTTAAAGATGTTAATCGTTAGTAGCGTTAAATTATAATAATAAAAAATATATTTAACAACTATAATTTTCGTTGCACTTCAGTCAAAAAAATTTAACGCATCTCAAAATATCCGGAAAAAATTACCTTCGATAATTCGTATTGAAAAGTTTGCCCTTTTGCGCTAATCGAGAGATATGGTTTCTTTTAGTCATGCGATGCGCACTTCCTACACGATGCGCTTTCTGACGTAGTGACGTGCGACGTTGCCAATATGAACGTTCTCGCGGGCTGCATCAAAGTGGGCCGTGCGTTGAAACAGCGCACTGTTACAAAATCCTCTATAACTCTCGATAGGAACAAAAATGAAAAATTATAAATACAGATTATTGAAGGTGAAAGATTGCCGCATAACTTAACATACGTTTTGAAATTTTTTAGCGTGAAGAACACAAGAAAAAATACAATTGAAAATTTTAAATAGATGCAAAGTACCGTTATTCACGCAATTATAAAGTAAAAATATTTTTATAAGATAGTGCAAATATCATGCCATAAGTGTGCAAAAATTCATTGAATTATCTTCAGTAGTTTTTGAGATATAAAATTTTCAATTTTATCATGCAATAAAGTTTAAGGGTTAATATCTTAAAGAAAAAAAGGAATTGTAACGAAATATTAATACCAAAAGCTAATCACCATAATCCCTATACAATAAAATATACCTTAAGAAGATCGGTGATTTTGCGAAAAAATCGAGGATCACTTGACATGGCTTTACTCTATTGTAAAATTTAATTAAATCAATCTGCATCAATAAATTTTCAACTTCAATCCAATATTTTTTTTGGGTGTCGTGGGGGGGGAGGGGTTGTATGGTGTTAAACCCCAAAACCTTCTCTTGGCTACGCCGTTGATTGGAGTTATTTATTTCGCTTTTCATTTTCCGATATGTTTGAGATCGATACGATGGTTATAAGTTAGAAAAATTGCAGTCAGAAGGTTCGCACAAATGAACATTTTTGTACTGATAAGTTATCAAGTTCCTTCCAGACATCTTGGAAGTGTTCGGTGATTATTTCTAGCGGTTGTAGATAGTAAAATGAAATACAAAATTAGTTATATCCAAATAATGTTTAGCTTATTTCAATGGATTATTACTATATTGAACAATAAATAGGCGACAAAGAGTAATCAGCAAACAACAAGCCATAACTTTTAAAGTATTCAAAATAGATATTTAAAGTCTTTAGTAAAGTTATTCGCAAAAGTAAGAGCTACAAATTTGCTGAAGGCATCATTTCGATATAATCACTTCCAAGAAAATTTGTGAAAATATATCACTCATAGGGGGATTAGTCAGCAAAAACACAATACCAAAAGAAAGGGCATATTACCTTCATTAAATTCTCCGAACATACTATTGACCGAAAATAAGCCGTTTTGGCGTTAATAATAGACATGTTTTGGTCATATTTCTGGCAATGGAAAATGATAAAAATCTTTCGTCCGCATTTAATGTTAGATATCTCTTTTGATAATAGTCTGATTTCAACAATCTATAGCTTGTTCGAAAGGTATTCGTTAAAGCTGTCTAAAAACATATAAATTGTTGATCTATGTTGTCAATTTCGGCAAATAATTTAAAAAAACTGCAAAAAACGCCATTTTTACGCATTCAAACATTCATATCTTGGAAACTAAACATCAGAATCAAAAACAAATTAATAGCGTTCATACTGTTTTTTAGTTCTTTCATTTAAAATTAGTGTGAATAAGATCGGTTCAGCCATTGCTGAGAAACACGAATGAGAATTTGTCCGTTACATACACACACACAGACATTGTCCCAAATCGTCGAGCTGAGTCGATTGGTATATAAGACTCGGCCCCCCGGGCCTCGGAAAAAATCTTGAAAGTTTGAGCGAATTCTATACATTTCTTTAATAAGAAATGTAAAAAATCATAAAAAATACTAAAGTCAATCCAGGCAATATGAGCCACTAGGGGAGACTGAGGAGACTTGATCCCCTTTTTTATTTTTCAGTCCAACTCCGTGGAATGATAAAAAACTATGTATTTTTTTGTAGTTTTATATTGTTTCTAGGGATGACTAATAATCATAAAAAAATTACATGGAAATATTATACTGGACATGAGCTACGAGCATTTCTGGAAAACAACAAAAAAATGGAAAATTCTTAGATTACTGGAGACTCGATCCCTAATTTGGGGACACTTGATTCCTTTATGAAAACGTGTTTAAAAGAGCATGTAGGGTAATAAGCCTATTTTTGCCCTGTTTCTACTATCATCCTACCCATCTGAAGCCTTTGGTTAGAGCAGCATCTCCCATCTTTGCTCAACGCATTGACTCAAATGGTATTGCGATAATGGGGGTACTCGATTAGAGATTTTGCTGCGCTCAGATTTTCACCATTCTCAAAACAATTTTGTTATTATATTGGCTCTTAATAAGAGACGAATGACCTTAACGTTAAAACCTCTATAATCGAAACAAAAAAATGGACCTTAATAACAAATCAAAGAAGCTGATATAATAAAATTATTGTAGTAATGATGTGGTACCCTTCTTAATAGGACAAAAACGGATACATTACCCCATTCAATTTTATTAAGTGGATTGTAGTATTGATTAAATTGTTATGATTAGGTATTGTTATTTTTGTTACTACATATTACGCATCTCTCACCTGATTGTTTTACGAATTCCCCAAATCTCCGTTCAATTATTTGAAAGCTGTCTTTATGATGGTTGAGGAACGTCAAATGTGGGATGAATGGTTGCTGCGTATACTGTAGTAAACAATTACAGTTATGTTTCTTTACGATGAAGCGTTCATTTTTGACATTTTTTTTATGACAACAATGACTTCAATTGTTCTGGTGTGAATTTGGTTATTTTCAGTGGTGTGTATGAAGTATGGCGAAGGGGATCAAATCTCCACGAATTTGAAGGGATCAAGTGAACCCATAGCATCTATTTCAGCAAATTTTAGTAAAAATATAGTTGAACAAAAGAATCAGCTCAATCATAACGTATTCATATAATTGACATTCTCCTGTAATTCTGTATGCAAAAGTAGAGTATGTAGTGGGTGATTTTATCAATTTTATAAAAGTTTGAAAATTTGAAAAATAAATCTTCTTCAGTTCTTCTGAGACTTTTTTTTAAATCGGTAAAAATTCGGTTACACAAAAGTCCAATTTCTTTTTTCTGTGTTAATGAAATTTATGTTTAGATAAAACTACGCAACTTTATAGTATATTCGATTAATGTATTCTGATCCGCCTTTGAGTTACCATGATGGGATCAAGTCTCCCCGGAGATCAAGTCTCCTCAGTCTCCCCTATAGGCACTTTAGAGGACCCACTTGGCTACCAGAACCGCCATTTTACGTTGCTCTAGTAGTTGAGGCTTTTGAGAAAACAATCCTTTCCTTCAGTGGTTCTACATTACCGGCACATGGGAGAACATTCAAAAAAATCACAAAAAATACTAAAGTCAATTTAGGCAATATGAGCTACTATAGGTATTTCAGAGGACCCACTTGGCTACTAGAATTGCTATTTTACGCTGTTCTAGTAGTTGAGGCTTTTGAGAAAACAATCTTTTCCTTCAGTGGTCCTAAATTACCGGAATATGGGAGAACATTTAAAAAACCGATTTAATCCACCTAGCAGTGAGATGAGACATTTCTTACACATTTCACTGTTGGATTAGTTTTCAGAACTCACGAGAAGTAGGCACCCAATTAGAGGTGGGATGAAAACAGTTTCTAGTCTTGCACAAATAAAATCTCGAATAAACTGAATAAATTATAGAAATCAACAAAACGACCGAAATAAAAAAGTAAAGCAAAAAATGAAACAATAGGTTTTTAAATTCATAAAATGAGTAGAAAAATTAATGGAAATCATTATAATTTTGATCCAAATACACGAATCAAATTAGATTAGGTTATTACATAAAAATTAAGATTATATTTAGAAATAGTTATAAGATTAATAGAATAAATTGACTCATACTAACAAATTGAATGAAATAAAACGAATGACTGAACATGAAATGCATAAAATTAAAGATACGAATAAAATGAATCAGATAAATCAAATGAATCAAATGAATCAAATGAATCAAATGAATCAAATGAATCATATGAATCATATGAATCATATGAATCATATGAATCAAATTAAACAAATGAATCATATGAATCATATGAATCAAATGAATCAAATGAATCAAATGAATCAAATGAATCAAATGAATCAAATGAATCAAATGAATCAAATGAATCAAATGAATCAAATGGATCAAATGAATCAAATGAATCAAATGAATCAAATGAATCAAATGAATCAAATGAATTAAATCAATCAAATAAATCAAATAAATCAAATGAATCAAATAATTCAAATGATTCAAATGATTCAAATGAATCAAATGAATTAAATCAATCAAATAAATCAAATAAATCAAATGAATCAAATGAATCAAATGAATCAAATGAATCAAATGAATCAAATGAATCAAATGATTCAAATGAATCAAATTAATCAAATGAATCAAATGAATCAAAATCAAATGAATCAAATGAATCAAATGCATCAAATAAATCAAATGAATCATATGAATCAAATGAATCACATGAATCACACAAATCACATGAATCAAATGAATTAAATGAATCAAATTGATTTAATTCATCCAGTGAATACAATAAATCAAATTAATGAAATGGATCAAATGAATGAAAAGAATGGATGAACAAAATGAATAAAGTAAAAAATAAATGAAATGTATAAATAAAACAAACGAATCAAATAAATAAAATGAGCTGGAGTGATAAAATGAATAAAAAGAAGAAAATGAGCAGAATTAAATGCATTGATTAAAATGAAAAATTGAACTACAGTAAAAGGTTATAAATTAATATAAAGAAATAAATTGAATCAAATAAATTATTTGGATGAAATGATTAAAACTGAAAAAGTAGTCAGATTATTAAAATGAAGAAACTGAACAAAATGAATAAACTGGAAAAAATTAATAAAATGCATACAATGAAAACAATGAATGATATGAGTAAAATGCACAAAAAGAATGAACTGATCAGAGTGAATCCAAAGAATGAAACGAATAAAATAAGTAAAATGAACGCAGATGAACAAAACGAATCAAAAGATGCGGAATGAAATTATTAATTAAAATGAAATGGTCATATATTTGAAGCCAAACACATTTTTGAATAAAGATAATGAATAAACCGGATTGTACGAAATGAAAACCAGAAATTTGCATCAGAAAGTTTTGAAATGTTTTTGAAAATCCCAAAGGCTAATAAATATGCAATGGACTTTCTAGGGCTTCCATCTTTTTTTGGTTTTATTCTTTTTGTTTTCATGCTTCTTTACTTGACGAATTCAAAGTTTACTTTTTGGTCACATAGGGTGATGAGCCCATTATCGCTATGTTTCTATTATCACGCTACCCATTTGAAGGCGTTGGTTAGAGCAGTGTCTGCCATCTTTGTTTAACGCATTGAGTCAAATGGTAGCGCGACAATAGGGGAACTCGATTCGTGTTTTCGTTGCGCTCAAACACGAGAATTTCACTGTTTTCAGCGCTTGTATGTTATTATCTTGGTACTTAACAACGAAGCAAAGCTGTTGATGCAAATTTGTACGCATTCCATTGTTTGTAGGCCGAGTAATTAATGAATCAGTGAGGTGCCCTCCTTAGTATGGTGAAAATAGGCACTTCACCCTATTCCCGAAAAAAGATTTATGTGCAGAACAGAATTTACTGGTCCAGTATTTTAACGCGCAATTGAATATAGTAAAGTGAGACAAGGTCACATGTGCTTTCAAGCCCCTTGAACAGAGAACGACAGAAGGAGAATGCGATTCGTGAATGAGACAGGTAGATATTTCAAAGTTTTTATTTGCATTGAAGTAAATAGTGTGAAATGTCTAGGCTATGTCGATTGCATAAAAGCCGTGTTTGTATTGTTTCGTTCGGAATTCTCGTGCAGGAAATATGGATAAATAAGTCCTATACAGACCAATATTGTGAAAAAGAAATGGTTCAAACTACTCAGTATATCCAAATATGGACGACGATAAGTTAGAAGACACATTGTAGTTGCATCCCCCATCGAGAGTGGGTACTTTGGGGACTTCTTTTCCTGGATCTAATTTGTGGCTATTTTTGGTCTTTGATCCGTTATTTTGCATGAAAGTTCGTACCAATCAGAGCTGCAAATTTTCAACAGTTTGTTTTGAACTTGAAGGAGGAAAAAATCTCAAATCATGCCCTACTATGTTCAATTCGCAGTTGTTCGTTTCCATTATTCATTCAAACAGCCGACCTGCTCAATCATTTTCCATTCATTTTCAATTTCATTGACCCTGTGAATATCTCTTTACTGGGGTATTGACTAGGTTTTTCAAGCAAAACTACTCTGAACATAGTTCTTACTGGCCATGTAAGCTTGAAAACGCAAAACATGACAACATTTAACCTAAACTGGTCTCTACAGAGCAGATGACAGCTTTGGTTGGTGAATGAAAAAGCATCAATTTGAAATGAAGACGTACGATTCAGTTATGAAAATCCCGCCAACTTGAAAGTGAATGATTAAGGGAGGCTTTGAATTTGAATCATGGTTGGGTTTGATTGAACTGAAAGTTGGCATTTGAAAATGAAAATTTGCACCACTGGTACCAATACAACGAATGCGCAACGTTCCGTCTTCCATCTGCACGCCACCATAGATGGTACGCAACACTTTTCGTTCGAAAACTCCAAGGGTGCGTTGGTCCTCCACGAGCATAGTCCAGGTCTCGTGGCCGTAGAGGACCACCGATCTAATCAGCGTCTTGAAGATAATCAACTTCGTGCGGCGGCGAATTTTGTTCGACCGGAGCGTCCTCTGGAGTCCAAAGTAGGCACGATTTCCCGCTATGATCCGTCTCTGAATTTCATTGTCGTCGGTTACCAGTGAGCCCAAATACATGAATTCGTCGACCATCTCGATTTCGTCACCGTCAATCCGAACTCGGGTGGGAGGTTCACATTGTCGTCTCTAGAACCTCTTCTTCTCATGTATTTTGTCTTCGAAATCCTGGCTTCAGCTTTCAGTCTTTGAGCATGTATTTCATTCAAAATTCAATAGAGATACGAATAGTTTAAATATCGCACGTGGAATGTCTCTTTTGAAAATTTCCATCGTCAAACTTTCATATTACCCAGTTAAGCCAAATATTTTTCTGATATAGCCATGAATTTCCTTAATTATAGTGTAGAAACAGGCTTTGAATACAATTGAATTAAAGTTAAGTTGATGTAGCAGCAGACAAAAATAGTTTTGTTTTCTCAAACCTTCGCAATTACAATTAATAAATATTTCAGATTGGCAGAAGATCTTATCACACAACTTAGAAATGCATACAGAAATAGCTAGATAGATGCGATAGAAGAGAGACAGAGAGAGAAGAGAGAGAGAGAGAGAGAGAGAGAGAGAGAGAGAGAGAGAGAGAGAGAGAGAGAGAGAGTGAGAGAGAGATGGGGGGGGCGTGTGAGGAATGGCAAATGATGATTCACATTATTTTTATATACCTATAAAATTATGATATATTGATTCTTACATTCTTATCATAAATAATGTAAGTAGTAATTTTTGCTCCATAACCAGTATAACCTAAATCTTGCAAAAGAGCTAAATTTTCGCTAGATTTTTGGGCTTCAAACATACAGTTGCTTTCGGTGACGCCACAAGTATAATTATATTAGAAATCTTTTATCTCACTACTAGGTGAATTACTTGTTGATCTGTGTATTGATATACTATCCAACATTTACCTCATGATTGAATGCAATGCCTAATCCAAGGAATAAATACTAGAACTCACTGTTTCTTTATCAACGCATTATTTTGTCTTTGAAGTGAACTTATATATTGATTTTTGAGAAATAGTTAATTTATTATAAAGGTAATTCACAAAATGTTCTCAACATCGAATTCCTTGAATCGCGTAGATGTGTTTTCATACCCCGATATTCAAAATCGGTTTAGTTTTGCCCCTAAAACACCAGTAAAGCAATACTCTGTATGAAACAATCTCATTTTTAATTGGTGTAAATTGGTAAGCGAGGACTAAAAATACAAAATGTCTAATATCTCCGCCGCTCGTGCACGGATTTAGACAATCTGTAGCTTGTTAGAAAGGTATTTTTAAAAGCTTTCTATTTATGTGCAGTTTGAGGGACAATATTATATTGTTCGAAAGTTATTTGCAAAAAACCTGCTGTATTTTGACAAAATCGCCCATATCTCAGAAAGTAAACAACATATCGAAAATCAAAAATAATAGTGTCAAATGGCAACGTTAGGCCTTTCATTTGAAACTGATTTCATTAAGATCGGTTCAGCCATTGCTGAGATAATTACATGACATTTTGTACATACATACATACACACATACACACACACATACAGACATTGTCTCAATTTGTCGAGCTGAGTCGATTGGTATATGAGACTCGGCCCTCCGGGCCTCGGAAAAAGTTGTCAAAGTTTGAGCGAATCCTATACATTTCTTTTGTAAGAAATGTAAAGAAATGTAAAAATCATAAAAATACTAAAGTCATTTTAGGCAATATGAGCTACTATAGGTATTTTAGAGAACCCATTTGGCTACTAGAATTGCCATCTTACTCTGCTCTAGTAGTTGAGGCTTTTGAGAAAATAACTTTTTCCTTCAGTGGTCGTACATTACCGGTATATGGAAGAACATTTAAAAAAATCATAAAAAATACTAAAGTCAACTCAGGCAATACGAGCTACTATAGGTATTTTAGAGGACCCATTCGGCTACTAGAACTGCCATTTTACGTTGCTCTAGTAGTTGAGGCTTTTGAGAAAATAGTCCTTTCCTTCAGTGGTCCTACATTACCGGTATATGGGAGAACATTTCAAAAAATCATAAAAAATACTAAAGTCAATCTAGGCAATATGAGCCACTATAGGCACTTTAGAGGACCCATTTGGCCACTAGAATTGCCACTTTACCCCGCTCTAGTAGTTGAGGCTTTTGAGAAAATAATCCTTTCCTTCAGTGGTCCCACATTACCGGTATATGGAAGAACATTTAAAAAAATCATAAAAAATACCAAAGTCAATCCAGGCAATATGAGCCACTACAGGTATTTTAGAGGACCCATTTGGCTACTTAGAATTGCTACTTTACGTTGCTCTAGTAGTTGAGGGTTTTGAGAAAATAACCTTTTCCTTCAGTGGTCCCACATTACCGGAATATGGGAAAACATTTAAAAAAAAATCATAAAAAATACTAAAGTCAATCCAGGCAATATGTGCTACTATAGGTATTTCAATGGACCCATTTGGCCACTAGAACTGCCATTTTACTCTGCTCTAGTAGTTGAGGCTTTTGAGAAAATAATCCTTTTCCTTCAGGGGTCCCACATTACCGGCACATGGGAGAACATTTTAAAAAAATCACAAAAAATACTAAAGTCAATTTAGTCAATATGAGCCACTATAGGCACTTCAGAGGACCCACTTGGCTACTAGAATTGCTATTTTACGTTGCTCCAGTAGTTGAGGCTTTTGAGAAAATAATTTTTTCCTTCAGTGGTCCTACATTTAAAAAAATCATAAAAAATTCTAAAGTCAATTTAGGCAATATGAGCTACTATAGGTATTTAGAGGACCCATTTGGCTAATAGAATTGCTGTTTTACGTTGCTCTAGTAGTTGAGGCTTTTGAGAAAATAATTTTTTCCTTCAGTGGTCATACATTACCGGCACATGGGAGAACATTTAAAAAAATCATAAAAAATACTAAAGTCAATTTAGGCAATATGAGCTACTATAGGTATTTTAAAGGACCCATTTGGCTACTAGAATTGCCATTTTACTCTGCTCTAGTAGTTGAGGCCTTTGAGAAAACAACTCTTTCCTTCAGCGGTCCTACATTACCGGTATATGGGAGAACACTCGAAAAAAATCATAAAAAATACCAAAGTCAACCCAGGCAACATGAGCTACTATAGGTATTTTAGAGGACCCATCTGGCCACTAGAACTGCTATTTTACGTTGCTCTAGTAGTTGAGGCTTTCGAGAAAATAATTCCTTCCTTCAGTGGTCCCACATTACCGGTATATGGGAGAACATTTAAAAAAATTATAAAAAATACTAAAGTCAATCCAGGCAACATGAGCTACTATAGGTATTTTAGAGGACCCGTCTGGCTACTAGAATTGCCATTTTACGTTGCTCTAGTTGTTGAGGCTTTTAAGAAAATAATTTTTTCCTTCAGTGGTCCTACATTACCGGTATATGGGAGAACATTTAAAAATATCATAAAAAATACTAAAGTCAATTTAGGCAATATGAGCTACTATAGGTATTTTAGAGGACCCATTTGGCTACTAGAATTGCTATTTTACGTTGCTCTAGTACTTGAGGCTTTTGAGAAAATAATTCTTTCCTTCAGTGGTCCTACATTACCGGCACATGGGAGAACATTTTAAAAAAATCATAAAAAAATACTAAAGTCAATCCAGGCAACATGACCTACTGTAGGTATTTTAGAGGACCCATTTGGCCACTAGAATTGCCATTGTACCTTGCTCTACTTGTTGAGGCTTTTGAGAAAATAACCCTCTCCCTCAGTGGTCCTACATTACCGGCACATGGGAGAACATTAAAAAAATCATAAAAAATACCAAAGTCAACCTAGGTAATATGAGCTACTATAGGTATTTTAGAGGACCCACTTAGCTACTAGAATTGCTATTTTACGTTGCTCCAGTAGTTGAGGCCTCTGAAAAAATACTCCCTTCCCTCAGTGGTCCCACATTACCGGCACATGGGAGAACATTTAAAAAAAATCATGAAAAATACCAAAGTCAATCCAGGCAATACGAGCCACTATAGGTATTTTAGAGGACCCATTTGCCCCCTAGAACTGCCTCCTTACGTTGCTCTAGTAGTTGAGGCTTTTGAGAAAATATCCTTTTCCTTCAGTGGTCCTACATCACCGGTATATGGGAAAACATTTAAAAAAATTATAAAAAATAAAGTCAATCTAGGTAATATAAACTACCACAGGTATTTGGAGAACCCATTTGGCTACTAGAATTGCCACTTTTCTCTGCTCTAGCAGTTGAGGCTTTTGAGAAAATAATCTTTTCCTTCAGTGGTCCTACATTACCGGTATATGGGAGAACACCTAAAAAAATCATAAAAAATGCCAAAGTCAATCTAGGCAACATAAGCTACTATAGGTATTTTAGAGGACCCATCTGGCTACTAGAACTGCTACTTTACGTTGCTCTAGTAGTTGAGGCTTTTGAGAAAATAATTTTTCCTTCAGTGGTCGTACATTACCGGCACATGGGAGAACATTTAAAAAAGAATCATAAAAAATACTAAAGTCAATCTAGGCAATATGAGCTACTATAGGTATTTAGAGGACCCATTTGGCCACTAGAATTTCTATTTCACGTTGTTCCAATCGTTACTGTTTCGGAGAAAGATACAAAAGCACTGGCGCATATCAGTGACAAGTGAGGCAGAATTGGTACCACTACTATTACATTGATTCAACCGTCACTGCTCAACAGTACCCTACCATTGTTTTCAATCCGCAACGCCTTCACTACTGTTTATATGTGCAATAGTGGTATTTTGAATTTATCGAACATGCTAGCATCAATCAATTTACAGGTGAGCTTGTTAGTTGGTGAGCTGAGCCTGTTCAGCTATCCGACACCAGGCGGCTAATACGGTACAGTGGTGGCCATGATTATAGGAGCCTATCGGTTGGTGAGCTTTCCGGTTGCTGGACACTTTGGTTGGTAAGTTCACAGAAGTCAAGAAGACTGGCAACTCTGTCCAGAATCTGGAGACAATAACAGCAACGCCACTTGCGGGTAAAGGACGATTCAGACGACACATCAGCCTCCGTCAACGTCAACGGAACGTCACCGTTCCGTCAGGATAAGTTAAATACTTTTCTCTTGCGGAACGTCAAAACGTTCCGTGCCGTTGATGTTGTGTGTGAATGCCTCCATTTAACTGCATGTAACTTATCCTGACGGAACGGTGACGCTCCGCTGACGTTGACGGAAGCTGATGTATCGTCTGAATCGTCCTTAAAGGTAGTACTTCCCATAGTGATGCACACACACATATACACTTTTACATAAAGCTTCCTACCTTCCTCCAATAGAGGCGCTGTAACCTCTGTCGCTTCTCGTTTGTATGGGGGAAGGAAAGAGATATCAGTCTTCTTAATATGCAGTCTTCGCTAATACTAAGGCCTTTGCGACCTCTTAGACTATCAGCACCGGTGCGTAAGCAAATGCGTGTGTATTTTGATTACGCTAAACGATAATATTTTATTTAGACACCCGTTTTCGCACCGGTCGTTGGTAAATAGGTTGCCAAAATAATAATCTGTTTTACACCGGTAGTTGTTATTATAGTTACGTTACACTTTTTTGCAATCATGCAATAAAATAATCGTTTTTTTTAATGATATGGACTTTACTCAGTGAAAAAAATATTGCTAGAAAGAAAATACATTTATTTATTGAATTCAATAAAACCATTTCAGTAACAAACATCGTTCTCTTTTCTAAAAATATTTTATTGCAATGATTGTAAAATTATTCAAACTGGAAATGTTTATTGAGATTAAAAGTTAATTATTGTTTCAATGAAAAAAATGCTCAGTCCATTAATTTTGCCGTTTGAAGCAATAAACATTGTATTATTGAATTGAATAAGACAATATGCTAAAATTCTCTATGTAATAAAAATTCTAAGAAATGTTATGGGTTCGGAACGGTACAACGAATTCTAATAACTAATGTTTACCCAGAAGTTATTGTCTGAAGCACATACTACGGCTGCTACTAAATCAGGAGTGTAATGAAAAGGATCTCATGCTAGATATTACAAACAAACTTGCGGAGAAGGAACCTTTACGACCACTCAACGATTGTTTTGCGGAAACAGTTTATACGATCAGTTTCGAATACGCTTTCGTTTTTATGTATTTCTAAGCCTTTGAAGAGGAGCTGATACTATATTGAAAAGCCAGAGAAAGTTGGGTTTTACCACAGATAACAGACGTTTAGGCTCGATTTGAATCGTGTGTAAATACCCGCTACTGCGATTCCGAGTAAATCAGACGTCTGAAACATGTTTGGCAAACGTTTGTAGATGGCGCAATGATCGATGCAATGCAGTTAGAGTGCAGCTGTCAAACACGTATAGTAAACAGTTGCGCAGATGGCAATAGTGAAACACGGATTTCCAACGTTTATCAATTTGAAAGTTTACACAGGTTTTTGAAGAAATTTTGTTCTAGCCTAAACGTCTGTTATCTGTGGTTTTACCAAATTATACGGAAGCCATCTGACGTACGTCCTTCAGACGCTGCAGTCAAATATATTCGGATGGGAGAAAAATTGCGCGTTAATGTATGTGAGAATACTGCCATACCCCAGGTAATAGACGTTTACACTGATTTTTGCATAAATTTTGTAGCCCAAATGTCCATCAGCTGTGGTCATATTGTAGACAGCATAGCCGGGTAAACATATCTGGGTTTTAAGTATATTCAAAGGCAATTTTGAATCGCAGAATAGTGGGCTTATTCATGAATACTTGGTACGCTGGACTATAACCATTCGAAATGAAAACATTACTGTACAACTTGGGCAGAACAGTATACAGTAAAAAAAAATAATTAAGTGATACTATTTTATGTGTGGCTTCAATAATAATATTAACTTGCGTAAAATGCGTTGTTTTCCTAGGTTGATACACGGAGCACGTTCTTATAGTAATCATATCTCATCTAACTATAGCCTAGAACTAGAATCAGGAATTAGTAGCGACTGGTTCAAATAGCACGTTCCCCATGTTGATCGGAGATTTGTGCTTAAAAGACAATTATCAAAATTCACGTTGAGAGGAAGTTCCAAACCAATATTCACCAAATACATCTAGTGCTCGTGAACAAAAGGAGTATCAACTCTTTCGTGACTGCTGTGAATTGCGCTGAACCAACAATAGTTTCTCCGGAATTTCCCCTCAATGTGGATTTTGACCCATACCAAAAGTAATTTTACTTTTGCTATTAATAAATGACATCCAATTCAGATTGTATGTAAAACATATAACTATCATTTTTAAGCAAACAACAATTAGTGTCTGTGGTATTATAGAGTCCCGTACAGAGGAATACGCAACGCTGCCTAAAATGATGCCATCTTCTTTGTTTCTG
The DNA here is from genome assembly GCF_030247195.1 of Topomyia yanbarensis. Taxonomy (NCBI): domain Eukaryota; kingdom Metazoa; phylum Arthropoda; class Insecta; order Diptera; family Culicidae; genus Topomyia; species Topomyia yanbarensis. Next base: position 99,466,394 of record NC_080670.1, on the reverse strand, counting down.
GCACCCATAATTTTTGCTGTAATTTTGAGTGACTTCAACCGAGTTACACAATAAATTAATATGGAGTGAATTGAAAGCCCACTGTTTCGTGGCTTATAGCAATTTATTCTTGATACTATTCCATGTAATTTATTTTACATTGTTACAAAAAAGCATAATAAACTGAATACAGTGTCTTGTTTCGACGATTCAAATATTTCGCCATGATATTAACTAACTAATACATTTCTTGCTTGTTCTCCGAAAGAAGAATATTTGTTTACTTTGCACGATAGCTAGCCATCTGACTGTTCGATAGGTAGATTTGGGTTCAGTCTGTGCGAGCCTTTATATCATAAACAAGGCCTTTGGCAACAAGTAGCCGCTAGCCGGCGCTACTATCGGCCAATAGGCTTCCAGTAATCGATATATGAACTTTGCGTGCACCTATGGGTAAAGTAAAGTACAATCGGAAATTCTGGTTGGTTCTAATTCGTATTCGTAATTCGTATTCCGGCCGATTTCCCGAAAAAGCTTAACTGTGTAGTATTCCGGCGTCAATAACACAACTAATTCTAATTACAATCGGTTGTATCGCTGGAGCTGAAATACTAACTACAACTACATCTACTTCAAGAAATAAACATTAAGTGCGTACCCTGGAGCAAATTAGTACACACGATTTTGTGGCAAGTTAATACAGATATATATATTAACTGAATTCAACATTTTGTCGTCGATACGGTAATTCCAAAGATGGAATCAAATAATGAGTTATTGCTCAAAAATTATAAATTTGATTCCAATTTATCAGTATGGCAAATGACATAACACGGAATCTTGCTTTCAAACAACAGTCCTGCGGGGTAGTGCCAAATTTCGCTGCTTACCAAATTGGTCATCAAATCCACATTCATGTATCCACAGTTTGCATAAAATTGTCGGAGTAAGTCAAAAACTATAGCAACGAATTAACAAAAGTGGCTATCCTAGAATTATAGGACATTTCCACATTGTTCGACGAGGAATACTTCTAGTAAATTTATAATAAACGTCTTGAAACAAGCAATTTCATTGTCCAACAATAAATTATAAAGTTAATTAACATTTCGTGTTACTGTTTCTAAGAACAATATTAGAAATGTTGAAATGTATTAAAAATATCATTTTTATAAGTTAAGTACAACCACCCAACCCCGTCTACTCCCGCCCTCTCCTTATTTACAGACTAAGTGAATTGAATTCCAAGTGCATTCACGTTCATGCATTTCACTATACTGCCTATGATTGCAAGAAATCTCTTCCTTCATGGATGTATCGAAAAATACAGTTGGATCAGAAGTATCTAAGAGATGAGCACGGTTGACGTTATACGTAGATGAATTGATGTTCTGTGCCATGTAATCGAAGTACAAGGACATGAATCGGGTCTGAGAATTAAGCTCGACTAGCCTTTCGCAATTTGCAATCACCAATAGGTTCAGAATATCGCATCGAATGAGCAATCGATATGAGAGGTCCCAGAATCGATTTTTCAGCGGAAGGACGCCCGCCAGCACTTCGAGACTCATCGTATGGGTCGAGTGCATGCAACCCAAGGCAATACGCAAGCAACGATACTGGATTCGCTCCAGTTTGATGAAGTGTATGTTCGCAGCGGAGCGAAAGCAGAAACATCCGTACTCCAACACTGATAATATCGTTGTTTGGTACAGCCTGATTAGGTCTCCTGGATGGGCACCCCACCATGTTCCAGTTATTGTACGGAAAAAGTTGATCCTTTGTTGGCACTTCTGTTTCAGATACCTAATGTGACATCCCCAGGTACCTTTAGAGTCGAACCATACCCCGAGATATTTGAATGTTGAAGCCTGAGCTATAGTTTGATCCATTAATTGAAGCTGTAGTTGCGCTGGTTCACGCTTTCTAGAAAATACGACTAGCTTAGTTTTCTCCGTGGAGAACTCCATACCCAGCTGGAGAGCCCAAGCAGACAAATTGTCCAAGGTATCTTGCAGTGGTCCTTGCAAGTCGACGGCTTTAGGACCTGTAATTGAGACCACACCGTCATCTGCAAGCTGCCTTAGCGTGCAGAAATTGACAAGACATTCGTCAATGTCATTCACGTAAAAATTGTAGAGGAGAGGGCTTAGACATGAGCCCTGGGGAAGGCTCATGTAGCTAAATCGTGATGTCGATAAATCGCCATGCGAGAAATGCATTTGTTTTTCAGACAACAGGTTTAGCAAAAAGTTATTTAAAATTGGCGAAAGACCATGCTGGTGCAACTTCTCATAAAGAATGTTGATCGAAACTGAATCGAAAGCCCCCTTAATATCCAAGAATACTGATGCCGTCTGCTCTTTGTTAGCATATGCCATTTGAATTTCTGTTGAGAGCAACGCAAGTTAATCGTTCGTCCCTTTGCCTTTGCGGAAGCCAAATTGTGTATCTGACAGTAAGCCATTTGTTTCGACCCAATTATCGAGGCGAAACAAGATCATTTTTTCGAATAACTTCCGGATACAGGACAGCATTGCAATCGGACGATACGAATTGTGGTCGGAGGCTGGTTTTCCTGGTTTTTGGATGGCGATGACCCTCACCTGTCTCCAGTCATGTGGGACAATGTTACCCTCAAGAAACCTATTAAATAAATTCAACAAGCGTCTTTTGGCAGAGTCTGGCAGATTCTTCAACAAGTTGAATTTGATTCTATCTGGCCCCGGGGCTTTATTGTTTCATGATAAGAGAGCAAGTGAGAACTCCACCATCGTAAACGGTGTTTCGTTCGCGGTATTGTAAGGCGACGCGGCGCGGTAGATTTTCTGTGCCGGGGCGGAATCCGGACAAACCTTCTTGGCGAAATCGAATATCCAACGGTTTGAATATTCCACGCTCTCATTAGTACTGTTTCGGTTTCGCATACGTCGGGCCGTGCCCCAAAGAGTGCTCATCGATGTTTCTCTTGTTAACCTGTCGACAAACCGGCGCCAGTAACTGCGTTTCTTAGCTTTCATTAAATTTTCCATTCGCTTTTCTAATATCGCGTACACTCGGTAACTAGCAACTAACCCGTCGTTCCGGAAGGTTTTATACGCGGCAGCTTTCTCCGCGTACACGTCTGAGCACTCTTTGTCTCACCACGGGTTGGGAGAACGTTTTTGGGTGTTCACGTCGGGTACTCGTTTCATCTGAGTTTGAATCGCGGTATCGAGAATCGAGTTGGACAAAAACTTATATTCTTCCTCCGGGGGAAGTACCTGTGTTGAATCGATAGTTTTGGATATCTCAGCAGCGTAGCTCTTCCAATCAATGTTTCGTGTGATGTCATAGGGAACATTGATTGAGGCCGATGGTCTTGAACCAGTGGTAATTTCAATTACAATTGGTAGGTGGTCTCTACCGTGGGGATCAGATATTACCTTCCACTTGCAATCTAACCGTAGTGATGTCGAGCATAAAGATATGTCCAGTGCACTTGCTTGCGCAGGTGGTCTAGGAATCCGTGTCATTTCCCCTGTGTTCAGAATTGTCATATTGAAGTTGTCACAAAGGTCTTGAATTGTCGAAGATCGATTATCGTCGTATAGACAGCCCCACCCCGTACCGTGAGAGTTCAAGTCTCCAAGAAGCAGGCGGGGCGAGGAAAGGTGTTCAATCACGTTGGAGAATCTTCGATATCCCATCATGGCCCTAGGAGGAATGTAAATAGAAGCAATGCAAAGATCTTTGCCTTTGATTGTTGTTTGACAAGCGACAACTTCAATGCCTGGCGTCGAAGGGAGGTTGATTCGATTGAAGGAGTACTTTTGATCCCTAAAAGTACCCCTCCATATGAGTCTTCTCGATCCAAGCGGATACTGTTAATGTCGTGGAAGTTGAGGTTTATATTAGAAGTTAGCCATGTTTCACATAGGGAAAATGCATCACAATGATTGTAATTTAGCAAGTGTTTTAATGAATCAATTTTGGGGATAATACTTCTGCAGTTCCACTGTAAAACAGTGATCAGATCCCTGATTCCGTCTAATAAGTTAGCCATCGAAGGATATGATCGCTGTAAGGAGGGGCCATTGTTCAGTCAACTGTTTTAAAAATGCTCTTACTGTTGGTAGAATAGCAACCAACAAGCTTTTCAGAGGATCGGTAATGTTGAAAGCTGTGAATATCCAGTCCACAATGTCAGAAAATTTAAGGAATCCCGTTTTAGGTTGAGTTTCTGACTGTTAAATTGGAGCACTTGCGATTTTTGGTGCCCCGGGGAGTGCTGGGAACTCCTGGTTGTATCTCAATTTCCCAAAACCAGGAGGTATTATCTTCGGAATTGTACCAGCACTTCCAGTTGATGAATTTTTTTTATTTTGTACCCTTGTTTAGGACAACTTAGGACCCTTACGAGGAAGTTCAGGTGAGTTTTGATTAGGTCTTTTCCTAGAGTTTCCAAGCGGAGTCAGAGAATGCCCCTCGCAAGGGTCGTTAGAGGCGTTATCGTCAGTTGGCAAGAGAGCGAATGGGTTTTCGGAGATAAGTGGAACAGCTTTTTTAAGCATTTCTGCGTAAGAGCGTCTGGAGCGATCTTTGGCGGATCGCTTCAGTTTATCCGCGCGAAGTTTGTACGTTGGGCATGTCAAAAGTGCATGCGGATTCTCCCCACAGTAAACACACTTCTCAGCGGGCCTACTGCAAGTATCATCCGCATGGAGTTCCCCACATTTACCGCACCGTTGCTTGTTGCTACAGTAGGCGGCCGTGTGACCTAGCTGCTTGCAATTGGAACAATTCATGACCCGCGGTACAAACAGGCGTACAGGTAGACGAGCTCCTCCCACTTCAACGTAGCTCGGAAGTGCAGATTCGGCGAAGGTTACGCGAAACGAGTCTGATGGATAGTAATTACCATCTTCGATGGACTTTGAGTGCAATTGCTTGCAATTCAAAATCTTAACTGATTGAAGGTTAGGGTCCTTAAAGCGGCCAGCCCCACCATTCATCAGATCATCGACAGTTAGACCCGCATCACTTACCACACCGTCGATCTCCACATCACGAGAAGGGATGTAGACGCGATACTCCAGCGTAAAGAGGCTATTGCTAACGATATCATTGGCCTGTTTCAAGTCAGTAACGACTACGCGCAGTTTATCTGACTGAACCTTTTTATCTCGGTTACGGGCGAGTAACGTTTTGTCAGCTCCCGTGCAACAGTTATGTTGTTTAACGGTTTATTTTTGGGCCGAAAGTATACCACCCAAGGACCAGCGGATCCATCCTGGTAAACCTTGACTCGGGGGTGCTATGAGACATTGGGGGAAAGTGGGGGAGGTGGATCGACCATAACATTATCTGTCTCAGTATCAGATATACGTTCTTCTTCCCCATAATATTCGTCTTCGGAGGGTGATCCTTCTGTTTGTTCCATTTTGTTGCGGGAGCAACACGCTCGACCGCACTATTTAATTTAAATCAAAATAAAAAATCAAAAACAATAATAAAAAAAATCGATAAGAAAAGTAAAAAACGAAACACTTCACCAGTTGGTTCCTGACGAGCTGGTAGATGAATTGATCCTTCGTTTTTTTTATCCGTCACCCGCGTGACCTTCACACAGTAGAGAGCTGATATAGCTCGTCTAAACAAAGCCGTCTTTCAGGCAAGAAAACTGTTTAGTAACGCACTTCACTGCACTACCTTCACCGATATCGCAGGTAATAATTATCACTCGCGGGACTGTTTATTAGAAATGCTTTTCTGCAGCCTCTGCCACAGCAAGCACCTTCGTACTACCGAAAAAACTAAACCACATCGGAGAGAACAAAAAGCACTTGTTTCTCGGTACACGTTCGGTTACGAATGAGCACTCATTTATGTTTCTCTTGACAAGCCATCAACGAAGCGTCTCCAATAACTAGACTTTTTGGCACGACGGAGACTGTCAAATTTGTTTCGCAAAATCGAATAATTTTCAAAGTTCGCACGTGTACACCCTTTCCGTTTCATAATTTCTTTGTAAGCAACTTGTTTAGCTTCATATGCATCCGAGCACTCTTTGTCCCACCAGGGATTAGGAGGCCGGCTATTCATTGTCATGCCAGGATTGCATTTCGTTTGGGTTTGTTCTGCTGCTTCAATAATCAAAGCCGCTAGAAATTCATATTCTTCGGTAGGTCGTAGCTCTTCCGTCGAAACAAGAGAAGTGGAAATTAAAGATTGATATTTTTTCCAATCAATATTTCGTGTCAAGTCATAAGGGGCATTGATTGAATTCGTGAGGCCTAATTCACTGTTAATTGAAATAACGACTGGCAAATGATCGCTACCGTCAGGATCAGGTACAACCTTCCGCGTACAATCTAACCGAAGTGATGTCGAGCATAGAGATAGATCTAATGCACTTGGTCGTGCGGGTGGTCTGGGGATGCGTGTTATTTCGCCTGTATTTAAAACTGTCATATTGAGCTCGTCACAAACATTGTATATCAAAGAGGATCGATTATCATTGAAGAGGGAACCTTACAATACTCCGTGCGAGTTGAAGTCTCCCAGTATCAGCTGCGGAGCAGCCATGGATTCCACTACCTCAAAAATCTGACGTTGTCGAATTTGAGCTTTGGGAGGTATATATATATAGAAGCGATAGACATGTTTTTGCCTTTAATATTCGTTTGGACAGCTACAGCTTCAATGCCCGCAAACAAGGGGATGTTAATTCTATAGAAAGAATAACACTTTTTAATTCCTAGAAGCACTCCTCCATACGGGGTGTCTCGGTCTAGGCGAATAATGTTGAAATTATTCAAGTTGAAATTAATGTTTGAGGTAAGCCATGTTTCACATAAAGCAAAAGCATCGCATTTCAAATTATGCAGCAAAATTTTTAAGGAATCAATTTTAGGTATGATACTTCTGCGATTCCACTGTAAAATAGTGATGGGATCTTTCACTGGAGAAGGTGAATTATCCATCGAAAGATACAATCGCTGCATTGAGCAATCAGCTGCTCTAAAAATGTTCTAATTGTTGGGAGGAACGCTGAGAGTATACTTTTTAGTGGTTCAGAAATATTGAATGCTTTGAAAATCCAATCACTAATTTCAGAAAATTTCAATAAACCTATCCCCGGTTGAGGCTCGGAGGAAGTTGAAGTTTTATTATTACCAGTAATGGTGTTCTGTTTGGATTGTAGGGGAGACTGAGGAGACTTGAGCCCACAATGGTAACTCAAAGGCGGATCAGAATACATTAATCGAATATACTATAAAGTTGCGTAGTTTTATCTAAACATAAATTTCATTAACACAGAAAAAAGAAATTGGACTTTTGTGTAACCGAATTTTTACCGATTTAAAAAAAAGTCTCAGAAGAACTGAAGAAGATTTATTTTTCAAATTTTCAAACTTTTATAAAATTGATAAAATCACCCACTGCATACTCTACTTTTGCAGACAGAATTACAGGAGAATGTCAATTGTTTGTTTGTTTATTTATTTAGGCTTTAACCTCGAGGGTCATTCGCCTTTTTGAAAATAATGTACATTTCAAAAATTACAAATTCAAAATTTCATTCAAAATAGATATTAAATTATATATAAACCATCGAACATTATTTTTGTCGACTATCCTGGGTGCACTGCTCTCCGTTTCTTGTGTTAACTTTCTTTCTCGGTGGTGAGCGATGGTCGGGTGTACCTTCTGCTGCTTGCTGATCAATCTGTCTGCCTTCCCCCTCGCTCGTGTTTGTGTCCATATCGTCATCACTAGAATGGTTGTCGCTGTTAGATTTTTGGTGCTTTTTGTGTTTTCGAGTGACTTTGATATAGCCGTCTTCTTTCTTGTTTATTTCATCCCTGCGTACGGTGAGTATTGGCTTTGGGATGCCGTGGAATATTGTTTGTCCGGCATTCATTTGTTGGCCGGCTGTTTGTTGTGTATCAGCAAATGTTGAAGGCTGTTTGGTAGTGGTGGTTGAAGATGAGTTTTCTTTAGTTGTTTTGGCGCATGGCTTACCGTAGTGTGCAGTCTGATTACAGAACTGGCACGTGGGCGCCTGCCCAGGGTATGTGCTTTGTGTTCTTTGTTAACACCTTGAGATGATCTGCCCTCGAAAGTCAAATAAGATGGTATAGGTTGGTACAGCCGCATTCGCACAACCCGAACACCGTTGAGAATGCCAGGGGAAAAGTTTCTCCAAGTGTCGTTAGAGACGGATTGCACTTCTCCATACTTCGACATGAATCTTTTAATATAATCCGTGCTAGTACGAGGTGCCAGATCATGGAGGCGAATTTCCGTTAGATCAAGGTCCATATACACGGGGATCTTGGTTTTGACGTTTTCATATTCGACGTCATGTTGCATGTTGTTCTTTGCTACGAAGCTTTCTGCCTCGGCTAAGGAGTTGAACGTTATTAGTACTACATTCCTGGTGTGATGAAGCTGGACGTGTGATATATCTGTAAGATAAAGTTCCATTTTCACCTTGACCAATTGTTCCACCTCGCGCACTGAAGGTCTAAGACGGGTTTGCGAAAAATCAATCGCGATTGTGTTCTCCCGTAATGGGCGAAATTTATTTTGTTGTTCACTCATTTCACTCGCAGTTAGCTGCAACGGAACTTTCCTGTGTCTATATGCTACACGTACACGTTAGAGCGGCGCGGCGCGGGTAGTATTTTTTGTTTGTGTGCTGTTCGCAAGCAGGTCGCTTTTTGGCTTCTGATCTGTACGAGATGAGGAAGCAGACTGAGAATGTCAATTATATGAATACGTTATGATTGAGCTGATTCTTTTGTTCAACTATATTTTTACTAAAATTTGCTGAAATAGATGCTATGGGTTCACTTGATCCCTTCAAATTCGTGGAGATTTGATCCCCTTCGCCATACTTCATACACACCACTGAAAATAACCAAATTCACACCAGAACAATTGAAGTCATTGTTGTCATAAAAAAAATGTCAAAAATGAACGCTTCATCGTAAAGAAACATAACTGTAATTGTTTACTACAGTATACGCAGCAACCATTCATCCCACATTTGACGTTCCTCAACCATAATAAAGACAGCTTTCAAATAATTGAACGGAGATTTGGGGAATTCGTAAAACAATCAGGTGAGAGATGCGTAATATGTAGTAACAAAAATAACAATACCTAATCATAACAATTTAATCAATACTACAATCCACTTAATAAAATTGAATGGGGTAATGTATCCGTTTTTGTCCTATTAAGAAGGGTACCACATCATTACTACAATAATTTTATTATTTCAGCTTCTTTGATTTGTTATTAAGGTCCATTTTTTTGTTTCGATTATAGAGGTTTTAACGTTAAGGTCATTCGTCTCTTATTAAGAGCCAATATAATAACAAAATTGTTTTGAGAATGGTGAAAATCTTCTGTTTGAGCGCAGCAAAATCTCTAATCGAGTACCCCCATTATCGCAATACCATTTGAGTCAATGCGTTGAGCAAAGATGGCAGACGCTGCTCTAACTAAAGGCTTCAGATGGGTAGGATGATAGTAGAAACAGGGCAAAAATAGGCTTATTACCCTACATGCTCTTTTAAACACGTTTTTATAAAGGAATCAAGTGTCCCCAAATTAGGGATCGAGTCTCCAGTAATCTAAGAATTTTCCATTTTTTTGTTGTTTTCCAGAAATGCTCTTAGCTCATGTCCAGTATAATATTTCCATGTAATTTTTTTATGATTATTAGTCATCCCTAGAAACAATATAAAACTACAAAAAAATACATAGTTTTTTATCATTCCACGGAGTTGGACTGAAAAATAAAAAAGGGGATCAAGTCTCCTCAGTCTCCCCTACATTACCAAAACCGGGAGGGACTGGCTTCGGTATTGCATCGGAATTCTTTAGCTGTGGCCGCAATTTATTTGTTGGAGGAGAAATTTTAAGGCCCTTGCTTGGCAGTTTGGGAAAAGAGGATGGTTTTCTTTTCCTGGATTCTCTAGGTAAAACAAATGATGTACCTTCGGACGCTTCGTCAGAGTCAGACTCTTTCGGCAATAGACTAGCGTATCTGTTTTCTGGGACCGTGGGTTCAGGAGTAGCAATTTTTAGTATTTCTGCATAAGAGCGCTTAGACCTCTCCTTCAAGGATCGTTTAATTTTATCCTCCCGCAATTTATATATGGGACATGCAAGGAGCTCATGTGAATTTTCTCCGCAATGTAAACATTTTTCTAAGTTTTTATTGCATGTATCCTCTTGATGAGGCCCCCCACATTTGCCACTAAGGTACGGTGTAAGGAACAGTAAGTGGCTATGTGGCCAAGCTGTTTACAATTGAGGCAATTCATCACACGAGGGATGAAAAGGCGAACGGGGAGACGCATTTTATTAATAAGAACATGACTAGGCAAAGCAGACCCAGCGAAAGTTACACGAAATGAATAGGATGGTTGGTAAACTTTTTTCTCTTCTTCGTGTGATACTGAGTACAATTGCTTACAATCGAGTATTTTTACTTTATTAAGCAGGGTGTTCTTGAAACGACCAACACCGTGCTTAAGTATATCCTCGGCAGTGATGCTGGGTTCGGAGATGACTCCATCGCATTCTATATCGCGCGAAAGTATATAAACTTTATATTCACGCGTGAAGAGTTCGCAGGCTACTATCTCGTTAGCTTGTCTAATGTTATCAATGCTAATTCGAAGTTTGGCTTTATTTACTTTCACGATCTCTGTTACAGCAGAAAATCGTGAAGTCAGATCCCGTGCAATTTACACAAGGTTTAATGGCTTTCCTTTCCGCCTGAAGAAAACCTGCCAAGGTCCAGAAGACCCTTGAGGGTATAATTTTATTCTAGGGGGAGTTGAGGGAGGGGGATCAGAAGAATTTTGCTCTTGTGAAATGGAGGATTCCATCTCACTATCCTCTATCTCGCCTACCATACACAATAAGTTAATTAAATACTAACACTAGCCAAATTATATTAAAATCTACCTGTCCTTCGAAGAGTTGCAGATTCATGCTGTCTCCCTCTGTCACACGCTCGGGTTAAACACAGCGCAACCACCACTATCAAGATGGAGCCGCTGTTTACCTGTGGGTTCAGGGGTATTTCCTTACAACGCAGCGTGGCTAGGTACACAAATATACAAAAGCCCGTATCTGCACTATCACAGATGAATAAGTGATGATGAAGCGAGACGCTTCAGCAACAAGATGCAGCTCTGTCTCACTTAGCGCCGACTGTATGCAGCGTAACCACTACTACCACCAAGGTGGGGCCGCCGCTTACCTGTGGGTCCAGAGCTATTCCCCTACTACGCAGCGTGGCTAGGTACACAAATACTCAAAATCCCGTATCTGCACTAATACGGATGAATGAGTGATGATGACCAGATGCAGCTCTGTCTCACTCCGTCGCAAGCGCCGATTGTATGTAGCGCAACCACTACTACCACCAAGGTGGGGCGCCGCTTACCTGAGACTTCGTTGCCTTCGCACCAACACTCGCTTATCGCGTGGTACCACCACCAAACGACCGCTCTCGCAGCCAACAATCCTGCCTGTCTCCGCACCAACACAGCATCAAATACTGACACGGTACACAAACTTCTAGCCTATTCACGGCTTGCACAGCCTTGGTTGCTACAACCAATCAGCAAACACAACCTTTCAAGGCGAAGGCTAAAACTGTTATGCGGAATGACCCATATATTAACGTTCAACTCATTGTTTGATAATTTTACCGATCACTCTTGTTTAGCGTTAGCAACAAATAAAAATCATAAGATGTAATTCAAAAAAGATCGGAAGGCATAATTTGTTCTCGGGAAAAGGATTTTGTTTATAGAAACCGATGATTTTGTGTTAAACTTCTTAGGAGATCGTACTATTGTGTAGTTGGGCAATTGCTTTTTTCTTCCATTCTCAGTGCTGCGGAAAACAGCCTTTTACCGAATCAGTTATAGTTGAAATGCTTTATGTAAGGGAAGAGCATAGTGTAACAATATTTTGGGTAGCGCATACCCTGGTATTACACGCCCAATATTATCACAGGCAGTTGTTGCATTGGCTTCGGTTTTCCCGATTCTAAATCGTGAATTAAGTTTCCGCTATCCTCTTTCGATGAGTTTTTCCAGTTTTAGTAGTGTCTGATGTTGATCAGAGAAAGTGAAAATGAGCTAACTAGGTTGTGGCATCAGATCATAGTAATCGATTTTCAATCACCGTGTATCTATTAAAAAGTTTCAGTAGGGATGAAATAATTGTAAAGAGATTCGATTGATTTTTAGTTGAACGATTTTTTGCATTCTTGATTGAGATGATGCTTTCATTGAATTCGTAGCTCTTACTTTTGCGAACAAGTTTGCTGAAGACACCAAGTATCTATGTTGAATACTTTGAAAGTTGTAGCTTGTTGTTTGTGGATGGCCCATCGGCGCTTATTTATTGTTCAATATGGATTGAGAAAATCTTCAAACTGTCATAAAAATTGACCCTGATCTGCTAGAAGCAAACCAGTAGTTTTTCATCATTTCTCGTCTACTTCACGAAAAATTATGTTTGAACTCCGAATACTCAAGTTGGTTTTTTAGTGTTGCGCGCTTGCGATTTTATATGGGAAATTGCGGTTTTACATTTCTTATAAAAGAAATGTATAGAATTCGCTCAAACTTTCAAGATTTTTTCCGAAGCCCGTAGGGCCGAGTCTTATATACCAATCGACTCAGCTCGACGATTTGGGACAATGTCTCTGTGTGTGTGTGTGTGTAACGGACAAATTCTCATTCGTGTTTCTCAGCAATGGCTGAACCGATCTTATCCAAACCAATTTTAAATGAAAGAACTAAAAGTATGTATGTATGTACAGTATGAACGCTATTAATTTGTTTTTGATTCTGATGTTTAGTTTCCAAGATATGAATGTTTGAATGCGCAAAAATGGCGTTTTTTGCAGTTTTTTTAAATTATCTGCCGAAATTGACAATGTAGATAGACAATTTATATGTTTTTAGACAGCTTTAACGAATACCTTTCGAACAAGCTATAGATTGTTGAAATCGTACTAGGGTGATGAGCCTATTTTCACCATACTAAGCAAGGTGCCTCACTAATTCGGTAATTTTTTGCCTTACGAGCAATGGAATGCGTAGAAATTGACATTAACCGCTTAGCTTCGTTGTTAAGAACCAATGTAATAACACAAATGCGTTGAAAACAGTAAAATTCTCGTGTTTGAGCACAATGAAAACTCGAATCGAGTGCCCCTATTGTTGCGCTACCATTTGACTCAATGCGTTGAACAAAGATGGCAGACACTGCTCTAACCAACGGCTTCAAATGGGTCGGGTGATAATAGAAACATGGCGCGAATAGGCTCATCACCCTATTATCAAAAGAGATATTTAACATTAAATGCGGACGAAAGATTTTTATCATTTCCCATAGCCAGAAATATGACCAAAAACATGTAATCTATTATTAACGCGAAAACGGCTTATTTTAGGTCAATAGTATCTTCGGAGAATTTAATGGAGGCAATATGCCCTTTCTTTTGGTATTGTGCTTTTGCTGATTAATCCCCCTATGAGTGAGATATTTTCACAAATTTTTTTGGAAGTGATTATATCGAAATGATGCCTTCAGCAAATTTGTAGCTCTTACTTTTGCGAATAACGTTACTGAAGACTTCAAATATCTATTTTGAATACTTTAAAAGTTATGGCTTGTTGTTTGTTGATTACTCTTTGTCGCCTATTTATTGTTCAATACAGTAATTGTTCGCATACGAAGAAGAATCTAGCGCCTTCTAGCTGTCATCGTCACCAAAATTCGCCAATCATCGACATTTCATCGACATCTTTACCAATGCCCAAAATTAGACCAGAGAGAAGTTTCCGGGACAACTTGTTTCCGACTGAGCCACTATAAAAGAAGCAATGACAGCATTGGGCAACCTTCTTGCCCGACTGTTGAGTGAAACGTCAGTGTCATCCGATGTCAGAGAATATTTTCATAAAGTTTATATTACAAGTTATTTTATTTTGAAGTTATATGAAGAACATTATGTAGTAAAGTGAAGAAAAGCTGAAATAAGAAAATTTAGTTTAAATTACCTGCTGTTTGAGCCGCCGTTCCTGCCGAAAGTCCGTCACACCTGTACCAACATCACTTACCTGCATCTGCCGTACCTGAAAAGGAAAAGGGATTAACTCACCTGTAAGTCCAACTCCGCTGCTTTCGCTGATCGCCGTCATCTGGTCCTTCGAGCCGGATAAGTGTCGAAACTCCACTTGTCCGCAACCGCCATCCCATTGTGGCGAATCGAATCGCCATCTTACGTCCGCCATCCTGTGGATTCACTCGGCTGGGAATCGGCCGCCATCCTGTATTCAACTCTACCAGGAGGAATTCATTCGTACAAGGCACATTTATTGCCTCAAAAAGGTAATTAGTATTCCATTAAGTTTTACCCGTCTCGTTTGAGCTACGCGGTCTTCCGTTTGCAGTTCCCGTTCAAAATGTCTACGGAACGACGCATTAAATCGCTCAAACTACGGCAGCGTAGTATCCAAACGTCCTTCGATCTCATCAAGGCGTTCGTGAATTCTTACGAGGACGATACTGACGCCAGCCAAGTTCCGGTACGATTAGAGCATCTTGTATCGCTCTGGTCAGACTTCAACAAGGTACAAACGGAGCTTGAATCACTCGATGAAGTCGGTATTGAACAGCAGTTCAAGTATCGCACCAACTTTGAATCGTCCTACTACAAAGTAAAGGGCTTTTTGCTCACCATTAATAAAACACCCGTTACACCATGCGCCGCTTCTAGTTCTCCTTATGCTGGTCATTTCCCTCCATCGGCATCGCACGTGCGCTTGCCCGATGTAAAGCTCCCAGCGTTCAATGGAAACTTAGACAATTGGCTCAACTTCCACGATTTGTATTTGTCACTTGTCCACTCATCGGCAGAACTATCGAACATACAAAAATTCTACTACTTACGCTCTTCTCTGACTGGGGACGCTTTAAAATTGGTTCAAACAATACCCATTAGTGCCAACAACTATGCGGTAGCCTGGAACATGCTAGTGGACCACTACCAGAACCCTGCGAGGCTGAAGCAGACCTATGTGGATGCCCTGTTCGACTTTGCCACCATCAAGCGAGAATCTGCGTCGGACCTACATTCGCTCGTGGAGAAGTTTGAAGCCAACGTCAAGGTGTTGCAGCAGTTGGGCGAGCAAACGCAATATTGGGACATCATTCTTATTCGCATGCTCAGTATACGACTGGACTCAACAACACGGAGAGACTGGGAAGAATACGCCTCAACTAAGGACACAATATCGTTTAACGACCTCACAGCTTTCATTCAGCGTCGCGTGACTGTGCTGCAAAATATTCACCCCAAAGCCGTCGAAGCACCGGCAGTAAATAATAACGTGAAGAAGCCAAACTTTCGTCCAGTTGCTAGTAACGGAGCTAATCAGTTTAATCCCCGAAAGTGTGTCATATGCAGTGAGCATCACCCGTTATACCAGTGTTCAACATTCTCGAAGATGCCCTTAGAAGACAAGGAGAGGGAAGTACGTCGTCATCAGCTGTGTCGTAATTGTTTGCGTAGGGGACACTTAGCCAAAGATTGTTCGTCATCCAGTACGTGTCGCAAATGTCAAGGTCACCATCATACTCAATTGTGTGCTAGTGGGGTTAATCATGGGAAGTCAATAGATTCGTCTGCCTCCAAACAATCATCTTCGCAATTGCCCGAACAGCAATCAGCACCGTCAATATCAGCCACTGTCGTCGAACGTGTCAACTGCTCGACATCGAGCCACGGGCGGCAATGCGTTCTTTTAGTTACTGCCGTCGTTATCTTAGTAGACGACAACGGAAACCAGCACACTGCAAGGGCACTTTTAGACTCCGGTAGTGAGTGCTGCTTTATTAGTGAAGCTCTCGCCCAAACACTCAAAGTTCAGCGGAAAAAGATATCACTCCCGATCGCGGGAATCGGGCAATCATCCACTCAGGCCCGCCAGAAATTTGCAACGACAGTACGGTCACGCATCAGCAATTACACTGCTAATGTAGAGTTTCTAGTCCTCCCAAGGCTCACTGTAGAATTACCAACAGCTTCTGTTGACATCACATCTTGGCGAATCCCACCTGAAATCCAATTAGCAGATCCATCATTTTGTAAGGCCAATCCAGTCGACCTCATCCTAAGCGTCGAAGTCTTTTTCGATCTCTTCAAGGTGTCAGGCAGAATACCATTAGGCGACTCGATGCCAGTGCTTGTAAACTCGGTACTTGGCTGGATAGTAGCGGGAAAGACCACGCACTGCAAGCCCATCACTCCCGTTATGGCGAACGTAGCTACAATTTCTGCTATACATAAATTGATGGAAAAATTTTGGACATTAGAGGAAGGTCATTCGTCTCCCTGCTATTCGGTAGAAGAAGCGGAATGCGAGGAACATTTCCGTCAAACCGTCTCTCGTGCGCCAGAAGGACGGTATATCGTCAGACTCCCACTAAAACGGGACACACTAGCCAATTTAAGCGATAATCGCGGCACTGCTATCAGACGGTTTCATTTGTTAGAACGTCGGTTAGCACGTAACGAAGAGTTAAGTCAAAGGTATAGCGAATTTATGGACGAATACTATACTCTCGGACACATGGAACATGTCGAGAACCCGCAAGAAATAACTAAACCTTGTTTTCACCTCCCCCATCATGCCGTGGTACGTGAGAGCAGCTCAACAACGCAGGTACGAGTCGTCTTCGATGCTTCGTGCAAGTCAACCAGTGGACCATCTTTAAATGACGCTCTGATGATAGGTCCAATCGTGCAAGATGAGTTAAGGTCCATCATCATGCGTTCTCGGAAGCATTCGGTAATGCTCATCGCAGACATTAAGCAAATGTATCGGCAAATTCTGCTGCACGAGCAGGACACTCCTCTGCAACGAATTGTTTGGCGAAATTCAACTGACGCACCCATCGACACATTTGAACTCAAAACCGTTACTTACGGAACGGCCAGCGCCCCTTTCCTAGCCACACGAGTGTTAAAACAACTAGCCGAAGACGAACGAACTAATTTCCCTGAAGCAACTGCTGTACTCGAAAAGGACTTTTACGTAGACGACTTGTTCACTGGCGCGCGAAACATTAATGAAGCTACAACACTACGGAAGCATCTAGAAATTCTCCTAGCGAAGGGCGGATTCGAGTTGCGTAAATGGGCATCGAACGAGGAAGCTGTTCTAGAAGGCATCCCAAATGAAAATCGCGCGCTCCAGCCATCCGTCGATTTCCATCGTGATCAATGCATCAAAACACTTGGCTTGCACTGGGAACCGGCTTCAGATGTACTGCGATACAAAATCCAACTACCCAGTTCGGATACAACCACCTCACTCACCAAACGAATCGCACTCTCACAAATCGCTCAATTATTCGACCCACTTGGATTGGTGGGTCCGGTTGTTACAACGGCTAAACTTTACATGCAAGCACTATGGACGATGAAGGACGAAAATGGACACTCCTGGGGATGGGATCAAGTACTCCCGAAAGCGATGATAGAACGTTGGATTGCCTACCAATCTCAACTTCCCCTTCTGAACGAGCTGAGCATCGAACGCTGCGTGCTGTGCCCAAATCCAACAACGATTCAACTACATTTGTTTTCTGATGCTTCGGAACGTGCCTACGGGGCATGTGTTTATGTACGGTCAACAAATTCAGCAGGCACCGTCAAAGTCGCCCTGCTGACAACTAAATCGAAGATTGCACCACTCAAGCAACAAACCATCCCACGATTGGAACTGTGTGGGGCTTTACTAGCAGCACAACTTTATGAAAGGGTCGTCGAATCTCTTCAACTACCAGTCCAAACATTCTTCTGGGTGGACTCAACTACGGTACTTAGCTGGCTCAAATCACCACCCACAACTTGGAACACCTTCGTAGCAAATCGTGTTTCCAAAATCCAACAAGCAACGGTGAATTGCACCTGGCGACATGTAGCAGGGAAGGAAAATCCTGCCGACTACCTATCTCGAGGAATGACAGCAGAGACACTCCTAGAATGTGTCAACTGGTGGCAGGGAACAACCTGGTTGCACCTTGATGACAACGAATGGCCCATACAATGTCCGTTTGCAATCGAGGATCCTGAAGCATCCATTGAGGCGCGCAAAGTAAGTTGCACAGTAGCACCGGTGGGACCCGAGCCATCCTTCATCGACCAGCTCGTCAGTAGATTCTCCCAATATCAACGAATGCTGCGGATCGTCGCATATTGTCTTAGATTTCCTAGAAACTGCCAACTCGCAAGGGAAAATCGACCAGAGAACACCTGCGTTACTGTAAACGAAACACAAGAAGCAGAAACAATTTTAATTAGACTCGTTCAGCAGCAATCATTTGTGGAAGAATGGCGATTAATCGAAAAGTCAATGCCAGTTTCCACGAAATCACGAATCAAATGGTTTCATCCCATGCTATCATCCCCTGAGCGCCTGATGCGAATTGGAGGAAGGATAAGTCAATCACAGCAACCCTACGACGCGAAACATCAAATCATCCTACCGTCATCCCATCATTTGTCAACTCTACTTGTAAGAAGTTATCATGAGCGACACCTTCATGCCGCTCCCCAGCTGCTAGTCAGCATTCTACGTCTCCGGTATTGGATTATAGGAGCCAGGAACTTGGCACGTAAAATTGTCCACAAGTGTGTTGTTTGTGTCAGAGCTTGTCCAAAACCAATCGAACAGTTCATGGCTGAACTACCAGCGAAACGCATCATCGCCTCTCGACCGTTTTCAACAACCGGTGTTGACTATTGGGGTCCGATACTGTTACAGCCACCTCACCGTCGAGCCGCCGCGCGTAAAGCCTACATAGCAGTCTTCATATGTTTCTGCACGAAGGCTGTGCACCTGGAATTGGTGGCAGACCTCAGCACACAAAAATTTATACAGGCACTTAGACGCTTCGTCGCTCGTCGTGGATTGTGTTCCAACCTATACAGCGACAATGGTAGAAATTTTGTTGGAGCTGCTAACGAACTAAAAACTCTCATTCGCAGCAAAGAACATCAGCAAGCAATTTTCCAGGAGTACAACGAAACCGGAATCAAATGGCACTTTAACCCACCTAAAGCTTCACATTTTGGCGGCTTATGGGAGGCTGCCATTCAATCGGCACAGAAACATTTTGTTCGAGTTTTGGGAAACCGTTCACTAGCTCATGACGACATGGAAACACTATTAGCGCAAGTTGAATCCTGCCTCAATTCGAGACCAATCGTGCCTCTCAGTGATGATCCTTCGGACTACAACCCACTAACACCAGGACACTTCTTGACGGGGTCAGCATTGAAGGCCGTTCCTGATGTCGATCTGTCCACTGTGCCTTTCAATCGCCTAAGACAGTGGCAGCAGACTCAAAAAATCCTGCAGGATGTATGGAGAAGATGGCACACCGAGTATCTCTCAACTCTTCAGGCGAGAACGAAGTGGTGCAATCCACCAGTACAGCTCGCCAAAAACCAGCTTGTTATTATCAAGGAGGAAAACTTGGCTCCCATGCGATGGCCAACTGCTAGGATTCACGAACTGCATCCTGGTCCGGATGGCATCACCAGAGTAGTTACACTACAAACACCACAAGGGAAATTTACTCGTCCTGTTGCGAAGCTTTGTTTACTTCCCGTCGTGTCATCTGATGAATCAAAGGCAGCAGAAGCGGATCACCTGAAATAAAATACAAGGCCCTTTAAAAAAAGGGACAAGGTAAGCACCTGTCCAATATTCCCTAAATCCTTTGAACCCGCTACCGGGTCTGTTTTATTCGCCAGAAATAATTGTCAGCAGCAACCGTCGAACTCGTGGCAGCCAATGAAATAAAATGCAGAAACGTCATGTCAGATGATCATCGATTTTGGCGTGGGGGACAAACCGTTCGTTTCATCGATTAGCAGATAGCGGATAGTTGGGATGTTCAAAAATATGTTTTCTGAAGGGGTCAGGATGTTCGCATACGAAGAAGAATCTAGCGCCTTCTAGCTGTCATCGTCACCAAAATTCGCCAATCATCGACATTTCATCGACATCTTTACCAATGCCCAAAATTAGACCAGAGAGAAGAGTTTCCGGGACAACTTGTTTCCGACTGAGCCATTATAAAAGGAGCAATGACAGCATTGGGCAACCTTCTTGCCCGACTGTTGAGTGAAACGTCAGTGTCATCCGATGTCAGAGAATATTTTCATAAAGTTTATATTACAAGTTATTTTATTTTGAAGTTATATGAAGAACATTATGTAGTAAAGTGAAGAAAAGCTGAAATAAGAAAATTTAGTTTAAATTACCTGCTGTTTGAGCCGCCGTTCCTGCCGAAAGTCCGTCACACCTGTACCAACATCACTTACCTGCATCTGCCGTACCTGAAAAGGAAAAGGGATTAACTCACCTGTAAGTCCAACTCCGCTGCTTTCGCTGATCGCCGTCAGTAATAATCCATTGAAATAAGCCAAACATTATTTCGATAAAACGAATTTTGTATTTCATTTTACTATCTACAACCGCTAGAAATAATCACCGAACAGTTCCAAGTTATCTGGAAGGAACTTGATAACTTATCAGTACAAAAATGTTCATTTGTGCGAACTTTCTGACTGCAATTTTTCTAACTTATAACCATCGGATCGATCTGAAACATATCGGAAAATGAGAAGCGAAATAAATAACTCCAAGCAACGGCGTAGCCAAGAGAAGGTTTTGGGGTTTAACACCATACAACCCCCCCCCCCCCCCCACAACACCCAAAAAAAATTGGATTGAAGTTGAAAATTTATTGATGCAGACTGATTTAATTCAATATTACAATAACAATTATCTGATCCGTAGATTGATAACCTGTTGTTGTAAACATCATGAGGACTTTTGATAAATTGTCGGAATGGGGTCCTGATATGTAACTGATCTCTTGGTCTTGATTTCACAGTTGTCTAATAGCATCAATATCAAATTCCTGTCTGAAAACATTCCAATAGAAAATTCCAGAGTTCTGTAATCAATCATAATCCTCAGATTTATTTTCAAATTGATCTCATTTTTGTAGAGATGTACTGTAATAAGGGTCTTTATTTAATAGGAAGCGAAGTTAAAATTGATTTAATTCTATGAAACATAGAACTGCTCAACAAAAAATGCATAAATTTCAACAATTGCTTAAAATGTTTTTGCCTTTCTCATTCACTCTAAAATTCGTCGATCTAATCCCGACCGGGAGGACCGAGTGTCATATGCTAATCGACTCAGTTCGTCGAGATCGGAAAATGTCTGTGTGTGTATGTATGTGTATGTATGTATGTGGAAAAAATGTGACCTCTGTTAATCAGAGATGGCTGGATCGATTTGCACAAAGTTAGTCTCAAATGAAAGGTACAATCTTCCCATCGGCTGCTATTGAATTTTTTATTGATTGGACTTCCGGTTCCGGAGTTACGAGTGAAGAGTGCAATCACACAACAAATTCCCATATAAACTGAAATGAAAAATTTTCAAAATCAAATTTGTATTTTTGATGCCAAATGACATTATAATGCATGAAACATTGAGATTTGATGTAAACTCGAAAAAATAACGTTTGACAAAAATTGATTTTTTTGGACTTTGGTACTTATTTGCTCTGTTACTATTTTCTGAAAAATTAATTCTGCATAATTTTAAAATTTCAAAAATTACGGTTTCGGAATTATGCCGTTTAGACATTAAGATCGATTTTCACCAAACCCCCACCAATTGTAAAATTGGTATTGTAAAAAACGTAAGGGCGATACTTCAATGCTGATAGGTGGGACCGAAAAGGTAAACAATCGCCAAAGGGACTATATACTATATATACAAGCATTTTGTCAATTTCAATTGCAAACACAAATTTTAATTTAATAATTTCAAATACTTCATGAAGTTTTGGGTTTCGATCACTGAATCATGCAATCTAGGATGTAAAAAACACAATAGTTCTAAATTGGAAATAAAACCAAGTCTGGAAATATGCACTGTTGATTTTCTTTGAATGCACTATGAGTCACAAGGGCGATTTTTCGGTACAAAAATCAATAACTCCCAAACCGTTCATTTTAGAGAAATTATGTCTGAGAGAATATTTTTATGGATTAAATTCGCTATCTTTTAAAGTAAAATGTAGCTATGGTGGTCCTCTCAAACATTCTTTTCGAAAAATAATTTGAACCCACAGGTAAACAGCGGCTCCATCTTGATAGTGGTGGTTGCGCTGTGTTTAACCCGAGCGTGTGACAGAGGGAGACAGCATGAATCTGCAACTCTTCGAAGGACAGGTAGATTTTAATATAATTTGGCTAGTGTTAGTATTTAATTAACTTATTGTGTATGGTAGGTGTTCACGATTGCGGGTGATTCGGGGAGATTGAAACGTCCGTTTAGCAGTCTTCACTGTAGACAGCTTTTAAGGTTCAGTTTATCTCTTATTGAAGCCGCAATGGAACTCTATTCGGAAGGTACTCGCGGTAGCAAACTGTGTGCCAATGAATCACCTGAACACCCAATCTATTGCGTGTTGTCGCAGTGACCGATCTTTTGTTGATCGAAGCTGTGGACACACTCGTGTTCTGTCTCGATACGGTTCGTAAAGATCCAGTAATCGTCGATCGCTGTCGTATTTCCCGCGCGCCTTTAGGGTCTACTTAGTGATGTACTCGAGCAGATTCTATGCCGAAAGAGGTTCACTTCGCATTATCTTCACCACGTTCTACCGTTCCTTTTCTCCAGTTTGTTTTGATTTTTACCGATGACAGTTGCCACAGTCAGAGTGCAATCGGAACTGCACTATCGTTTACAGTGTTGGCATATTGGCAGTTTTCAACAGTAGGCGAGATAGAGGATAGTGAGATGGAATCCTCCATTTCACAAGAGCAAAATTATTCTGATCCCCCTCCCTCAACTCCCCTTAGAATAAAATTATACCCTCAAGGGTCTTCTGGACCTTGGCAGGTTTTCTTCAGGCGGAAAGGAAAGCCATTAAACCTTGTGTAAATTGCACGGGATCTGACTTCACTTATGTCTGAGAGAATATTTTTATGGATTAAATTCGCTTTCTTTTAAAGTAAAATGTAGCTAGGGTGGTCCTCTCAAACATTCTTTTCGAAAAATTATTTTTCGAACAAAATGGTATAGCAAGGTACTTACTTCAGCAAAGTTGTAGAAAAATGTTTTTCAGTTAACATTTTCAAATGAATTAAAGTTATAGCACTATCGGTTTTTATGTTATAATTATTTTTATTCTTTAACTTAGGGTGTTTCTGAAAAAGTCAGTTTTTTGACTATAACTTTTTAAATATTTAGTCTATCTTCATACTCTCTATGAAGCAATTTTAGTACTTTTCATTGCGCATATTTCTGCTGAAGAAAGTGTTACGGAGTTACGATCATTTTTTTAAATAAAAATGATAGTTTTCAATGTCCTCTAACTCAGAAGGTGGCAAAAACTAGCAGCTAAATTTGTACTCTTTTGAAAGTGCATCAAAAATACTATAAAATATTTCAAAATCAAAGTCAGCATTTTTGCCCCTCGATGTCAAATATAAACAACAACACCACGAGTCGTGACAGTTTAATTGGTATCAATCTCATTCATGAATCGAATCGCAGTAGCCGACGACTGCTTTGATCAACGCGTGTAGTGCTTTGTATTATTAGTGCTGTTAAAATGGATAAAATAAAGTTGTTCGATCTCTGGAAAGTGGCCAAAGGTGAAAATAAAAATAAAATATAAGTTGTGTTTGAGGAAATAATGAGATAATTTGATGTGGGACAAAATGAAAAAAATAAGTTCACTCAGAATGCAAAAGCTGTAACAATTAAAACATGTAAAAGGTTTGATCAATTTTGGAAAGACAGTAATCGAATTGAGACGAAAGTGCTCGATAAAAATTCGAAATATTTTGAGAAGCCGTTAACAGTTCCTACAAAAGATTCAAACTGCACTTCCTCCCAAACCAGCATTCACAGAAATTCGTCGCTTACTTAGAACAGAATGAAGGGTAATCCTTAATTCATTTGCTTTTTAAGGCAAAATGCGCTACATTTTATATTATGTCAACACTTCCATTACCAACAAGTTTCATGAGCGAACAAGGAGCTGAGGCTCGGAACGATCGACTGAGTCACGGTAGAAATTGTTCAAGAGTTGCGAACATGGAAGATGTTTTCTTTAGAGCAATGGACTCGTCTAATCCGGTTCTTGCAGTTAGAAGATCCCGATACAGTAAACGCACTGAAATAAGTTCAATATTAAATGAGTTAGCACTTTGAGAAAAGAGACACGATTCAGATAACTATAACGACGACGATGCTGATGATGTTGATGATTGTGATTATAATAATTATGAGGATGACGATGATAATAAAGTAGTTACGTAGAATAGTAAAATAAATATCTGTCTGAGCCTAACGTTTTCAATATTTGTGTACATATATTTGACAAGCTCAAAAAATCATTTAACAACTCGACTTTTTGATCTAGTAAAGCAGGTTCTAAATGGCAATGACCAGACCCTTAAAAACAGCCGTATGCTGATGTCATTTAATCAACAGATGTCAACATTTTTCGCTGAATGACAAAAAAGCAAAAGTTGATTTTGAGATATTTTACAGTATTTTTGATGCACTTTCGAAAGAGTACAAATTTAGCTGCTAGTTTTTGCAACCTTCTGAGTTAGAGGTCATTGAAAACTATCATTTTTATTTAAAAAAATGATCGTAATTCGATAACGAAAAATGATATCGATTCACATTCTTCAGCAGAAATATGCGCAATGAAAAGTACTAAAATTGCTTTATAGAGAGTATGAAGATAGACTAACTATTTAAAAAGTTATAGTTAAAAAACTGACTTTTTCAGAAACACTAAAATGACACCCTAAGATAAAGAAGAAAAATAATTATAACATGAAAACCGATAATGCTATAATGCTATAACTTTGATGCATTTGAAAATGTTACTTGAAAAACATTTTTCTACAACTTTGCTGAAGTAAGTACCTTGCTACACCATTTAGTTCTAAACAAAATTTTTCGAAAATAATGTTTGAGAGGACCACCCTAGCTACATTTTGCTTTAAAAGTAAGAAAATTTAATTTCCAAAAATATTCTCTCAGACATAATTTCTCTAAAATGAACGGTTTGGAAGTTATTGATTTTTGTACCGAAAAACCGCCCTTGTGACCCATAGTGGAATGGTGGGTTTTTAAAGAAAAAGCGTTGATTTCTTAATTCTCAGTCGCGTTGGAAATTTGAGTAAAGTATAAACTTCAAATCGATAAAAAAAATCGATTTTTTTTGGCTCAGTACAATATACATAACCCCTTTAGAAAAATCAGTTTTCCCACCACAATGCATTGATTGAGGAATTTAGATATTTTATTAACAGAGCATTAGCAATAATTCGTTTGTATGTCTATTTTATGGGCCATTTTTTCGCCTTCCCATTGATTTGGTTTGAGATTTCTAGCACTGATGTTGTCCTATGCTGATTTGAGTGATTCTCTGAGTCCTGCCACTATCCCATGTAGTATGTGTTATCAAAAACATCGCGAAGCATCAAGTTCTAAATGTTCTCAAACGATATAATATCCGAAGAGAGTGATAAGAGTTATAAGAAATGTCTCATCACACTGTTAGGTGGATTAAAAGCGTTTTTACTACTATATTTCGATACTCTGAATATGTGGGATATTTATGTCTTTGACAAAATTGTTTGAAATAGCACTTTCGAAAACTTTGCTGGAGACATTAAGTCTCGACCCAAATTTGGTTGAAGAGTAATTTTTGTCTATAATTACTTCTTGGAGGATTAACCGTAAAAATTATTCTATCAGCAGATGAACAGTTTTACGTTTTGAAATTCTTCAATGTTACTTAACATCGAAATTTGGCAGTTTCGAATGAATGTGATCGTGACCGTTAAAAATTTATCGAGCATTATTTTTCTTTTCTTCATTAGTCATCCTCACAACTTGCAGTACTAGTACGTAGCACACAAAATTTTAGTACGCCATTCATTGCATCCTGCTAAGAGGCTATTCATATAGTTGATAATACAACAAAAATCCAATGCTCATAAAACCGATCCTGACCTGCTAGAGACAAAATTACATCAGCTTTCAACTAGTTTCTGAAATGTTATTCTTGTTGTTAACCATATTGAATTGTTGTCTAAACTACACAATCTAAAAAAAATACATTTTCAGCAAATGTTGAAATGTATGTAAGTTTTCGGTAAACAAGCTTATGTTTTATATGCAATCAACCTATTCAAATTTAGATTTCCATTCGAAAAATTGTCTCTAATCCATATTTTGAAGCATCTTTCCAAAAATGAGCTCATAATAATTCAGACAGTTATTTTATTTTACATTGAAGTAATTTGACAACTATGGGCTTTTGGCTAAGAGATAAGTTACAAGATCCCCTTCCCATAATTTTCCAAAAGTTCTCATGACGCTTTAAACACAGTTCTCAATGTAGTGATCAGAGAATATTTTTCCAAAAATATTTTGTGGAATATTAAATTAAATTCGTCAGCATCAATTTTTTTTCAATCCAATTAATTTTGGTTTGGGGGGGGGGGGTTTAACCCCCAAAACCCCCCTCTGGCTACGCCACTGAGTGTACTGGTAGCTTAAGTGTCTGTGCTGAAAACTTTGCATGTATTTATGGCATGTTCAGGAGCGTTTTATCTTGTATAGGAGTTTCAAAGTAGAACTGGAACTGAAACATTCACATCCCCAGCAGAGCGTTTTGTTTTATAATTTCGAACAGTTTTGTTTTAAAATTTAAAACTGTTATACGACGCCGTTCTATTTGTTGCTGATTTTAAAACACGTTTAGAACTGTGTTTTAAATACATGCAAAGTTTTCAGCACAGACACTTAGACCCGATAGACTGGGGGAAAATAAATTTGAATGCAGCGACGCTGAAGACATATCGTGACATGAATTTTAAACTGAATAGAACATCCGCTAAAACTGCTGCTGGGGACAGTAAGTTCTAGTTTTAAAATTTTCAGTTTTATATAATAGAACTGTCAAAGTTATGAATCTAAAACTGAAACACTCCTGAACATGCTCTTACAATACAGTTCTAAACGTGTTTTAAGATCAGCAACAAATAGAATGGCATCGTATAACAGTTATAAATTAAAAAAAAAAACTGTTCGAAATAATAAAACAAAACGCTCTGCTGGGGATGTGAATGTTTCAGTTCCAGTTCTACTTTGAAAATCCTATATAAAATAAAACGCTCCTGAACATGCGCTAAGAGCATGTTCAGGAGAGTTTCAGCTTTAGATTTATAATTTTGACAGTTCTATAATATAAAACTGGAAATTTTAAAACTGGAACTTTCTGTCCCCAGCAGCAGTTTTAGCGGGTGTTCTATCCAGTTTAAAATTCATGTCTCGCCATGCCTTCAGCGTTACTGCATTCAAATTTATTTTTCCCCAGTCTATCTGTTCTAAGTGTCCCTGCTGAAAACTTTACATGTATGTAAAACACAGTTCTAAACGTGTTTTAAAATCAGCAACAAATAGAACGGCGTCGTATAACAGTTTTAAATTTTGAAACAAAACTGTACGAAATAATAAAACAAAACGCTCTGCTGGGGATGTGAATGTTTCAGTTCCAGTTCTACTTCGAAACTCCTATATAAAATAAAACGCTCCTGAACATGCCCTTAGGGCAAGTTTTCAGCAGAGACACTTAGAACCGATAGACTGGAAAAAAATAAATTTGAATGCAGTAACGCTGAAGACATGGCGAGACATGAATTTTAAAATGAATAGAACACTCGCTAAAACTGCTGCTGGGGACAGAAAGTTCCAGTTTTAAAATTTCCAGTTTTATATTATAGAACTGGCAGAATTATAAATCTAAAACTGAAACTCTCCTGAACATGCTCTAAAACTGAAAATTTTAAAACTGGAACTTTCTGTCCCCAGCAGGAGTTTTAGCAGGTGTTCTATTCAGTTTAAAATTCATGTCTCGTCATGCCTTCAGCGTTACTGCATTCAAATTTATTTTTCCCCAGTCTATCGGTTCTAAGTGTCTCTGCTGAAAACTTTGCATGTATTTAAAACACAGTTCTAAACGTGTTTTAAAATCAGCAACAAATAGAACGGCGTCGTATAAGGGCATGTTCAGGAGCGTTTTATTTTATATAGGAGTTTCAAAGTAGAACTGGAACTGAAACATTCACATCCCCAGCAGAGGGTTTTGTTTTATTATTTCGACTAGTTTTGTTTCAAAATTTAAAACTGTTATACGACGCCGTTCTATTTGTTGCTGATTTTAAAACACGTTTAGAATAGAAAAACTCTAGTAAGAGAACTGCGGAGAGAAAAACAGCATTTTTGGCAACGTATGCCCCGACATTGTATGACAACACGTCCAATGTTATAAGGATAGGCAATGTTCGATTGGATTCGTTTTTTGACAGCTAAACGCGAATCCAATCGATCCAAAATGGAGTCTCCGCAGTTCTCTTTCTAGAGTTTTTCTAGTTTAGAACTGTGTTTTAAATACATGCAAAGTATTCAGCAGAGACACTTAGAACCGATAGACTGGGGAAAAATAAATTTGAATGCAGTAACGCTGAAGGCATGGCCAGACATGAATTTTAAACTGAATAGAACACCCGCTAAAACTGCTGCTGGGGACAGAAAGTTCCAGTTTTAAAATTTTCCGTTTTATTTTATAGAACTGTCAAAATTATAAATCTAAACTGAAACTCTTCTTACATGCTCTAACAGTTTTAAATTTTGAAACAAAACTGTTCGAAATAATAAAACAAAACGCTCTGCTGGGGATGTGAAAGTTTCAGTTCCAGCTCTACTTTGAAACTCCTATATAAAATAAAACGCTCCTGAACATGCCCTAACGTGATACAAACCTCTCCCTGAAGGATAACTCAAACTAACAAACTGAGATTATCACTCCCCCGCATTCTACGCATCTTAATGTACATGCTGACAAACATTCGTTTCATTATTCGGTAATGCAGCTGAAAAATGCGCAATCGAAATAATGACGAACAAACAACTGACACGTCAACAGTGCATAAATACAGTTTCGTCATGTTAGTTACGTTAGGTTTGGTACTGCTGTAACACTTACGTTATTTTAATTTAATCGGTTTTTGTAACTAAATTATTAAAATTTACTACAATCTTTCTACTAAAATGCTATATATAGGTAATGTTTCCATGCGGGGAACAAGAGCACGCAGTTCCTTAATTCTAGCCAATATTTTAGAGAAAAAGAATACAAGTAATGTTATTCTAAGCACCACTAATGCACATTCAGCACATTTTTATTTTTGATTATCTAAATCTATCCTACAGTAGATCAAATCTAAATACTTGTGACAATGCGAGCAAAAATGAGACACTAAAATCGACTAATTGAAAAATGTCGAAAGTGTAAGAGTGATGCTCAGAATAACGTAACCTTTATTTGTCTTCAACACACTGCTCAAAAGCGACAAACTACAAATTGGTTGTCCTCATTGGCATACTGCCTCGGCGGAACAGTTCAGTTATAGAATTGATTAAAAAATAATAAGATTAGTCACCACAATTGACGAAACTGAAATAACGTAAGTGCAACAAAGATACCAAACCAACGAAAGTAAAACGACGAAACTGTGAGCGTGATACAAATAACATCGTAACTTTAATTTTTCTTCAATCCGCTCTTTTAAATGTCTTGATCGCGAATGTTCGTTCCATTCAATGGAAAGGCGTCTTTGGTGAGCATTTTGGACGAATAATTGGTGTAAAAATCGGTATGGTTTTTAAATAACATTTAAAACAAAACTTCGAAAATGTCATCGCCGTTTTCTCTGTTTGGGTGAAGTGCGAGTTTCGCTGTTTTCAAAAATCATGCTTGAACTAGACCAACCTACATGATGGATTTTTTGTTAACGAATAAAAGCGATACGAATAAAGTTCCTGCTCACATAGGCCTTATAGGCACATTTTTTTTTTACAAAAGAAGATTATTGCCTCAAATCACTGGCGATCACGCTTTTGGAACTGCTTATCCGTCATCTCCATGTGGATAAATGTATGCATCGGAAGGTGGCCAACAGAGTGGCGGCGACAATTTGAGGATGCGAGAACCTGCTTACAGTAAATCAAATAAAGCCTGTCAGAGTAAAAGAAGGCAATTCACGCCGATCCGCTGGGCTTTTACTTTACCATCGTTCAAGCAGGTTTCGTATCTTGGCATTAGTACTAGCTAGGCTTCTTGCTGTCACTCTGTTTGCAGCCAGACTGTTTTACACAAGTTATCTCTTGCCAAATATTTTACGAACATGTTTTCTGTTTCGCAAACTTTACATGATAACGGTAAAAAGCTGGCTTTGCGCTTTCAATCGGAACATAATTATTTCCGACAGAATGATAAAGTTCCTCTGCACTGAGAAACCGGCCGACCGCAAAATATGACCATCGTAAATTCGAACGAAACTTTGCAGGTGTGTTCGTTGTATGAATCTTTATGATATTCTCTGGCAATTGGAATATTTTGATACAAGAGCAATTTTTCAAAAGGGCGTAAACGTTTCTACGTGTATAAATTTCAAATTTTTTTTGTTCGTTCACTGTATTTTATACAGCAAAACTATCTGAGAACGAGTTTTGGATACGTGATATTACTTTTAAACTTTTAGCCTGTACACTTGTTGGCTGTTTAACATAATGTGTTTTATTCCATTTTAAAATCTTACGAGCTAACCTGACTTAAACTATTCTATGTGCATCAAAATGGAAGGAGTCAGTTACAATTTTAAAGTACATAATTATGTACGGGTAGCGTAAAAAAGGGAAAACAAATCAATGAATAAGTATGGGTGCATCGGTTGCTATCGGTGCTTGTTTGGTTACGCAAGGCTGTTTATTTGTCGCCTCAGCATAATAATGACCTAGTGAGAATGTTGCTATAACAAGTGGTGCGACACAGAATGGTTTAACTGGAAT
The DNA here is from genome assembly GCF_030247195.1 of Topomyia yanbarensis. Lineage (NCBI taxonomy): Eukaryota > Metazoa > Arthropoda > Insecta > Diptera > Culicidae > Topomyia > Topomyia yanbarensis. The sequence goes on along the minus strand of NC_080670.1, from coordinate 99,435,324 downwards.
GCGCCCATCTGGTTATGCAAGTTGGATTTGAAAACGATCGTTCAAGTAATTTACGATCTGTGGGAAAATATGAGTGTGGCCTCGTTTCAAGTGGCCTGACTAAAGGATATGTTAAATTTGGTTTTTATGACCTGTGACCTGAGAAGGATTCACATTGGTGCATGTAGGGATTGGTTTTGTGGGAATAATTTGTGATGCTAGAAAGTAAGTCCGTCACATCATCCCCCTTTTGGTTGAATGATGTAGCGAAGTGAAATTATTCATGTGAAAGAACTGACTCCCTTACAATTCTAATGGATATTACAAATATTAGTTAGTATTGTGCTTTGTTGCTAGAGTAGTCTAAATAAAATTGCTTTGTTTTTTTTATTCTCCTTTAATAAGTCTGTTTTTGTGTACAATGTTTCTTTGTTTAGTTATTTTGTTTTCTATTTCACAATTTGTATCTAGTATTTTTATAATGGTGTAGACCTATATAGAATGGGTCTAATTTTTTTCTATTTTCGTTTTTTAAATATACTATATCTTGTTTGTTGGTATGTGTATATATTCTTGTCTTGAATGTTTATCCTTTTCTAATCTTTGTTTCGCTATTGCGTTTGATTTTTCTAACTTGTATTTTAGTTCTGTGCTATATAAGTCTAAATTGTACATTGGTGTTATTGTTGTTGGGTAATTTTCTTGTGGTAATTTTGCTTTGTTGCCAAAAATTAGTTCATATGGAGTGAATTTATGTTCTGAGTGTGGGGTAGTGTTATAAGTAAATGCGTAATGTGGTATCCATTCATCCCAATCGGAATGGTGTTCATTTACGAATGATCGTAGATATTCGTTTAAACATCTATGATTTCTCTCCAATGATCCGATTGTTTGGGGGTGGTATGCTGTAGCGAATGTGTGTTTTATTTGTAGGTATTTACAAATCTGTTCAAGTACTTCGTTTTTATATTCGGTTCCTTGATCTGATTTGAGTTCCAGAAATTTTCCGTATAAATTCATAATTAATTATGAATTTTTCTACTAGATTTTTTGCTATTATGTTTGCTTCTTTGGTTGATGTGGGTATTACTACGATGTATTTAGTTAATTCACATTGTATCGTTATTGCGTAACGATTATTGTTGATTGTTTTTGGTAATGGACCTATTGTATCTATGGATATTATTTCGAATGGTTTTGATGGTGTATTGGTTATTATTTGTTTTTCTTTGGTATGTTTTATTATTTTGTTCTTTTTGCACGATTTACAGGCCTTTATGAATCGAGAAATAGATCCTTTCATGTCCTTCCAATTATAATATTCTCTTATTTCAGGTACAGTCGATGCTGTCCTATGTGTCCTCCTGTAGGGGTTTTATGGTGGTTTTTTAATATGTACTGTATCTCGCCAGGATCACTAATGAACTTGGGTGGTTGATACATTATTATCTGTATATTTTTAATTGTTTGTTTCGCTAGCGCTTTAAATGTTTCTATGGGTACCTCTTTAAATATTGTTTCGTTGTTTGCTATAGCGATTTTCTTTATTTGCATCTTATTCATTTCTTTTTCCAATGCTGAAAGTGTGAACTCTAGAGTTCTTCTTCCACTTATATATATTGTGATTCTGTTTATCATTTTTTTCATTTGCGCGTCTTTGTATATATTGAATATAAAATAGTTATTTTCTACCGTTATTCTTAGTTTAGGTAAGTTTCTTGTTTCGGTCGGGTTTTCCGTCGTATAGATAGTGAGGTGATCAGTCTCTCTACCTTTCGTCTTTTGTCCATTGTCGTTAAGTAATTTATAGTTGTTGTTCATATTATTATTGTTGTTAATATTATTCTTTACATTATCGTTAATATTATTATTATTATAGGTATTACTATTATTGTTGATGTTAATATTATCATTTTTTTATCCTAAATACGTTTATTTAGGCCCAAATGCTTTAGCTTAACGAGGCCGATAATTCATTTTTTTAATTACATGTCACATGTTAGTGGGGGAAGGGAAAGCCGTATTTAGGGGCGGCTTGCTCCCCTCTTATGTAATTAAAGGAAAAAGGTAGGAAGTGGGATACATATTGTCATCTTTGCTGATTGATCATTGTGGCGGATATGCACACTTTGTTGTAGTGTTGTAGTTTCCAGCCTGTAATCGCAGGGGCGAGGGGAGGGTCGATATTTCGGATAATTATTGGCACTCTGATGCTGTCATGATGTTCTCTATATCATCTGCATGTGAGGTATGTCATGATGATCTGGGTAGACGGTTATCAAGAAGGGTATGCGCCGAAGACTCGTGAAGCAATGCCATATTGTAGATGCAGGGATAGGTTGGTTAGATTCTACTGTGAATGAGAGAGGGGAAAATGTATTAAACTTGGACATCAATGGTTTTCAAAAAGATATAGATAAGAAAAATATAGGGGTGGTCACGGCTTGCCAGGACGTCCCGGACTGGCACAAAGGGTGATCTACCTCGGGCCCGAAGGGAATCTATTAGTTGGGACCTGGCAACACAGTACTCTGCGCACAGCCAAACAACATGCTCGATGTCGTGATAGCCGTTCTCACAAACACAATGATTACTTTCAGCAAGCCCTATACGACGGAGATGCGCGTCAAACGAGTAATGGTTGGACATGGTTCTTGACATCGTACGAATAAAGTCCCGGTTCACATCCAACCCCTCAAACCAAGCATTCGTTGATACCTTCGGGATAATGGAATGTAGCCACCGTCCCAGATGCCCATTGCTCCATGAGGTTTGCCAACTATCGAGCGTCCTCTGACGAGAGATACTGAAAAATTCGTTGAAGCAAATTGGTCTTTCTTAAGTGTCGCCTTCTAATGCGCCCACCTTGGCAAAAGAGTCCGCCTTCTCATTGCCCGCAATAGAACAATGTGACGGGACCCAAACCAAGGTAATCTGGTAAGATTTTTCAGATAAAGCACTCAGATATTCCCGTATTTTCCCCAGGAAATACGGTGAGTGCTTTCCAGGCTTCGCCGCACGGATGGCCTCAATGGAGCTGAGACTATCCGAAACGATGAAGTAATGGTCTGAGGGCAGGGTGTCAATGATCCCGAGAGTATACTGAATGGCAGCTAATTCTGCGACGTAAATTGAAGCAGGATCATTGAGTTTGAATGAGGCAGCAAGATTTTCGTTGAAGCTACCGAAGCCTGTGGACCCGTCGAGAATTGATCCGTCAGTGTAGAACATTTTGGCGCAGTCGACTTGATGGTATTTGTTATAGAAAATATTCGGGACCACTTGTGGGCGAATATGATCCGGAATTCCACAAATCTCTTCCTTCATGGATGTATCGAAAAATACAGTGTGATCAGAAGTATCTAAGAGATGAGCACGGTTGACGTTATACGTAGATGAATTGATGTTCTGTGCCATGTAATCGAAGTACAAGGACATGAATCGGGTCTGAGAATTAAGCTCGACTAGCCTTTCGCAATTTGCAATCACCAATAGGTTCAGAATATCGCATCGAATGAGCAATCGATATGAGAGGTCCCAGAATCGATTTTTCAGCGGAAGGACGCCCGCCAGCACTTCGAGACTCATCGTATGGGTCGAGTGCATGCAACCCAAGGCAATACGCAAGCAACGATACTGGATTCGCTCCAGTTTGATGAAGTGTATGTTCGCAGCGGAGCGAAAGCAGAAACATCCGTACTCCAACACTGATAATATCGTTGTTTGGTACAGCCTGATTAGGTCTCCTGGATGGGCACCCCACCATGTTCCAGTTATTGTATGGAAAAAGTTGATCCTTTGTTGGCACTTCTGTTTCAGATACCTAATGTGACATCCCCAGGTACCTTTAGAGTCGAACCATACCCCGAGATATTTGAATGTTGAAGCCTGAGCTATAGTTTGATCCATTAATTGAAACTGTAGTTGCGCTGGTTCACGCTTTCTAGAAAATACGACTAGCTCAGTTTTCTCCGTGGAGAACTCGATACCCAGCTGGAGAGCCCAAGCAGACAAATTGTCCAAGGTATCTTGCAGTGGTCCTTGCAAGTCGACGGCTTTAGGACCTGTAATAGAGACCACACCGTCATCTGCAAGCTGCCTTAGCGTGCAGGAATTGACAAGACATTCGTCAATGTCATTCACGTAAAAATTGTAGAGGAGAAGGCTTAGACATGAGCCCTGGGGAAGGCCCATGTAGCTAAATCGTGATGTCGATAAATCGCCATGCGAGAAATGCATTTGTTTTTCAGACAACAGGTTTAGCAAAAAGTTATTTAAAATTGGCGAAAGACCATGCTGGTGCAACTTCTCATAAAGAATGTTGATCGAAACTGAATCGAAAGCCCCCTTAATATACAAGAATACTGATGCCATCTGTTCTTTGTTAGCATATGCCATTTGAATTTCTGTTGAGAGCAACGCAAGTCAATCGTTCGTCCCTTTGCCTTTGCGGAAGCCAAATTGTGTATCTGACAGTAAGCCATTTGTTTCGACCCAATTATCGAGGCGAAACAAGATCATTTTTTCGAATAACTTCCGGATACAGGACAGCATTGCAATCGGACGATACGAATTGTGGTCGGAGGCTGGTTTTCCTGGTTTTTGGATGGCGATGACCCTCACCTGTCTCCAGTCATGTGGACAATGTTACCCTCAAGAAACCTATTAAATAAATTCAACAAGCGTCTTTTGGCAGAGTCTGGCAGATACTTCAACAAGTTGAATTTGATTCTATCTGGCCCTGGAGCTTTATTGTTACATGATAAGAGAGCAAGTGAGAACTCCACCATCGCAAACGGTGTTTCGTTCGCGGTATTGTAAGGCGACGCGGCGCGGTAGATTTTCTGTGTCGGGGCGGAATCCGGACAAACCTTCTTGGCGAAATCGAATATCCAACGGTTTGAATATTCCACGCTCTCGTTAGTACTGTTTCGGTTTCGCATACGTCGGGCCGTGCCCCAAAGAGTGCTCATCGATGTTTCTCTTGTTAACCCGTCGACAAACCGGCGCCAGTAACTGCGTTTCTTAGCTTTCATTAAATTTTTCATTCGCTTTTCTAATATCGCGTACACTCGATAACTAGCAACTAACCCGTCGTTCCGGAAGGTTTTATACGCGGCAGCTTTCTCCGCGTACACGTCTGAGCACTCTTTGTCCCACCACGGGTTGGGAGAACGTTTTTGGGTGTTCACGTCGGGTACTCGTTTCGTCTGAGTTTGAATCGCGCTATCGAGAATCGAGTTGGACAAAAACTTATATTCTTCCTCCGGGGGAAGTACCTGTGTTGAATCGATAGTTTTGGATATCTCAGCAGCGTAGCTCTTCCAATCAATGTTTCGTGTGAGGTCATAGGGAACATTGATTGGTGCCGATGGTCTTGAACCAGTGGTGATTGCAATTACAATTTGTAAGTGGTCACTACCGTGGGGATCAGATATTACCTTCCACTTGCAATCTAACCGTAGTGATGTCGAGCATAAAAATATGTCCAGTGCACTTGCTTGCGCAGGTGGTCTAGGGATCCGTGTCATTTCCCCTGTGTTCAGAATTGTCATATTGAAGTTATCACAAAGGTCTTGAATTGTCGAAGATTGATTATCGTCGTATAGACAGCCCCACCCTTTACCGTGAGAGTTCAAGTCTCCAAGAAGCAGGCGGGGCGAGGGAAGGTGTTCAATATTGTTGGAGAATCTTCGATATCCCATCATGGCGCTAGGAGGAATGTAAATAGAAGCAATGCAAAGATCTTTGCCTTTGACTGTTGTTTGACAAGCGACAACTTCAATGCCTGGCGTCGAAGGGAGGTTGATTCGATTGAAGGAGTAGCACTTTTTGATCCCTAAAAGTACCCCCCCATATGAGTCTTCTCGATCCAAGCGGATACTGTTAATGTCGTGGAAATTGAGGTTTATATTAGAAGTTAGCCATGTTTCACATAGGGAAAATGCATCACAATGATTGTAATTTAGCAAGTGTTTTAATGAATCAATTTTGGGGATAATACTTCTGCAGTTCCACTGTAAAACAGTGATCAGATCCCTGATTCCGTCTAATAAGTTAGCCATCGAAGGATACGATCGCTGTAAGGAGGGGCCATTGTTCAGTCAACTGTTTTAAAAATGTTCTTACTGTTGGTAGAATAGCAACCAGCAAGCTTTTCATAGGATCGGTAATGTTGAAAGCTGTGAATATCCAGTCCACAATGTCAGAAAATTTAAGGAATCCCGTTTTAGGTTGAGTTTCTGACTGTAAAATTGGAGCACTTGGGATTTTTGGTGCCCCGGGGAGTGCTGGGAACTCCTGGTTGTATCTCAATTTCCCAAAACCAGGAGGTATTATCTTCGGATTTGTACCAGTACTTCCAGTTGATGAATTATTTTTATTTTGTACCCTTGTTTGGGACAACCTAGGACCCTTACGAGGAAGTTCAGGTGAGTTTTGATTAGGTCTTTTCCTAGAGTTTCCAAGCGGAGCCAAAGAATGCCCCTCGCAAGGGTCGTTATCGTCAGTTGGCAAGAGAGCGAATGGGTTTTCGGAGATAAGTGGAACAGCTCTTTTAAGCATTTCTGCGTAAGAGCGCCTGGAGCGATCTTTGGCGGATCGCTTCAGTTTATCCGCGCGAAGTTTGTACGTTGGGCATGTCAAAAGTGCATGCGGATTCTCCCCACAGTAAACACACTTCTCAGCGGGCCTACTGCAAGTATCATCCGCATGGAGTTCCCCACATTTACCGCACCGTTGCTTGTTGCTACAGTAGGTGGCCGTGTGATCTAGCTGCTTGCAATTGAAACAATTCATGACCCGCGGTACAAACAGGCGTACAGGTAGACGAGCTCCTCCCACTTCAACGTAGCTCGGAAGTGCAGATCCGGCGAAGGTTACGCGAAACGAGTCTGATGGATAGTAATTACCATCTTCGATGGACTTTGAGTGCAATTGCTTGCACTCCAAAATCTTAACTGATTGAAGGTTAGGGTCCTTAAAGCGGCCAGCCCCATCATTCATCAGATCATCGACAGTTAGACCCGCATCACTTACCACACCGTCGATCTCCACATCACGAGAAGGGATGTAGACGCGATACTCCAGCGTAAAGAGGCTATTGCTAACGATATCATTGGCCTGTTTCAAGTCAGTTACGACTACGCGCAGTTTATCTGACTGAACCTTTTTAATCTCGGTTACGGGCGAGTAACGTTTTGTCAGCTCCCGTGCAACAGTTATGCTGTTTAACGGTTTATTTTTGGGCCGAAAGTATACCACCCAAGGACCAGCGGATCCATCCTGGTAAACCTTGACTCGGGGGGGCTGTGAGACATTGGGGGAAAGTGGGGGAGGTGGATCGACCATAACATTATCTGTCTCAGTATCAGATATACGTTCTTCTTCCCCATAATATTCGTCTTCGGTGGGTGATCCTTCTGTTTGTTCCATTTTGTTGCGGGAGCAACACGCTCGACCGCACTGTTTAACTTAAATCAAAATAAAAAATCAAAAGCAATAAAAAGAAAAAAATCGATAAGAAAAGTAAAAAACGAAACACTTCACCAGTTGGTTCCTGACGAGCTGGTAGGTGAATTGATCCTCCGTTTGTTTTATCCGTCACCCGCGTGACCTTCACACAATAAAGCTGATATAGCTCGTCTAAACAAAGCCGTCTTTCAGGCAAGAAAACTGTTTAGTAACTACACTGCACTACCTTCACCGATATCGCAGGTAATAATTATCACTCGCGGGACTGTTTATTAGTAATACTTTACTGCAGCCTCTGCCACAGCAAGCACCTTCGTACTACCGAAAAAACTAAACCACACCGGAGAGAACAAAAAGCACTTGTTTCCCGATACAAAGTTGGGTTACGAATGAGTATTATCATTAATATTATTATTATTATTATTAATATTGGAATTATTATTATTTAATTTGTTTTGTCATGGACCTAGTGTTAACAGTAAGTACGTTTAAGGCTTTCAATTCGTCTGAGGTTGCAACAATTCTGGATAAGGCATCCGCTGTAGCGTTGCTTGTACCAGGAATGTATTCTATATTTAAGTCGAATTCTTCTAAATCTAGTCTCATTCTAGTGAGTTTGGAGGTTGAGTTTTTCATATTAAATAAAAATACTAATGGTCTATGGTCTGTTCTGACCGTAAATTTTCTTCCGTATAGGTAAGGTATGAAATAATTTATTCCCCAGTGTACTCCTGTTAGTTCTTTTAGTATTGTCGATTTATTTTTCTCTCCTGAAGTGAAGCTTTTGCTCGCGAATGCTATGGGTAAGTCGTTTCCGTTTTTAATTTGGGATAAAACTGCTCCGCATCCTACGTCTGATGCGTTAGTTGTTAGTATAAACGGTTGAGCAAAGTCGGAGTATTGAAGTAGTTTTGGTGAGATTAGGTGAGTTTTAGTGTGTTAAAGGCGTTTTGGCATTCATTTGTCCAAACGAACTGTTTATTTTTCTTTAGAAGTTGATTTAGTGGGTGTGCTATTGTTGCAAAGTTTGGCACAAATTTGCGGTAATAGTTCCAAAAGGTACAAATCGTCTACAGTCGTCACTATTTTTGGGTATGGGGTAGTTGTTAATAGTGTCGAATTTGGAACTATCTGGTAGTATTCCATTATCTGTAATTTTGTGTCATAGATACGTCACTTCTGTATTGAAGAATTTGCATTTTTGGGGATTTAATTTTAGATTATATTTTCTGATTCTGTCGAAGACTTTTGCTAGATTTTGCAAGTTGTGTTGGATGGAACATCCAATAACAATTATGTCATCGATATAGACGAATGCATGTTCTGGTGTTAGTCCAGCCATTGCGATTGTCATCATTCTCTGAAAACTGTTTGGGCTAATATTTAATCCAAAAGGTAAGCGTGTGAATTGGTAATGACCACTCTGTGTTGAGAAAGCGGTAAATTTTCTAGAGTTTTTTTCTAACGCTATTTGGTGAAAACCAGACATTAAGTCTAATGTTGAAAAGTATTTGGCTCTGCCAAGTTGATCTAGAATTGTGTCGATTCTAGGTAGGGGAAATTTGTCTGCCAGGATTTTTTTGTTGAGTTGTCTGAAATCTATTACTAGTCGCCATTTCTTGGTTTCATCATTTGATTTCTTTGGTACTAATAAAATTGGACTGTTATAGGATGATATTGAAGGTTCTATTATTTCGTCTTTTAGCATTTTAGTAATTTGAGTTTCTATTTCTGTATTTTGAGAAAGGATTGTTTTATAATTGGGTATGTATACGGAGGTATTGTCCTTTAAGTTAATGTTTTGGTTGTAAAAAATGTTAGTCGACAGTGGTTCGTCAGTGAGTGCAAAAATGTCTGAATAGTTTAATATTAGGTTGCTTAATTCTTGTTGTGCGTAGCTTGGTACATTTTTCATGTCTATCTCATTTAAAACTTTTTTATTTCTCGTATTATTCTTATCTTTATTGTAGATTTTCATTATATTGTAGTTTGCTAAGGGTTCCATTTCAGGTTTAAATTCTAAGTTGGATATATTTACAGTTGATTTCGTTGTGTTCATTATTTTTACATAGGAATTTTGTGGAGATATGATGGCGTTTCCTACAAAAATTCCAGGTGCAATTTCTGTAGAGATGACTACCATGTCTTCCTTAAGATTGTTGTTACTTAATTTTCTAATCACTTCGCATCTCTGCGGTATTATGAAATTGTTGTTTACGCTGTGTTGTATAGGTACGGACACGTTAGTATTATTTGCTGAGAAATTTAATAACCAACATTCGTAATCGATTATACATTTATGGGAGGAGAAAAAATCTCTGCCCAAAATGCCATCGGTTTGAATGGGAAAGTCTGCGTTAACTAGATGAAAGTTATGTTTAATGATTATGTTATTTCCGAAATTTAATTCAGTTTCGGTCAGTGCTGTTGTTTCTATTTCGCCTTCCGTTATTCCAGATAATTTTATTTTGATTTTGTTATTTACTAATTGTTCTGGTATTATTCTATTACTCTTAAAAATAGAGATATCTGCACCAGAATCTATTATTAACGTACAGATCGAATTGGCCATACGCACTCCAAGTTTTATGAAGTTAGAAGCGCTTATATTTAGAGTCAACACATTGGCCCAAAAAATGGTTTTGAATTGTGACCTGTGATTTCTTAGGTCACAATATCGTCGCTTTGGTCATTGAGCCCAGCTTGTATATATTTGTAAATATTGTTATTTTTTTGTCGTATAAATAAATAACAGTGTACGGTCTATCTCGTGTTTTTGACGACGCCTGTTCTTTGTTTATACTCTGAAATTATTGTTCGTAAATGTCTAAGTAGAATTTAAACGTCGAACCGTTACTACTCCGTGCTTGCATGTTTGAGTCGCGTTTAAGTTCTGCTTAATAGCCCAGGTTGGTGTCAAATATAGCTTTTGTTATTTATTTGTTCAGAGATTTATTTACTTATTTATTTATTTATATATTTATGTGCTTATTTATTTATTTATTTATATTTGTTATTTATTTTGCTTGTTTATTTATTATTCATTTTGTTATTATATTCGTTATATTTGTGCATTATAAAAAAATCAAGGAAACAAGTACCGCACGTTTAGCATGTCAATACATTGTACTAAAATTTGAGCATATTTCGTGACACCAACCAAAACGATAACATGTTTGTAAACGTCAACCATCATCATTCTGTCATCGCATCATCACCGTCATCAAATGCGGGGTGGCAGGATGCGAGGAGGCGCGGAGGGTATGTGTTGGAAAGTGGACAGTGCAATGATAAAATGTACCGCGAAATCTTAATGCGGTTTCGAATAGTTAATTGACCCGGAGGAGTGACGACCAGCAGCAGCGAGTCATAGACCCATTGTGACCGTGCGTTTCTTCCGTAATAAAGTTTGTGTCGATCCGTAGGATCTTGTTGACCGTTCAGAACATCCACACGATCGTTTGGTTCTGTTCGGTTGCTCGAGCGGGATAAGTGTGGCTACCGGTTTTTTTTGTGAATTAACGACGTCCGACGCGAGTGCAGAAAAACGGTCAGTGATTGGCAAGCCAAAAACGCCATTGTGGACGCCTTTACCCAAGTACCGGTAGGGTAGGGTCCATTCGACCGAAAAACGTTGAAAATCCCGCTCGATTGATAGTTAGACACTCGTGTGTGAAAAGTGCGCGCAGTACCACTCCCCGGGTCCCGTAGTGAAACGCAGGCCTCCGCTACAAACAGGCCGAGTTGCTGCTTCTTCAGGAGTCCCCCGTTGCCGTCCCTCGACGCAAACGGCGTTTGTTTCTATACCACCACCGGAGCCCGTTCCGCATCCAGTTTGCTGCAAGTCGACCAACGTCATCACGGCCGCAACGGTATCGACAGAAGAAGGTTTTTTGCTGAATAAATGCGCAAGTAAAAATTCAAACAAATATTTTCTGTTCCTTTTTCAAAAGAATAATTAGTAATAAATTAAAAGTGTAAGGTCTCTATATACAAGTTGTGTCGTCCATTTTGTTTACAGTGCATTCCTTTAGGTACTTGTTTCCGCCGAAAATTAATTACGATTCGTGACCATAGTGTGGGAAGAAAAGTCCGCCCAGTGTGAATTTCTCCAGGAGACAACCGTGAAACGACCCTAATAGCTGGTGAGTACAATGTGGCCCCACCACCACAAGTAAACGTTACAAACCGATACGTAACAATTGGCGCCCAACGCAAAATAAAAGAAAAAGTGATTTGTTTCCAAGACCAGAAGCAAATCCCTTTTTCGTTGTGTCTCCCGGAGAAATTCAATTCACATTGTTCACTTCATTAATCGCGAAGTCATTGGGTCGATATCCAAACTTGAAGTTGATCCTGAAACTTAATTATGATTAGTGGAATTGCGAGTTGTTGCGAGTGATGAAAAATTGTATATCTGGCACGCCGTCGTTTGCTAGTGCTTGAGTAGAAAAATTGATCGTTTGTTTTGAACATATATCATACACAGGGAGCATTGATCGGATTGAATTTGACATTTACTAATACCATTACATTTGTTTCTTGTCGGGTTTTTGTTTACTTTTCTAGCGGGTGTTAAAACTATTTGTGGTTTGTGATAAATTTGTTATTTTTTGCCTTTTTATACAATGGCAATGGCACAGCTCACATTCGATCAAGCTAGTGAGCTGATCCAAGGTTGGTATTTTGATATGAGTGTGGAGTTTTTAGCCGACGATGAACTGAATTATGAACTGACTGCCCGTTCTGTCAGTTTGTCTATCGGTCTCGATCGCTCACGAAAATGCAAGTGGCTGCGAGACCAGTTGAAGGTGGAAAGGGATGATCCGTCGGGAAAATGCCCACGAAGAGTAGTGGGTGATCCTACTGTGGAAGTCGAGGTTTGTACGCATAAGTTTACCGAGTTGAAATCGTGTTTGGAACAGGAGGATGATGAGGAAAAGAAGGTTTGTTCCACTAGAATGGTACACGTCGGTATGCGTTTAGTAACTGTGTTGAGGGACTCGCGGGGGTCGCCCAACTTGCACAGTCAATTGCAAAATACGGTGGTTGAATTAGCGGAGGTTCTTGAACATTTCTTTCGGGGTTCTGCTTCGTCTTTGCAGAGTGATCAGCAAGAGGGAAATGATATTTTTGCTCTGTTGCAGACAAAGCAGATAAAAATCCTAGACCGAGAGTTTCCGTTCTTAGTCAGGATGACCTTGATTGGATCCATTCGTTGCAAGCGAGGATTACGGATCTAGAAGCCGATTTAGCTCGACGAAGAGAAGTAAAAGATGCTGTAACTCAAACTCTTCCCGATCATGCTCAATTTACTTCATATTCACAACACCCCGATACAAATTTCAGAACATTTCAAAACTATAATTTTCCGCCAACAAAGCCTTCCAATTCATTCGATACTTCATCTAGTTACCATAATTTTCAAAATATCCCGGATCGTACATTACATTCTAACAATATACCAATTCCCAACAATACATACAATATTCCCTATCATCTGACGAGAATTTCTAATCCTACTGGAGCAAATCCCGAGATGTACAACCATGCTTCGGCTATCCCACCTTTCCCTAAACGAAATTCACCTCCCATGTATAGTGGTGTTCTACACAATCCGTACACCGTACCACAACCGTCACACTCTTCCTGTGTCCAAATGGAACATCACTAAATACAGTGGTGACGATCAAGGGCTGAAGCTAAATGAGTTTTTGGAAATTGTACAGGCTTTATCCCAAGCTGAGCATGTGTCGGAGGTCGAGCTTTTCGAGTCGGCTGTGCATTTGTTTGTTGGTTCAGCGCTCAAGTGGTATATGGCACAAAGAACCACTGGTAGATTGATGAATTGGCAGCATTTGGTATTTGAATTAAAACGCACCTACATGCACCCTGATTTGGACGCATTGATCAAAATGAAAATTTACCAGCGTCGTCAACAAAAACATGAATCTTTCCACGAGTACTATTTCGAAATCGAGAAACTGTTCAGAACCATGAGTGTTCAGATTCCCGATTACGAAAAAGTACAGATTCTACAGCAGAATATGCGAGTAGACTACAAGCGACAAATGGCATTTATTCCGATAGTTGACCTTGAAACACTTGTTGCTGCTGAACAGAAATTAGATGCATTAAATTTCTCGGCATACAACAAGGTTTTCGGGACGGACAGGAATGTCCAAGTGGTCGAAAGCTCTGAAAACAATTCGAAGAAAAAAAACAAGAACCAATCCCAGACTCAACAGGTGATAGATCAAACCGCAGCAGTGTCTCAGGTCAACCAAAATAGAAACAATTCACACACATCCACTAATTCGTCTCGTCCCAATCAACTTCCCAACAAAAACAACCAATCCTTACCGAACACCCAAACGAGTCAAAATTCGTCTCAAAATACCGCCCGACCAGACCCGGTCGCGGTGCCATCTGGGTTCAATTCTCGTCCACAGTTCACGTTGGAAGAATTGATAAACACGCACATTCCCCCACCGGCCAATACCTGTTACAATTGCGGGAGGATTGGTCATCACGTAGCGATGTGTAGACAGCCCCGGGGCATATTTTGCAGTACGTGCGGTCTTCGCGGTTTTCCGACTAACTATTGCCCGTTTTGTTTAAAAAACGGACCAAACGCGAACCAAAATCGTCGTTCGCAGACACCCAACGCGTAAGTCAAGACCGTTTTCTTCAACGTACGCCTCCCCCTTACTGGGTACAGGCCAGCAGAGATATTTACGCTGAATCTACAGAAATTCTTCAAATTACCTATCCTGTCCCCCACGATAACCGACCGTACGCAGACGTAAAGATTTACGGTTACCCGATACGGGCTCTCTTGGACAGCGGTAGCAATCACACGCTTATCAGCGAATCTCTTTTCTCTAAATTAAAATTCAAAAAGTTGCATCGCCCTTCCAAAAACGTGATTCTACGGTCTGCAAGTGGAGACGAACTGCAAATTAAAGGTCAGGCTCATTTTCCATTTGCCTTTCAAGGATGTGTAAAAATAGTTCCTACTTTGGTAGTTGCAAATCTGTCCATAGATTGCATCTGCGGAATGGACTTTTGGAGGAAATTCAAAATTCAGCCCGCAATGTAAAATTGTGCAGGAATTGAGTCCACTGCATCGGTATCTATCACCAAACACCCTAGTTCTGAAAACATTCTCACCGACGATGAAATCATGGTTATTGAAAACATAAAAAAACTTTTCCTTCCTGCTCAAGAAGGGAAATTGACCCTGACCAACCGAGCTCAGCATCGCATCGTGTTGGGAGAGGAATGGAAAAATAAACCACCAGTCCGCCAGTTTCCATACGTGATGTCTCCGAAGACACAGGATCTGGTAGCCGTCGAGCTGCAACGACTGTTGGGTTTAGGGATTTTGGAACGGAGCAACTCGGATTGGTCGCTTAACTGTGTGCCCGTCATCAAGCCCAACAAAGTTCGGCTCTGTTTGGACGCGCGCAAGATTAACGAGCGGACTGTTCGGGATGCTTATCCGTTGCCTCATCTCGGTCGAATTTTAGGTCAACTTCCCAAGGCTAAATACCTGTCCACGATAGACCTGTCTGAAGCATTTCTTCAGGTTCCATTGGACCAAGAATCGCGGAAGTACACGGCCTTTTGTGTACAGGGCAAAGGGCTATTCCAGTGCACACGGATGCCTTTTGGGTTGATCAACAGTCCTGCTACGTTAGCACGACTGATGGACAATGTCCTGGGCCACGGGATGCTTGAACCGTACGTCTTCGTCTATCTCGACGACATTGTTGTGGTGATGGAGACATTCGAACACCATGAACGCCTTCTAGTGGAGATTGCACGTCGCTTAAGGGAAGCAAACCTAAGCATAAACCTCGAAAAGTCTAAGTTTGGAGTGTCTGAGATTCCCTTCCTGGGATATCTCCTTAATACAGACGGCCCAATACCGTAACAAAACTAAGGAGATTCCTAGGAATGGCGAATTACTATCGGCGCTTTATCTTAGACTTTAGCGGGGTGACCGCTGCACTCACAAACCTTCTGCAAAGCAAAACGAAAACCATCCGTTGGAACGATGACGCCGAACAGGCATTTTGCGAAATCAAAGAGCGGCTGATATCTTCACCAGTCTTGGGCAGTCTTGATTTCAGCAAGGAGTTCTGTATCCAAACGGATGCTAGTGACGTGGCGGTAGCTGGGGTTCTCACACAAGAACAGGATGGGGTAGAGCGGGTCATTTCATTCTACTCCCATAAACTGACAACGCCCCAGAAGAACTACCATGCCGCAGAAAAGGAAGCGCTTGCAGCCATTCTCGCCATCGATGCATTCCGTGAGTATATTGAGGGTTACCATTTCACCCTAATAACCGATTCTTCTGCGCTGACCCATATACTCAGTACAAAATGGAAGGTCGGGTCACGATGCAGCCGATGGGCGTTGAATCTGCAGCAATTCGATATGACCGTCACGCATCGCAAGGGCAAGGAGAACGTGGTTCCGGACGCCCTCTCGCGAAGCATCGCAGCTGTTCAAGAATCGTCGTGGTACGCGTCAATGTCCGACAAAGTAGCTCGCCGGCCCGATGATTTTGTAGACTTCAAGACCTACGATGGTAAACTCTTTAAGTTTATCACCGTCAACGATAATCCCTGTGATACTCTCTTCGAGTGGAAAATGATTCCCCCGCCCACCGAAGTTCCAAATATTCTTCGACAGTACCACGACGATTGCTTTCATCCAGGCTACGACAAAACCCTTGCACGGATCCGTCAAAGATTCTACTGGCCTAAGATGGCAGTTGAAATACGGCGGTGCGTTCAACAGTGTGGAATGTGCAAGGAAGTCAAAGTTTCTTCCGTCCCTGGTGCACCTGCCATGGGAAACATGAAAATTGCCACCCGCCCTTGGCAGATCGTATCAGCGGATTTCACTGGCCCTCTCCCCCGCACTCGTCGCGGTAGTCAGCACATTTTGGTAGTTTGTGACTACTTTTCGAAATGGGTAATGGTTCAGCCTGTGAGGAATGTCAGTAGTGCCCCCATGTGTGCGATTTTGAAAGACCAATGGTTCCTGAGAAACTCGGTTCCTGAAGTGATAATCACTGACAACGGAAGCAGTTTCATTTCCAAAGAATTCAAGGAGCTGTTGGATCGTTTCAAAGTTGCCCACTGGCTCAACTCACGATATCACTCACAGGCAAACCCGGTCGAAAGAGTCAACCGAACTATCAATGCTGCTATCAGGACATACGTGAGGGAGGACCAACGCCTTTGGGACACTCGTGTGTCGGAGATCGAGATGGTTTTGAATACCAGTGTTCACTCGTCGACTGGATTCACACCATACTTCATTAATCACGGTCACGAGTACTCTGAAGTTGGCACCGATCATTTACTCACCCGTCTCGATGTAAAGCTGACTTCGGAAGAGATGGAAGAACGACGATCGAAAATGTTTGAGCGAATCTACGACCTTGTCCGCAAAAAAGCTCACAATGCTTCCCAACATCGCTATAACTTACGTCGCAGAAAATTTTCCAAATCGTTTGTAGACGGCCAGTTGGTGTATCGGAGAAATATGAAACCGTCAAGTGCGGCTCAGAATTACAATGCCAAGTACGGCCAACAATTTCTCCCATGCCGCATCATGGCAAAAATTGGGTCGTCCTCCTATGAGCTGGAGGATTTGAAGGGCGGGCAAAAGTTTAGGGATTTGGCCGGCTGCCCATCTAAAACCTGGTTAGCATCATTTCCGCATTGCAGCTGTACGATTTCGGGAAAAAAGTATCAAAAAAAAGAAAACTGAAACACTAATTTATTCGCACGTCCAAATAAAACGAAAAGGCAGCTGCACTATCTACCAACACTCAGAGTCCTCCGGTATCCTCCACCGATCTCACAGATAACGGTGCAAACTTCGACGTTCAATCTAAAACAAAACAAAAACACATAATTAGCAACCAAAAATACTTACCAACATCACGAATCATCCTATTTTCCATCACTACATAAACAATCAACATTAGTCAGCTGAGTATGAGTAGCTGTGACAGATCGGATAATAGACAATCTGACGACAGGGTTGTGCTGGGTTACGACGGGGTTACCTTTGCCCGCCGCCAGTTTTAAGTCGACTTTACACTCTAAGCGTGAATGGGTTAATTCTGCGTAACTTCATCTAGTTTTCTCCCGCGTGTCGAGAGAGTAAAAGAAGTTCGCAATGAGTTAACCATTTCACAAAAGTAATAGTCTTTCCGACTCTTGAAAAAGAGTCCGGTAAAGCACAAATTTAAATTTAGGGGCCCCTAGCATAATTAAAAGTTAGTGTTTAGTGTTATTTATGGCATGAATGTGAGTGTAAATGAAGAGGAATGAAAGGCTAGCAAATTGAATTCTGAGTGAGTGTGTGCGGTATGTAAGCGGTAGTGTTAGATGTTTCGTCCAAGGATAGCCCTTGTGACGGTAATGGTAGCAGAAAAAATGTCAAATTCCGTCTGATTTCTTTCTGGTAATTTTCCGCAATTTGAAGCGTATCCGATCAATAATTCTACTCAGCCAATGCAGCAACGGCTTTTATTCTGACGCATTATAGGCAATTTCGACAGTGAAACTTTCACAGTTGTTTTGGAATTGATGGATGGATTGAATCGTACCTGATTGTGACAGATATATCGGTGAGTGCGCGAGACTAAAAACGGACAGGCTCACTTCCTCAGAATCACGTAATTGCGTGGGACAGATTCCTCTGGCCTTTGGAAAAATCATTCCACGGAATTAAAACTGGCACTCGGGAAGAAGTAGTCGCGTTTGAAGTCGGCATTCATTCGAAAAAAAAACCATTTTGGGTTTTTTTTACCCGAGTCGGGGAAAATTGTGACCTGTGATTTCTTAGGTCACAATATCGTCGCTTTGATCACTGAGCCCAGCTTGTATATATTTGTAAATATTGTTATTTTTTGTCGTATAAATAAATAACAGTGTACGGTCTATCTCGTGTATTTGACGACGCCTGTTCTTTGTTTATACTCTGAAGTTATTGTTCGTAAATGTCTAAGTAGAATTTAAACGTCAAACCGTTACTACTCCGTGCTTGCATGTTTGAGTCGCGTTTAAGTTCTGCTTAATAGCCCAGGTTGGTGTCAAATGTAGGTTTCGTTATTTATTTGTTCAGAGATTTTTTTACTTATTTATTTATTTATATATTTATGTGCTTATTTATTTATTTATTTATATTTGTTATTTATTTTGCTTGTTTATTTATTATTCATTTTGTTATTATATTCGTTATATTTGTGCATTATAAAAAAAATCAAGGAAACAAGTACCGCACGTTTAGCATGTCAATACATTGTACTAAAATTTGAGCATATTTCGTGACACCAACCAAAACGATAACATGTTTGTAAACGTCAAACATCATCATTCTGTCATCGCATCATCACCGTCATCAAATGCGGGGTGGCAGGATGCGAGGAGGCGCGGAGGGTATGTGTTGGAAAGTGGACAGGGCAATGATAAAATGTACCGCGAAATCTTAATGCGGTCTCGAATAGTTAATTGACCCGGAGGAGTGACGACCAGCAGCAGCGAGTCATAGACCCATTGTGACCGTGCGTTTCTTCCGTAATAAAGTTTGTGTCGATCCGTAGGATCTTGTTGACCGTTCAGAACATCCACACGATCGTTTGGTTCTGTTCGGTTGCTCGAGCGGGATAAGTGTGGCTACCGGTTTTTTTTGTGAATTAACGACGTCCGACGCGAGTGCAGAAAAACGGTCAGTGATTGGCAAGCCAAAAACGCCATTGTGGACGCCTTTACCCAAGTACCGGTAGGGTAGGGTCCATTCGACCGAAAAACGTTGAAAATCTCGCTCGATTGATAGTTAGACACTCGTGTGTGAAAAGTGCGCGCAGTACCACTCCCCGGGTCCCGTAGTGAAACGCAGGCCTCCGCTACAAACAGGCCGAGTTGCTGCTTCTTCAGGAGTCCCCCGTTGCCGTCCCTCGACGCAAACGGCGTTTGTTTCTATACCACCATCGGAGCCCGCCCCGCATCCAGTTTGCTGCAAGTCGACCAACGTCATCACGGCCGCAACGGTATCGACAGAAGAAGGTTTTTTGCTGAATAAATGCGCAAGTAAAAATTCAAACAAATATTGTTGTGTCGTCCATTTTGTTTACAGTGCATTCCTTTAGGTACTTGTTTCCGCCGAAAATTAATTACGATTCGTGACCATAGTGTGGGAAGAAAAGTCCGCCCAGTGTGAATTTCTCCAGGAGACAACCGTGAAACGACCCTAATAGCTGGTGAGTACAGTGTGGCCCCACCACCACAAGTAAACGTTACAAACCGATACGTAACAGAATTTGTTGTTGTTGCTGATCGCTCGGTGCACGGACCGGCACAGCTGTTTGCGCTTGGCCTTGGTCAGGCATGCATGATTGCGGTTCAGTATTTGCTAAATACATGTTTTGTCGATTCTGCGGGAATCGATTTGTTCCAGATCGAATCTGTTGAGGTTGGTAATGATCACGGCCTCGTTGGTTATTATACACGTTTCTATGTGGATAAGTATAATTGTTATTATACGATCGCTGTGGACCGTTATAGCGCTGATTGGTATTAAAATTTCGCTGAATTACGTCATTCCTCCCGTTTCCTCTTTGGGAACGGTAGTACTGCTGTGTGTTATAGTAACTTGGGAGGTTTTGGAAAGAGTTTCGTTTAACTCGGTTGTCCCATCTGTTCGTATTTTTATTTATGTTTAGTAGGGTGGCGGATTC
The DNA here is from genome assembly GCF_030247195.1 of Topomyia yanbarensis. Classification (NCBI taxonomy): domain Eukaryota; kingdom Metazoa; phylum Arthropoda; class Insecta; order Diptera; family Culicidae; genus Topomyia; species Topomyia yanbarensis. The sequence goes on along the minus strand of NC_080670.1, from coordinate 99,415,100 downwards.
TTTTTCATTACAAGTTTCGTTTTCAACCATTAAGTCGATTGCGTCGCTTAATGTGTCAAATTTGCCGACTCTTAACATCATCTTAGTTTCGGGGTGGCGTGAGCCGCTTATCAGTGCTTGTATACCCGCCTTTTGTGCCTTCTTTTCGGCTACTTCACCCGGAAAGGCTTCTCGGATGTATGCGTTGGCGAGCTGATTGCTCAGTTCGTCGACGCTTTTAGCAAAAGTTCGCGGGTCGCTGTTATCGGCCCTATTCTGCGCGGCGAATGAGGTGACTCGCGGCGAGTCACTTGAGTCGCGCGATTCTGACAGGCGAATGCAGTGAGAGAAGTTACTTCGGGGGCCCTCGGCCCTATTCTGCGCGGCGTGTGACGTGAGATGACTAATCTCACCTCACTTTACGTGACTTTTCTCACCCTATTCTGAGAGTCGACTCGGGTGAGGTGAGATTCCCCATTGCGGTTAAATAGGCGTCTCACGTCACCCGAAGTGACTCTTCAGAATTGGGTGAGAAAAGTCACGTAGAGTGAGGTGAGATTAGTCGTCTCACGTCACACGCCGCGCAGAATAGGGCCGCCTATTCTCACCGTCACCTCACCTCACCTCACTTGAGTCACCGTCACCTCACTTACCAGTCACCTCACCCACGAAGAGGTATTCCGAGACTCACTTTAGGTGAGGTGACTGTTGGGTGACCGTCATCACCCAGGTGACTCAGAATCGCAATTTTTGAAGTCCCCTCACGGAAATTGTAAAGTGACTGCTAGCATCACTCAATCACTGACCCGGATATTTCGAAAGTGCATTGTGTCGATTGATTGATTGGTTGGCATTTTGAAATCCAAGATGGCGCCATTTTGAAATCCAAGATGGCGGCTTCCGGTTACCATGAAACACTTAAAACCACTATCAATATGGGTGTCATTTGAAAGGTATTGATTAGTAGAATGCGAAAATTGACGATTGGCGCCATTTTGAAATCCAAGATGGCGGCTTCCGGTTACCATAAAACACTTAAACCACCATCAATATGGGTGTCATTTGAAAGGTATTGATTAGTAGAATGCGAAAATTGACGATTGGCGCTATTTTGAAATCCAAGATGGCGGCTTCCGGTTACCACAAAACACTTAAAACCACCATCAATATGGGTGTCATTTGGAAGATATTGATTAGTAGAATGCGAAAATTAACGATTGGCGCCATTTTGAAATCCAAGATGGCGGCTTCCGGTTACCATAACACTTAAAACCACCATCAATATGGGTGTCATCTGGAAGGTATTGATAAATAGAAGGCGATAGTTGACGATTGGAGCCATTTTGAAATCCAAGATGGCGGCTTCCGGTTACCATAAAACGTCTTAAACCACCATCAATATGGGTGTCATTTGGAAGATATTGATTAATAGAAGGCGATAGTTGACGATTGGAGCCATTTTGAAATCCAAGATGGCGGCTTCCGGTTACCATAAAATACTTAAAACCACCATCAATATGGGTGTCATTTTTAAGGTATTGATTAGTAGAATGCGAAAATTGACGATTGGCGCCATTTTGAAATCCAAGATGGCTGATTCCGGTTACAATTAAACACTTAAAATCACCATTTTGAAATTCAAGACGAATTTGACTTGGTTCGTCTGCTAGAGCCAATCAACCAGATTTTCATGTGAGAGGTGACTGATAAGATAGGGTCTTCCCTGTATTTCGATGTTACCAATAAAAAACTGTTTATAATAATCCGTTTTGTGAAATCGGCATAATGATCCATTCGGCGAAACGGCATTCGGCAAAATGGTAATCGACGAACTTACCCGCCCGCTTTTTTTTAAATAATTTGTTAATTGCTTTTAATAAGAGCGTTGAACTTAGCATAAGCATAAGCATAGCATAAGAGATCGCCCGCAGTTGCTACTCCGTTATTGACCAGAACCAAATTAGGTTGCAAAATGTTCATTGGAACAACATGTTTGGGAATAACATGATGAGCCACATTGTACAATCTATTCTGATCCCTGCATGCTGATCAATACCGACGCCGGCCACGTCCGAATGCAGATCTTCTGGGAAAGGAAGGAATGTTAGTCCGATACATGTTGCTACTAGAGACCGAGGAATCCTCTGCATCTCCACATGTATCACGGGAATGGGAGAGTTGTTAGTAAGTGTGCCAATAGCGTTATCATACAATAATTGCTCTGGGCAGCCGGCTGCCGAGAATTTGGGAAATTTATCATTTGTTGTATTAATACGATTAAGCATAAGCATAAGAGATCGCCCGTAGTTGCTATTCCGTTATTGACCAGAACCAAATTAGGTTGCAAAATGTTCATTGGAACAACATGCTTGGGAATAACATGATGAGCCACATTGTACAATCTATTCTGATCCCTGCATGCTGATCAATACCGACGCCGGCCACGTCCGAATGCAGATCTTCTGGGAAAGGAAGGAATGTTAGTCCGATACATGTTGCTACTAGAGACCGAGGAATCCTCTGCATCTCCACATATATCACGGGAATGGGAGAGTTGTTAGTAAGTGTGCCAATAGCGTTATCATTTAATAATTGCTCTAGGCAGCCGGCTGCCGAGAATTTGGGAAATTTATCATTTGTTGTATTAATACGATTAACAAAATAAGCAACTTGAACTCCGGAAAGCCGGCTATAAGGAGCACTGCTTATATTTCTTAATAATATTCAAACACGCGACGAATTTTTTCATGGCTTCTATCGTGTCGGTGCTGATTTTACCCGGCGATCGTTTGAATAAAATAAGGAATCTTATACAGAAGGTTCATCAGACTCTTCCATGGGTGTCGCGAAGTTGGTGTTCTAGGATTCGCTCCATGCAAGCGATGCGATCTGTACATAGTTTCTTAGGTAGTAGTTTAGTAAGTTTTCGAGAACACGATCGCTCGAAAAAGATCTTGTTTAGTTTTTGGTTCTTTTTAAACTTTGGGTAGCCGACTACCGAGAGTATCCTATGTTTTCTAAACAAAATCAATTTCAACTCCACACAGCCGATCGTGGAAGTATTGCCTAGAAAAGCTAATCTTATCTGCATAATAAGCCGGATCACTATTTATTGCGACATTATTTAGACTAATTTCGCTATACCTTCTCCACAATATATTTTTTGGGTTGCAAACTACGAGTGATAACACGTTATACACACAAAGAGTTATGATAGCTCGAGATGTTATAAATCAACGAAAGTATTTCCTATTTCTAATATCGGATTGTTTGCGAAATACACGTATACGAACGATTATATCGATCATTAAAGGGAAATACAGAGGATCGTTAACCTGATGCACGGGCTTGCCACCAATAACGGAACTTTAAATTAGATTCATTAAGGTTGGACAGAGAATGCGCAAAACTCGCAAACGAAAAAAGCAGTTCCCCTCCACACCGTATGTCAGATCCTCACAAAAATCAATCAGCGTATGTAGAATGTTGTTACAGTACTGCTGATCGACTTCCATGAAGATCCGACACACGGTGTGGAAAAAAAACCGCCCCCTTCGTTTGCGAATTTTACTCTTTCTCTGTCCAACCTTAAAACAGACGCGGCGAATTTTCAGTACGTATTGACCCGCGATCATCGATACTAGTCAAATTAAAGTCTTATTGGAGCTGATTTCACAACAACTATTCATTTTTACGGTATTGTTTTCTCCGCTAGATCTGTTCGCACCCTCTCATTCTGCTACTATTGGCAGAAGGCTGATAGCACCCAGTCGTCGCCGGTCTAAGGACCAAATGCCATTAATAAACTTAGACTCGCGTAGAGGCATGAGATAGAATTGAAAGCTAACCAATGAACATAACAGCAAAACACTTATTCTTCGTGCTGACATAACTGAAGGTAATTGCCAACCGGTCCCCGATCCCTCTCGCGAATTGTCAATTCTCTAACCTTACGCATGATTGAAGGCATCATTCCACTCAAACAAGGCCATGTGTTTTCCCTAAGCACATTGAACGCTCTTTGGATCAGTTCCCCCGTTGGTAAAACAAACCCCAAAGAAACATAGAAACTAGCTTGCTCAGTCCAAAGAAAAGTTTGCCGACCGGCAGATACGTGTTCCCTTACAGTGCCATCACATCAACGAACACCCAAAATTTACATGCGACAAAATATCTGCAATCCCGAATATTAAAGAATTAAAACCTCTACTCATTCGCAATAAAATAAGAAAGTAAAAAAAAACAGTTGAATATCCAAGGCGGCTCCAAAGATGAATGACGCCTATGAAACACCCTATAAAAAATTGGTGACAAAGGACGCGGACGAAACCAGCTGAGCACCGACTAGCTGGTTTGCCACCTATTTTTCGTGCGAAGAATTTTGGGGCGACACCTGGTAGTCGCTAGTCGTTGGTGAAACGTCAATTATTTTAATATGCTAATTTTCCTTATTGCCGCATCTTTTTTCACTTTTCGGATTGAATTTTTTTCTCTGAAAAACCATTTTTCACTATTTTTAGAATATATACTGTGTTTCTAGATGTTTTCTGTGCACTTTTATTGTCCTTGCATCGGGAATCGACGGCCCGTAATGCGAGGAAAACATATTTTTTCATTTGCCGGAATTTGATTTTCACAAACTGTCACCACTCGCGTCACTCAAAAATATGCCGAAAATGCTTTTATAAGCCACTTCACCTTCTATAATCGTTAAATTGCACCCTTATTGACACTTTCGATAACCGGGAGGCAGTAAACTGCGCCGAAAATAATGAAAATTAACCGCTCGCGACGAAGATACACACTCGACTCCTGGGGGAAACATACGTGCACAAAAGCAAAAACTATGCGAATTCGGAGAAAGAAGCCTACACTACATTATTTGCGGCAAATGCAGCGAGAAATCTGGTACCAACTCTTGTACTGTTTCCTTGCAAATAGCGACTACCGACTGAAATAGCTCTAAACGCCCCGTTACCAAGCAAAAATAATGCCTTTAATAAGAGCGTTGAACTTAGAGGGAAAAACAAACGCTACGCTCAAAGTGTAAATAATAGCGCTTGTCGTGAAGCAAGGAAACTTTCGACAGCCATAATCAATCAAGGTGTGAGATGTTTAAATAAACAAATTTCTTTTTGTGTGTCATTGAAGCAACCGTTTACCGGCGCATGACGGGGAACGTGTAATTTAAGGCAATATATTCTGATTCCTGATTCTTTGGTTCCAGTACTTGAGTATGAAGCGCTGCTGAATAGATAACGAATGCTTGTTTATGTAAAATATATCTGAAGTGAATCCCAAAAGGTATTGCCGTTACCGGGATATCATTTCGAAACGTGTGAACGTGAATATTGTAACCCGTTCTAAAATTAAATTGAAGCTGAAGAATAGAATTGTATTGTTCAAAAATAAAACGAAATAGAATTCGTGAATAAAAAAAGAGAATTTGACAGTAGAGGCATGCTTATTTGATTTCTGAAGAATGTATGGAGAAGTTGCCAATTTAAATGAGTAAATAATCTAGCTCCATGCAGTTTCGATAAATTTATTGAATAGGAAGTGTTCCAGTTTTTCTTTAAATATAAAAAAACTCGCAAAGAAGCTTCAACTTATTTTATTTTCTAACAATCGAGCGTAATTTACGATTTTCTGCTCCAGTATTTATTCCATAAAAACATGTCACATTTTTTTTCTTGTGCTGTTTTTTTTACTAAAATTCTGACGACTGATTGAAAAATATATGTTTGCTCTTTCATTAGGCTTCATACCATGATTTTTTTAAATAATATTCTGACAAAAAACAGTTTAAATATGCAAGCATAAATTAATGCCGTTTTCATCGGTTAAAAAATTAAGCGAGCGCAAAGAAATGGGCCCTTAGAGATCAATGTTAATATAAGCAATAAAAGTGATATTACTATCCCGGATAGAAATTAACAATAATAATTACCCTACCAACAATCACAAAATAATTAATGTTATGCTTATTATTATGTTTCCACATTATTATGTGCAGAATTATTTCAGTAGATTTACAATGATACGTCATATAACATTTATTTTCATTCACCACAAAAAAATGATGTAGTAAATTAGCATTAAATATTACTGTTTCTAAGGGCCGATTTCTTCACCCTCGCCTAACTTTCAAACCAGGTTCACCAGTACGTTTAAACTTAGCTCAAGCCTTGGTGATGGTGAAAAAATCGGCCCTAAGAAAAAATCCGGAAAATTGATTTCTTTAATGTTTAGGAATACAGTGAAGACCCGTTTTTATCAGAGCCTTGGTGAATTTAAGCCTGATAAAACGGGGACATTGACAAAATTGGGAGATACATTTTTCTTTTCAATAATCCGAAGTTCGTAAAATATTTGTCTTTAATCCATAGACATAGCCTCATAACCATTTCTGATTTTCTAGTTTAAATTTTCCTTACGAGAGTCAGCACATATTTTAAAAAATAGGGGAACCCGGGGCTATTCGGGACTGCTTAAGCGAATCACTCTTTTAGATAAATAGATGTAAAAAAATTTACTGGCAAAGGTCCTAATTGTTAGTTTGAAACCACAGCTACATTTTGGTGCCATAAAAGGTTCATTTGCACCACTCAATGGCATCGCTAGGCGACGATTTGTAAACCTCTACGTGTTTCCATCCATTTTACAATGTAGGGGTAATTCGGACCTCCCTACGGGGCAATTCAGACCGTCATTTTTCTTTAATTTTTTGCAATGGAATTATGTTTACCTATGAAATATTAATAAGAGCCACTCCTTAAGCAAAAAAAAATTGCTTTACAAAAATTTAATCTAGTAAGTCACTGCGAGGGCTTGTAAACAACATAACGCAAATCGTGGTTTAATCATTTTATAGGGCATTCTTCAAAGCTTATGGGGAACCTATATCCTTCGAGACTTTACCTTATGTCCAATTACTCTTCTAACTTTTTACACTTCACTTTTGTAATTTTTCGCTTCTATAACTCCTATTTAACTAACTTGCCTGTTCAACACTTTCCGGGTAAGCAATCAGCCTTTGCAATGATTTGTTGCATGATGCGAGTAGAGCGGGTTGGGTCATTTTCCTTCTGCAAAGTTCATTGCCACCATCTGTGGTACGTAATGCAATGCAAACTACTCAAATTGATCGCCATCCCACCAATGTCTTCGCCTGCCACCACCCTCTATCAATCGTTGCCAGCTAATGGTGCGTTTGAAAGGTATGCTGGGTGGGAGAGGGCATAGCATAGTTGGTAAGTCATTTGCCTTGTACGCAGCCTACCTGGGTTCGATTCCTAACCGCATATAGTTATAGATTTTCTTCATATTTTTATAACCCGAAGAGGCGAATAACCTTAGGGTTAAAACGTTAGTGTGCTTCTTGAGGGTTTATCAACCGTGACTCTCATGGGAGGTCGGTTTACAACAAACACATCAAATATGAACATTTTCTGCTTATAATTTCGAAAAACAAATGTACGACAATAAAAAACACGATAATCCAAACAAACTTCAAGAATTACGCCGCTTACAGGTCTTTGATTTTCATCATTTATTTACTTGCCTCCTATAAAAATTTCATTCGGATTTTTAGTATTTTGTGGTAACCGCAAGCTGCTACTTTGGATTTCAAAACGGCGCCAATAGTCAATTTTCGCCTTTTACTAATCACTACCTTTCAATTGACACCCATATTGATGGTGGTTTCAGATGTTTTATGGTAACCGGAAGCCGCCATCTTGGATTTCAAAATGGCGACAGTCGTCAATTTTGGTCCTCTACTGGTCACTACCTTCCAAATGACACCCATATTGATGGTGGTTTTAAGAATTTAAGGGTAATTGGAATCCGCCATCTTGGATTTCAAAATGGCGCCAATCGTCAATTTTCGCATTCTATTAATCAATACCTTTCAAATGACACCCATATTGATAGTGGTTTTAAGTGTTTTATGGTAACCGGAAGCCGCCATCTTGGATTTCAAAATGGCGCCAATCGTCAATTTTCGCATTCTACTAATTAATACCTTTCAAATGACACTCATATTGATAGTGGTTTAAGACATTTTATGGTAACCGGAAGCCGCCATCTTGGATTTTAAAATGGCGCCAATCGTCAATTTTCGCATTCTACTAATCAATATCTTCCAAATGACACCCATATTGATGGTGGTTTTAAGTGTTTTGTGGTAACCGGAAGCCGCCATCTTGGATTTCAAAATAGCGCCAATCGTCAATTTTCGCATTCTACTAATCAATACCTTCCAAATGACACCAATATTGATGGTAGTTTTAAGTGTACTGTGGTAACCGGAAGCCGCCATCTTGGATTTCAAAATGGCGCCAATTGTCAATTTTCGCATTCTAAAATGGCGCCAATCGTCAATTTTCGCATTCTACTAATCAATATCTTCCAAATGACACCCATATTGATGGTGGTTTTAAGTGTTTTGTGGTAACCGGAAGCCGCCATCTTGGATTTCAAAATAGCGCCAATCGTCAATTTTCGCATTCTACTAATCAATACCTTCCAAATGACACCAATATTGATGGTAGTTTTAAGTGTACTGTGGTAACCGGAAGCCGCCATCTTGGATTTCAAAATGGCGCCAATTGTCAATTTTCGCATTCTACTAATCAATCAACCTTTCAAATGACACCCATATTGATGGTGGTTTCAGATGTTTTATGGTAACCGGAAGCCGCCATCTTGGACTTCAAAATGGCGCCAGTCGTCAATTTTGGTCCTCTACTGGTCACTACCTTCCAAATGACACCCATATTGATGGTGGTTTTAAGAATTTAAGGGTAATTGGAATCCGCCATCTTGGATTTCAAAATGGCGTCAATCGTGAATTTTCGCATTCTATTAATCAATACCTTTCAAATGACACCGATATTGATGGTGGTTTTAAGTGTTTTATGGTAACCGGAAGCCGCCATCTTGGATTTCAAAATGGCACCAATCGTCAATTTTCGCATTCTACTAATCAATACCTTTCAAATGACACCCATATTGATGGTGGTTTTAAGTGTATTATGGTAACCGGAAGCCGCCATCTTGGATTTCAAAATGGCGTCAACGTCAATTTTCGCATTCTACTAATCAATACCTTTCAAATGACACTCATAATGATAGTGGTTTTAAGTGTATTATGGTAACCGGAAGCCGCCATTTTGGATTTCAAAATTCCGCCAATCGTCAATTTTCGCCCTCTACTAGTCACTACCTTTCAAATGACACCCATATTGATGGTAGTTTTAAGTGTATTATGGTAACCGGAAGCCGCCATCTTGGATTTCAAAATGGCGCCAATCGTCAATTTTCGCATTCTACTAGTCAATACCTTTGAAATGACACCCATATTGATGGTGGTTTTAAGTGTTTTATGGTAGCCGGAAGCCGTCATCTTGGATTTCAAAATGGCGCCTGTCATCAATTTTCGCCATTCAAAAACTTCCCAGCTGCCATTGGCCAAAAGAAAAAGTTACCCGAAAATTCTAAAAAAAATCTAAAAATAAACGCAACACTTTTTGGTTCTAGTCACCTAAATTTTTTAGGTGAGAATTTAGTCACTTTTTTTCCTTCTCGCGGTGACCGTCGTCACTCAAAATGACTCTGGGAATCGCTCTGCCAGGTGACTTCTGTCACCTTGGGTGACTATAGTCACCTAGGTGACTGCGGTGATCGCTTTTTTCGCTCTCACCTCACCCAACTAGGTGAGGTGACGGTGAGAATAGGGCCCCGGATGAACACCGATGAACTCTCACCTTATTCTCGCAGTCGCAACTGAGTGACTCTAGTCGATGCGCAGTGACTTTTCGAGTCGATACCTTTGAGCCAAGTGACAGGACTACGAGGTCGAAGGAAAATTAAGTTTTTTTTCCATTTCCGAACGACAATAATTACACTCGGTCAAAGTTGATTTTGCCTCTATTGCGGTAGCGCTTTTACGGACTCAAAACAGACGAAAAGGTGAGTTATTTTTAAAATAGTTTCTATTTTACGATTTCATCGATAAGTTGGAATCGGTTTGCTATTCGTTCGTTTCGTGTTTGCTGTTAACTAGAGGAAAACTAAAGAAATATTTTTCTTTGCTTTCTAGGTTGAACGTTATGAGCCGGAAGCTTTTCGTATGCTTGGTGGCTTAAGGTTTCGATGATATGGATGTGAAAAAATGTTTAGTGTTATTCGCAAGCCTTCAGTTCTTTAACAGAAACCACACCACCATATGCAAGTTTCCTTAGCGTGCACTAATTACCATGATATTCATCAATGTCGTTGACATAAAAATTGTATAGAAGGATCTTAGACATGAGCCCTGCGGAAGGCCTATGTAGTTAAATCGTTAAGTCGATAAATCAACGTTACGAACCGGAAGCAGTTCAAATTTTTGGTGGTTCAAGTTATCGTTAACAAGGTTTCGTCAGATGATCGTTTCTTATACAAAAATATTTGGGCTACCATCGGTACTGGAACTAAGGTTTCTGCTGATCTCAACTAAAAGGATACGATGCCAAGGATAAATTCTGTGATTCGTTAACGAGTTGGACGTTCAGAATCAATACATAGGTATACTTTTTCTCACACGTACCTACTATTATAGCTACGCAATGTTTCATTTAAAACTCAACGCTTCATAGATGTTCTCGTTCCTGATCATACGGATATAATAAAATAAAATAAAATAATGGAATAAATAACCGAAAGATTAGGCTACCATAAACCTGTATTAATAATCGCATTCCTCGAGCACGACTAATTGCGTGTCATTTCGGATTCTCGGATCAGCTTTGCACCTTGCAATTCCGGTCTCATGGCTTTAAATTTGACTCCTGTAAATTTTTCAAATACACATAATCACCGTTATTCTTGTTTACGACGAATGCGAGATTCGTTCGAAAATGGTTTGTATTCCCGTTTACGACAGCAAAATCAAATGGGCTAAATATTCGTTCGAAACGCTTTCGAACGAATCTGACATTCGTCGTAAACAAGAATTAGGGTGAATATGGACAAAGGTGCAATGACCCGGTCGAACCAATCGGAATCCTGAATGGATTCTAGCACAAATGCAACAACCGATTCCAAAATCGACTGAGTCGGAATCGGTTGTTGCATTTGAGCAAGAATCCATTCAAGATTCCGAGCGGGTTCCAGGATGGGTTTGGCCGGATAAAATCTATTGAATGAGGGGTCATCACTAGCATGCTCAAGTGCATTCTATAGCATAAGCCCGATTGTTTTTTGAACTTTTAAATAAGTTATTGAAATTAACTGGTATTTAATGAGAAAATTGCTCATCTACCCTTCAAGTGTATACCATCATATAACAAGCACAGAGAACAGGCATACAATGGGATCCTCAGAAAGTTAAAAACAGAAAAACGTAAGTCAATGTTTGTATGTATATGATTTATAGACTCCCAAACGGCTTAACCGATTGCCGTAAAAAATTGTACGTGGTAGGCATTTGTTATGGAGCGTGTTTGTGTGCTATTGGTTGAAGATTATCAGCCCGCCAGATGGCGCTTCGGAACAAATTGTGTTTTCCTCTTATTTCGTTGAAAGTCGCAGCAACGTGCAATGGGTATTAGCTAGCTATTCATAAAATTGAACAAGTCAGTGTAGAGCATAACGAGAATTTGTTTCCGGCGAATTTGTGCAACGGAAAATGTATAAATAGGTGTTAAAACGTTGCTGGTTGCTGCATACTTTTCATCAAATTTCTGCACCGATAAGATACCCAGGTCGATCCAGACAACTTGAAATTGTTCGGTGGTTATTTCCCAGTTAAACTTATTCCGGAACCGGTTCGGATTTCTGAATGGAGTCATTATGGATTCCAAATCAAATGCAACAACCGATTCCGACTCAGAATCGGTTGTTGCATTGGATTTGGAATCCATACTGACTCCATTCAGGATTCCGAATCAAATTCCGAATGGTTTGACGGGGTTCTAGCGGTGGTATATAGAAAAATGAAATACAAAAACCGGTATTAATCCACCTAGTGGTGCAATTGTACCATTCTCATTTATCCAACTTATGTTTCATTAGCTGGTTATGTTCAATATAATTGTGAAAATGTCTATCACATTCTTAGTACACTTAGCACGTATCTTACGACGTCCACAAAGACACACATTAAACAAAAAAGTATAATATTTAATTAGCCCGAAAACGCTCGATCATTCGTATTTTAAAATACAAGTCCATTGAAACTAGCCGGGTCTCTGAGACCCGTTGCCTTTTGAAGGTTAATCAGCAACGTTACGTATATGTGATCATGTTGTGGAATTATGTGGGAGTGGGTTTGGAAGGGACGGGAGAGAGGTCAATAGAGTGAGAGGGGAGAATACGTCAGAAATTCCTTATCTTATCGGTATGCGTATTGCAGGAAGGGAATGCAGGTGTAAGGGTGATTCAAGGGGGGGGGAGTTAACAAAAGGGGGTGATGTAAGGGTAAGAGGAGTCGGTGCAACACCCAACTGCATATTATACTTTCCATTTGAGACTTGGTTTGAGAAAATCGATTTAGTCATCACCGAATAACCGAAATTGTCGATAGTGAACAATATCAAAGAATGTATGATTGGCCAACAATGATTCAGACCTGCGAATCGAAGTAATTTGATCTCCATTTCAGGAGATTTTTAACCTCTGATGTATTACGATTGAACCATGTAGTTTTGTATGAGAAATTCCTACACTGTTAAAAATCCGAATGTTAATTCTATTTGCTGCAAAAACTTAAAATTCATATGAAAAAGAAACGCTACCCAGTCAAAAGGGCAAGTTGCTGGTTAACGTGGCGCTATTTGCCAACCTGGATGCGCTAATTGCCCTTCAATTTGCCACTACTATAAGTTTGATGTAATCAAATCATTGCTTTATTCCACATTTTTCGCACTAAAAGTAACCACTTAAAACTGTGCGCCCTCCATAGCTTTGGATGCCTATAGAGTGGAGGAGAGAAGCTGACACTGGCACGAGGATACGAGATGCGATAACACACACGACACCAATCTGTAACTCCGGAACCAAACGTCAGAACTGACTGACATTCAGTAGCAGTACGGATTACTGTATATTTTTCATTTGAAATCAAATTTTAAAAAATTTGTCGAGAATTCGCTGGGAAATAAATGTGGCATTAGCCTAGGAACTTGGTGAGTTCCCCGCGGGCATCAAGAACCATCATAGGTGGCCAATGTGGTCATAGCTACATTGATTGGTCATTAGAGATCTTAATCCGCAAATCCATGTAATATCACACCCATTTTTATATGTATTACATCATAGGGATCTTTAATTTGGAAAAAATGTGTTAGTTTTTCATACGTATTGATAGCGGGTATCCTTACTACTACTACATAACTACTGTCACGAACGTTTTCTAACACAGTGACAATAATATTGCCGCCAAGATAATTGAATACTATTTATCGAAAAATATATGTATGTGTATTAAACGATGTAAATTTTAATATTTATCATAGAAGGAATTGATTTTTTGTTTAGCTTTGAAGGCCTTATAAAGGGTTAAAAGATTTTTTTTACAGTATCTTATCTGTTCAATATCTCTTTTGATAATAGCTCGATTCTAACAATGTGTAGTTCGTTGGAAGGGAATTTGTATAAGCTTTCTGGTGATATGCAGAACGATTGTTGTCAATTCTGATAATTAATCTAAAACTACTTTACACACACACACATAATTATCCAAACTAAACTAAACATCAGAATCAAAAACAAATTAAAGTGTTCGGCCTTTCATTTGAAATTGGTTTGGATATGATTGAATAGTCCATTGCTGAGAAACATGAATGAGAGTATTCCTCAAACATACACACAAAGTCATTGACGCACCCCCGCCCCCCCCCCCCCCTACCGAAGTAATGCCCAACCGATATGGAGATACAAGAAGTTGAGGTTTAGTCGGTAGACTTGCTGGCAAAAGAACTGCAGTAAGAATCCGTTGAAAAATCATAGCAGGAAAGCGAGTATTTTAGCAAACATACGATCTTGAAATGTTCTGGATGTCTTCAGGCAGTTTTTTAAAAAAAAAAAAAAAACAAATAGTCACGGTATGTTGTGAAGATAACTGCAATGATGAAATTCGCCTTTAAGGAGGTATAACCATCGGCAGAATTTCGATGACGACGCTCTTCCTGACTAGTCCAGTAGGTCCTAAAATATACAGAACCATGTATAATTTGAGTAAACACTAATGTGATGGATGTGATTAGCACTAGACATGAATTTGCTCCAGCTAGAAAGTACTTGGCTCAAATTTTCAGTTTGATTTTCGATCACAGTTTGACCAAGATGTTCGATGATACTGGAAAAGAACGAAGGATAGAGTAAACTTAACACATACATTGCTCCCGGCACATGAGATAAGTCCCTGTATGGGTACTGAACTTTTCATTTACTTGCAGCTGTCGGACTTTGGTCCATCTTTGAAACGAAGCAGTTTACCGGGATTGCTTGATGACGAGCCTATAGGAACAATTTCACCATCATAGAATTGCGTGTTAGCAAATTGTTTCAATGTCCGGCGTGATCAATAATTGTTAAGAAGTCATGAATTGCTGACTAAAAACTTTTATTGCTGTATTGTTAAACATGTTTGATACACAGGCAGACTATTAGTCGTTTTAATATGCCATGCCCTATTTATCGAATATTTAACTTCTTATTACCAGTCCAAGCTAGTGGAGGTCACCAGCAAATATCACACTAGTATGCAGTCTTTTTTAAACGTACCAGTTCCCCTATAGCAAACAATGCGGCAGGTTACTACCGTTCTCACCGATAAACACATATGTAGTCGGAATGATTGGTTCAGATACCACTTTACACTAACAGCCCACACTTGGGCTTGCTGCAAATCACATTCCGTGCCTGATAAATACCATGCAAAGCTAGCCATCGGTGACTTCCATCGGCCAAACCAGTTAATTTCTTTTCAAAAAGTTCGCTGATCCGTTTCTCAGAGTGGCAAGAATAGAATCGATATAACAGTTTGGTCGTAATATGCATTATCAATCGTAAAGTGATATTCTGTTCCGTATTCAGTTGTCATTAGGTGACCAAACACCGCCAGAACTGGAATATGGAATTGGCAAAAAGATTTAGACAAACAAATATGTATTAGTACATACCTAGTAAAGATCATTTTTCGGTGCATATACCTGCCGATAATTTGTTAGGTTTAGGTAATCGCTTCGTTTCGTTCCATTTGGCTGGAAAATCTCCCTGGTCTATGGAAATAAACGGAAGAAGGACCGAAAAAATCCAAACTCAAACAAATATTCTGCAAAACAAACCGCCATCATTTTGTTTTGACATTTCGCAAAATGAATCCCAAGTCACTTAGGTTCATTTTGTCACTCACCCTGAAATGAACCTCTCACGTCACCCGACTCGACTCGTAGAATAAGGTGACAAGAGTCATGTGACAGTGAAGTGAGTTTTGGCGTCTCACCTCACTCGCCGCGCAGAATAGGGCCGTATGTTTTATATTTTTTAAATTGTTTTCTGCGGAATCCGAACTGCTTTTGTCTGTGCAGTTCAATTGAATTTGCAGGGCGATCTCAACTAGGCTGGCTGGGACCGCTGTAAAAAGGTCTCTCGCTTTGCCTGTGAGCTTGGTCAGTACTATTTGTATCGCCGTGGGTTTCTGAGCTTCGGTCACGATCGTGTTTATAAAATTTACAGCATCTACGAAACCTTTAGCTCCTTCTTTATTACCATCGTATAGTGGAATTAAAGAGGCTAGCTTCGCTGCCGTTTTAATGTCGAAATTTGCCATAATTTTTAATTTATTTAGCCGATTCGTGAAAATTATAGCTAAAATTATCCCTTTTAGTCTAATTTTTTTTTTAAATTTGTGCAATCTCTTGTTTATTGCAGTTGTAATGTCGAAATTTAACGTTCTCGACGATTTTTCAAAATAAAATAATTTCTTTGAGGTTAATGTATCCTCATTTATTAGTAGATATTCTTGTATTGCCCTGTAATTGGCTTTGCATAATTTTTCTTTTTCAATTAAATTGGAATAGGAAAATTTCTTGGTGATAGATTTTTTTAAAATTATTGTCGATCTTTATTAATGTTTCTAGTGCTATTTCCATATCATGTTACATGTTTTTTTGTATTGTTTAATTTACTGTTTTATCTCTAATTTATGTGCATTCTAGACCTGCTCTAGACTTGCAAGCGATTTCCTTGCCTTCATAAACGCTTGGTGCTTGACGTATCTTGTGTACGTTTGGTAAATGGTGAATATTAGTAAGCAAATGGAGCAAATGGTCAGTAATAACCAGTATTTCGTATCTTGGTTATCTTGCCAATTTGCGTGCTGTTCCAAGCTATTGATAATATTTATTTGCGGATCTCCGCTTACTGTCGGTGATTTACTTGTTCTAGACCCCATTTTTTTCGAAATTTAATATATAGTAATTTAGTATCTAATAATTAAAAATTTAATATACAGTATATAATGATTTAATCGAGGGGCAATTCACTTCCCATTCAAAGTGAATTGAAAATACCTAATTGAAAAAATACACGAGAAATGCTTCAATACACCTTAATACATTTAATACGCCGAAAATACAGTAATGCACTAAAATACGTTACTTCTGGAAGAATTTTTCAATACGTCGATAATACGTCGAAAATACGCTAATACACAAAAATACGTTAGTACCGGAAATATTTTTCAATGCGTCGATAACAATCCAATTCGTCAAGTAATACACTGTTGATACAAGCCATACAAATATTACAATAATTTCATGCCAAATGAAACAAATTCAGTGTATTTCTTATTATGACATAGCGTATGTTTTTTCAAGCTAGATTGTTTACTTTTCTCGGAATTGGGACTCCCAGCAAACGGACTCAGAATCGGTGAATCATTAGAATGACAAGTAGGCAGAAATCAATCAGAATTCTTGTTAGTTTGATTCAGAGGAACAATCCCATAATCTTTAATGGAAATAAACATCCCGTAACATTTGAAAATACTCCCAGAGGACGTGAACATAAATAAATCCGGAACTTCCTACTAGCATCAGTTGGAAATTTTTGATCAAGAATTCGCTCATTTTATCGACATAAACAATGGTTTAATGTTTACCCTAAATAGTGAAGCTCTAAAATCTTGCAAGTTCGAAGTTTACATTGCGATGGATCATTTTGTTTAGATATATAGGTTGCATTATAAATCAACACTCGTTGGGGGAATAGAATCGAAACCAACGCTCGATGAATTGAGAATGCAAAACACAAGATTGTACGCAGCTCACCTGGGTTCGATTCCCAATCCCGCACATAGGGTTAGAGATTTTTCCACAAGAGATTACTCTAACCAGGAAAGAGGCGAATGACCCTAAGGTTAAAACCTCTATAATTAAAATAATAAAAAATAATACTAAACACAAGAATCCGAATTACGAGTCGCTTCCGATCAACTTGCAGGAATGAGTTCAGCCATAACTCTAAGTCCAGTTGGAATTCTGGCTGGATTCTGCCAGAATGCAGGCTCTAGTGACGCAACCGAGTCTAGTACAACCAGTAGGAATTTCGGCTGATTTTACTTAGGAGCATCTCAATTTTACTGAGATGCATCTCAATTTTTGAAACAAATTTAGATAATACTGCAGTGATTAAATATAATACCGCGTTGCTCAAAAATTACCATTGGGTAAGCCTAATTAGAAATTCTAATTCTCTAAATAATAAAATTTGGCATAATGCTTAATTGTTCGTTAATCTTGAAAAATCACTAGTAATTCCATTTGTACTAATTTTATTATTTGCGTTTATGAAATTATTCTACTTGCATTCTACAATAACATTTAAACGTCAAAATTCAGTAACATTCGGTTTCAATTGATTATTCAACAAAAATACAATGCGTGCATACAATTGTACGTTTTAGTACACTAATCCATAAGAATTATGAAATAATTCACCAATACGCATAATACATTGCATTTCGTTAACAATACACAAATACGTTTTTAATGCGCTAATACGTAAGAATTATGAAAGAAATAACCAATACTCATCAATACACAAAATACATGTCATTTCGTGAAAAATACACAAATACGTCTCTCAATACGTTAGCCTGAATCGAAAATACTAGAGTGAGTCGCCCCTCGGATTTAATATCCACCTGTGATATATGCTTTTAGGGTTATTGGGAGGATACTTTAGTTTTGTGTAACAAATAGTTGAAACATGAAAAAACTGTATGGTGCTAACCATGATTTTGTACATATATATTTTTTTTTGACAATTTTGTTTTTATAGACAATTTTAACAACAACTAATTTGAGTAATTTTTTTGACAATTTTATTTTTATAGACAATTTTAGCCTAGATTTTAACTAAAACCTGTTTACTGTTTGATTTGAAATTTTACTCGAACTCTCGAAAACTCGAACTCTTACCTCCGGATTCTGCTGCTGTTGCTAGTATCAGCGTCACTCTCCGTCAGTCATGCACCCAAACCGTCCGAGTAGGAAGAGATACTGCTACGTGTCGAATTAATTTGTAACAACTCGTGGGCCTGTGGCTAGTGTGGCGGCATCGGTAACAAACTGTTGCTGTACAACTGCTTAATTTGCAACAACTCGTGGGGCTGTGGCGAATGTGGCGGCATTGGTACCAAACTGTTGCCGTACAGCTGCTTCACTTCCTCATGGTGTTATTCGGGTGGATAGATAACTGTTATTTGTGTGAATTCTTCTGGATTTCTTGTCACTAATTTGAGTTCGTTCTAACGATTACTAGTATACAGTACAGCTGCTTCACTTCCTCATAGTGTTATTCGGTTGGATAGATAACTGTTATTTGTGTGAATTCTTCTGGATTTCTTGTCACTTGTCACTAATTTGAGTTCGTTCTAACGATTACTAGTGGGTGTTAGATGCCCATTTTCACTTCATATTTCGAGTTCTTCAGTGGGGAGTTTTTTGACACCACCAGTGGATGGAGCACTTTTATGGGTAGCTTTGGTGGCAAGCTGCTTACGCGGAGCCTTACCTCCAGTAGACTTCTTCTGGATTTCTTGTCACTTGTCACTAATTTGAGTTCGTTCTAACGATTACTAGTGGGTGTTAGATGTCCATTTTCACTTCATATTTCGAGTTCTTCAGTGGGGGGTTTTTTGACACCACCAGTGGATGGAGCACTTTTATGGGTAGCTTTGGTGGCAAGCTGCTTACGCGGAGCCTTACTTCCAGTAGATTTACGAGCTGTCCGTTTAGTACGGGCTATTGTCTAAGAAATGTGCCAGTGAATTGAAGAACTTTTTGCAAGTTAGTAATCCAATAAATCGAGAGCGATGAAAATTCACTAGCACTTGTGCTGCCTTCACTTTACTTTTCACGGTCGCCATTTTGGATACGTGATATTACTTTTAAACTTTTAGCCTGTACACTTGTTGGCTGTTTAACATAATGTGTTTTATTCCATTTTAAAATCTTACGAGCTAACCTAGCTAACCTGACTTAAACTATTCTGTGTACATCAAAATGGAAGGAGTCAGTTACAATTTCAAAGTACATAATTATGTACGGGTAGCGTAAAAAAGGGAAAACAAATTAATGAATAAGTATGGGTGCATCGGTTGCTATCGGTGCTTGTTTGGTTACGCAAGGCTGTTTATTTGTCGCCTCAGCATAATAATGACCTAGTGAGAATGTTGCTATAACAAGTGGTGCGACACAGAATGGTTTAACTGGAATGCGCCCATCTGGTTATGCAAGTTGGATTTGAAAACGATCGTTCAAGTAATTTACGATCTGTGGGAAAATATGAGTGTGGCCTCGTTTCAAGTGGCCTGACTAAAGGATATGTTAAATTTGGTTTTTATGACCTGTGACCTGAGAAGGATTCACATTGGTGCATGTAGGGATTGGTTTTGTGGGAATAATTTGTGATGCTAGAAAGTAAGTCCGTTACACGAGTTACACACGCTCATTGAAAATAACTCAAAAGTGAGTGACCACCACCTCAATTCCATAAAAAGTGCACATGGTCAAAAATTGAGTTTTCCTCACTTACTCAGTTTTGAGTTCGGGTACAAAATGTCAATTTTGAGTACTTTTTACGCAAAGACAAAATTTGAAATTTAACCGATTTGTATTTTTAATAATACTAACAAACGCATTAATCTGTATATAAAATTCCACTTACCTGTATCACTAGTTTTTATTACGATGCTTATAAATTTATTCCGAGGTCCTTTCACCTTTTTTCTGTAAATAGGATCTCGTGCTACTGGATATGCAAAATAATAAAATATGTTATTTTAAAAAAGAAACCACACTTGCGAAAACTTACCTTTTAGTTTTCCGAATGTCTCCTCGTTGATTCTTTTGCTGTTGAATCAATATTTGAAACTATTTTCAATTTTTTGTGTGCGGGCTGTTCCACTTCGTGCGCCAGTAAGTTTTTTTTCACTCAAATAGTTGATAATTTCATGGTTACTCAAGAGTTCAGTCAATTCTACTCAAATCGATACTCATTTTTTGACAGTTTGCCCCGGTTTTTGAAATTGAGTAGTGGAAACTAAAATTTTGAGTAGTTTTGAATAAGCGTGCAGAGTATAAATACTTCTGTCCAAAAAAAATATACACTGAAAAAAATGTGTCATTTTTCAAAAAAAACAAAAATTTATGTTAAAAATTTAAATTGCGAAAAAACCCATTTTTTAAAATTTTTTCTGTTTTGTCTACGAAAACCTAAAGAGAAAAGAAACATTTTGAAGGTGATTGCATGATGGAGAACTTATCGGTAAAAAAGTTTTTCTAACAATAACTTCATACATGTTTTAAAATTTCATACTAATTGACATACAAAATTGTAATTTTATCACAGAATATAATTCTAAGAATCATTTAAAATCAAAATGTATTTAACAAAAATCTTCCAAAATCCGATAGTTTTCGAAATATTTGGAATTTTGCTCCATCAAAAACAATTAATTCCTGATATTATGCTCTTTTCAAAAGTTATTCGCGTTACCTTATCATCAAATGTCAAAAATCTAATGTTTATCGTTTTAAAGACGTAAAAGCAATTTTTTAGTGTATTTGGAGCATGGAGAAGCTTTCAATAAAAAAGTTTTCTTAACAACTTTTGACATATTTTTATAATTCATACTATTTGCAGTCAAAAATACAATTTTCTTTTTGAATATGATTCTAAACGCCTTTTTAAATCGAAATGCTCATAACAAAAATTTTCTGAAATGTAGTATTTCTCGAGATATTTTAACTTTTGTTTTACCAACACAATTATTTTGTTTTATTACGACCTTTTCATAAGTTATTCGCCTTTCTCCATCAACAATAATAGGTTTTTCAAAAGGCCCATAAACTTTCCTACAACTTTTCCTTTGACATCAAGGCGATATTGTAAACCATTTGAAAGCTACATTAAAGTAACCAAAATATTATTTAACCATAGGGTCTGATGATTAAACTATATAGTTGAATCATATTTTGGTTGCTTTCATGTAACATTCCAAAGATTTACAATATCGTCAAAGAAAAAGTTGCAGGAAAGTTTATGGGCCTTTTTAAAAACCTATTATTGTTGATGGAGAAACGCGAATAACTTATGAAAAGGTCGTAATAAAACAAAATAATTGTGTTGTTAAAACAAAAGTTAAAATATCTCGAGAACTACTACATTTCAGAAAATTTTTGTTATGAGCATTTCGATTTAAAATGGCGTATAGAACCATATTCGAAAAGAAAATTGTATTTTTGACTGCAAATAGTATGAATTATAAAAATATGTCAAAAGTTGTTGTTAGGAAAACTTTTTTATTGAAAGCTTCTCCATGATCCAAATACACTGAAAAAGTTGCATTTTCATTTTTAAAACGATAAACATTCGATTTTTGACATTTTATGATTGGGTAACGCGAATAACTTTTAAAAAGAGCATAATTACACGAATTAATTGTTTTTGATGGAGCAAAATTACAAATATCTCGAAAACTATCACATTTTGGAAGATTTTTGTTAAATGCATTTTGATTTTAAATTATGCTTATAATTATAAAATTACAGTTTTGTATGTCAATTAGTAGGAAATGAAAAAAACATGTTTGAAGTTATTGTTAGAAAAACTTTTTTATCTTCAAAATGTTTCCTTTCTCTTTAGGTTTTTGTTGACAAAATATAAAAAATTTAAAAAATGGGTTTTTTCGCAATTTAATATTTTAACAGAAATTTTTATTTTGTTGAAAAAAAAATAATGAGTCAAAATAATCTTATTACCTGTGGAAAATGTTTAGTCTTCCATTCCGGTGAAATGTGTAAAGTTTCATCGGAATCTAAGATGGTCGGTCACGATTTTAAAGATTTTCGGACGGATCTTCGTGGAATTCCTCACAATTAGCAGGGCAGATTGATGTTCGAAGCTTCACGAAGCATCCTCTCAAGCATACCACATGCAATCGATGCGTTTCACACAATCGCTGCGAACATTTAGTGGTAAAACTTATCTCTGCTTGGATGAAGCGAGCTTCGCATCTAGTTCGCTTTTTACAATGTTCGAAAAAGTTCATATTAACCTTAGAAGCACACATCGTCGAACACGAAGTAAGCTCTTGGCTCGTGGTTTTTGCGCTTTTGGAACATTGCACAGAGTTTCGAAGCGATATTCGGTGAACACATATAAAGCGAATGTCTCGTTTATTTGAGAATCGCAAACATCGAAGTTTTATATCGCTTCAAGCATCAGCATCATGAGGCCACCGCGAACATGTTCGCTACGTGACTATCTGTATTAAAATCATAAACTGTAAATCTTATTTTGAGTATAAATAAAATGGATTATTTTAAGATTATAATTAGGTGCGTCGCATACCTTACCAATTTATGAGCCACGAGTTTGAATGAGCGTAGTGGTAGTGAAATTCAAATTCTTTTTTTCGAAATACAATCATGTTTACTAGCTACTTTGATTGCAAACTCGTTTTTTCTTCTTCAGTCGGAGTATATTTTCCCTGTCAAGGAGTTTAGGGTGAAGATGTATAAAGTATGTTTAAGGGGGTAAGGGTTTCAGCGTGAAATTTTTTTTGGATGAAATGATACATTATAATGTACAAAAGTTTTGATCAATTCGCTTCGCCTAAATTTCTAAAAAAAATCGCAAATAGTGTTTTTTTCACGCTAAAACCATTACCCCTCTCTTAATAATCTACCTATCTAAAACAAATTCTTCCTAAAAAGAACAATTTTCGGATGGAATCTCACTGCTGACGTCTGAGTTCAGTTAGACGGCGAACTTCAGTTATTTGCATCCACTGAGGGGTAGTTAGGCGTAGTCCGTTGGCCTTTGTTTTCAACTTGTTGCGGTTTCTAACGTTCTTGCGCAACATTCCTAAATCGGCTAGTCATATTCACTCAATAATATGCGATGATTTGTGTGTTAAACGTTATTTTTAATTTTACCAAATGAATTTATTAACAAATACCTACATACTTGAATCAATTATTATTGTCATTAATTGAATTATAATGTTGCATTCTAGACATCTGTACCAAACCAAGAGGAAAGCTTCCAAATGTTTTTGATAATATTGTTTTATATAGGGTTACCACCTCTGGAGAGTCTGTGACCCGGAGATTTTCATTGGACTTTGGGGGGGGGGGGGGGGGACCGGAGGGTGGTAGATTTTGAGTGGAACTAGACGGAAATTGGCATCAAAACGATTGCTCGGCAGTTTAGAGCACTTTAATCGCTTTTTATTACTACGTTAGAGGAAAGCTGTAATTTTTTCTTATTTGAGAACGGTTTGGTCGGTTTAATCTGGTGTAGTATTTCACTTCCCCTACTAAATACCAAGAATATAAAAGCACCAGCTACTCTCGCTGTGCAGGATAAGTCGAACGAGCATTGCTCTCCTCCATAACTAACAGGAAAAGGAGAGCAAAGGAGACTGCGGCATCACATGGGAAGCACTATGTGGTGTCGGTTATTCATCACCAGAGGTCGGGGGTACAAAGAGGCAAAACTCACCCCCTAGCCAACAGTTATGGGTCGCTGCAGGAGTAGCAACAACAAGGGAAAAACTCGTTTGATGTTGACCTAGTAAGTTGGATTAGAACAAATCTGCTGTACCTTGGTGCAGCTGGTGATAAGCTCCACTAACAGTGAAGTGATTTGAAAAAATTGCAGCAAAATGACATTTTTACATCATTTTGAGAGACTTAGTGGGATGCTACATTTAAATTGTAGCATATAGCGAAATATTACTTTACTTAATTTGTAGTAAATTTGATGTTTTTCATATTCATTGCTTTGTGAAAGATAAGTCGGGCAAAATAAATCTGAACCAGAGTAATATTTAACTTAGACTTTTTAAATGTTTTGTAAAGAATCAATTAATTCCAAAAAATGAAATTATTCTTCTTTCACCAAGCCCGGAGAAATTGATGTAAAACCCGGAGGTCCGGAGATCGCTCCCGAAAACCGGAGTCTCCGGGTCAAACCCGGAGGGGTGGCAACCCTAGTTTTATAAGTTTATTGGTTGATTACCTAATCACAAGAGACAAAATGTTTATCTTCAAACATTTTCGATAGAATCTGTTCACTTAATAAATTAAGTATCAAACTTATTACATGTTCCACTTTTATGAAATTTATTTCCTGACTCCTGTACATGTGTTTTGTGATAAATAATGATAATGTTTGTATTGTATTTGTTAACTAATTACTGATGGAGAAATGCAAAGAACTTACAAACAATGTTCTAGTGTTTTTTTTGTTGGAAATCCAAAAAAATTCTGAAAGGTCAAAATTTGGTTTATTGCGCACTTCCCACCAGCCTGGACTTCGCACTTTCAAAGTGCGAGTGATCAAACTGCTACTGAAAACTGCGAGCTGTCAAAACACATGTATTTCAAGTGATAGAGATGGTACTTTCATAGACAGACCAGTCGAACTAACCAGTCTATGAGAAGAATTTAATAGAAGAATAGTAAGTGCGCAGTGCTGTTAGAATCCAGTTTTTAGTGCCACAAACAATATCTTCTCCATGATGTAATCTTTCCTTATTTGACTTTTACTAATAAAAAATAAAACAAAGAAATGTTTAGGGCCCCTTGTATTTTTTTTTTTATTTTTTGAAAATGCATTTTTAATGTTTACCCAAGTAACCATAAGCATTAAGTCAATGCATTATATTGGCTATACATTTGCACTAATGTTGCATTGAAACTCCATTACAGCATTAACAATGCAATAAAGCGCTATACTAGCATCAATAATGCATAACTGCACAGCCGACATATAGCATTATAGCTTGCTCTATATGCGTATATAAAGCTGATATAACGCGTACATGCTTCAAGGATCTTTAAAGCATGTAAGCTTTACAAGTGCATTTAATGCCATTATATAGCAAATAAAAAGCTGATATAATGCTATTGTAATGCTGTGGGTTTATTTGTTATGCAACTCTTCTTGAAGATTATATTCGGCATATTTCATTTCAATCGAACATATGCAATATAGTCCAGGAAGCAAACGCAGCGCACTTACCGTGAAGAACGAGGCAAGGTACCTCAGTTCGAGACTTACTAAAGGTAATTTTCGTAAACATTCATATTGTGGTAGGTAATCCTAGAAAAGAAAATGATTACTAAAGACTTGCTTTATATTATACTTACCTTAGATTATTCAGCAGCAATAAAAATAAAAAAAAAACAAGCTAAACGAAGCGATTACATCGCGACTCAAAAATTAATAAAAAAAATAATGATGACAGTTTGGATATTGAGAACCCTTTATCAGAGTCCATAAATACAAGCCGCGCCAAGGAACCTAATCACAATCGACTACTCGTTTACCTCTACGTATCGTAAGCGGTCCTTACACGATTAATACATTTGACAATACTATTGAAAAAATATTGATGATGTAATGAAAATTTAAGATTGGCGATATGCATTCAAATAAGTTTGACGTGCTGCTAGAAATTACGTCAGTAAATCGAGTGTACTTATCGTGCAAGATCCACTATACAGATAATATTACAAATCAATATACTGCATGTGTATGTTTGCACATTGCGTATGCAGCGTTATGCGAATCTCGAATTGACTCTGTTTTTAATGAGTGTAGTCAACTGTTTGGTCGCTGCGCCCCGACTAGCCATGTGTGAGACCATCTTCGTAAACGGTACTTTTGTGTTAGGCAGGTTGCAATGGAAGTGAGTGTCAAAATGAGAGTGTATGGCCGGATTGGGAATGGGAGAGTGCTTGGTGAGAGGGAAAGAATGAGAATAACGGGATGAACGGAAAAACGATTCATCAGAAAAAGTAGGCTATGGAATATAATTTCTTTCTTTCGGAAAATAATTTGTCGGCGTACGGACGTGATTTGTAAAACCGGTCATAAATTTTGAAAAATAAAATGGCTGACCAGCCGAAAAAGAAAAATCACGACAATGGCGCAGTGAAAACTCCCGAAACGTAAGTATAGAATATTTGAGATATTGCCAAAACTGAAAAGGTTTAAATTTTATGTGCGAAAGGTCACATGAAAAAACCAATACATTGCTTGCGACAGGTCGAGCAAATGATATAAAATATATTACATAAGTCATTTGGTTTCCAACCAATGAGGTTATAGATTTATGTGCGATAGGTCACATAGCAAAAACCACTGTATAGCTTGCGACAGGTCAAGCTGTATATAAGATCCAATAGTTATCGCTTGCGACAGGTCAAGCTATTTAAATTTGTTTTAAAATCGTTTATTCCTTCATTGAGTGCGACAGATTTGTTTGCTTGCGACAGGTCAAGCGAGCTAAAAAAAAGAGGTAATTAAATTATATATAAATGTATATGCAGCCCTTGGTGCGATAGGTCACTTAAAGGCTCAATGTCGAATAGATTCAATAGAGCAAGGTTCGAATGATAAAATATTGGGAAGGCTTTAGTGTTCAGAAAGCTTTTGTGCCACTGGTCAGACAGTTGTTAGACTTGATTGATAATTATTCATACATGTTATTAAAAGTTTTCGTATGTAATTTGGATAATGAGCGTATGCATTGTTGCACTTATTCCAGGAATGAGGATGCTAACGGATCAGGAACGACCGCGCAAAAAAAAAATCGAAAGTCTGTTAAATTGGAGAATTTGACCAAGAAACTACAAGCAGAGAAAGCAGAAATGATGGAGCAGCTTAAGCAACTGCAAGCCGAAATCGCAGATATGAAAACCGTTAGAAAGGCGAACCCAACCGCTATCGAAACAACCGAGAAAGATGACGTAGAAGCTCGTAGTTTTGAATTTGAGATATTGCCGAGCGCGTCAAGCACTCGCCATGCAAGATCTGTTAATTTGGAGGAGTCTCGTTTCTTATCTTCAGTGCACCAGTTGTCTGTATCATCAATTGTGATTCCAGAATGTAAACCGATAGAAGGGGATGACGAAATACACCGGCGTACATTTGAAATGTGGAGGGACTTACTTATAGATTGCTTGGCTTTAGCTGGAATTGAAGACGAGGTGACAAAATTCATTGTCTTCAAAGTTAAGGCAGGTCCTCGCTTGCTTACAATTTTCAAAAATACAAAGTCTGATACTGAGGCTCCTGACGCAACCACCAGTCCTTTCTCGAATGCACTCCACCGACTCAAACTATATTTTGGATCCGGGTCGGACGTTATGTTCCAAAGGCGTAAACTGGCTTTAATGGAACAAAGACCAGAAGAATCAGATCTGGGTTTTATCACTAGAGTTGGGGAAACAGCACAACTTTGTGATTTCGACAAAGAAAAAGAATTCGAGGAAGTCATCAAGACGATTGCCGAACATGCTAAATGCAAAGAAGTGAGAGTAACAGCTCTTAAAATGGTCAGCCGGAATGGAACATTTACAGATCTTGTTGACAAAATTCGAGAAATTCAGGCAATCCGTATGAACGAAGAGTTTTTCGCCGCTAAGCATGGACACCGTGAATCAACAGGTAAATCGGCAATGCTAGCTCCGGTTAGGGCTGACCCACCCAAGCAATGGACACAACGACGGAACTTTACGCAAAGAACCGCCAATCGATATAGTCCGTACACACAGAACAACCCACGTAGCAACCAACGTTTTGGCCAAGCAGGATGGCATTTGAACAATCGGGATTCATCCAGAAGAAACTGATGAACGAAACGAGCACCGTCGGGCTGATAGGTGTTGGAGGTGCTACAGCTTTTTTCACTTGCCATCAGAATGCGGAGCTGCAAACCTTGTTTGCCGAAAATGCGGTCAGTTAGGACACATCCAGAGAGCTTGTCGCCAATCATCTGCTAGCAATCTGAAGCGAGAGGCAACGTCGGAGATTTCTGAAATCGAAGCAAAACTTTCCAAAAGCGAAGCGGTTGATGAGAAGGAAGCAGATCTAAAATCAGTGGAACAAGTGAGTGATTAATTCGCAAATTTACCTTTCCCATAAATGGCATATTCACATGCCTTAATTCAGATTTTTCCTTATAAGTGTTTTTGTAAATTGTAAATCAGTTACTCAGAATATCAATTATAATATATGAATAAATAAATGGCAAATCATAACTGTTTGTTAAAAATTAAAAAAAAGAAAGCGAAGACAGCGATAACTATTACATTTCAAACTCTTGGTTAATTCTATTAATAGGTAAATGCGACCGAAACATAAAACGACTGGAAGAGTGATCGGTACGTAATAGCAACAATCGCAGCTAATATGGAAGGTTCTATAAAAGCATCAGTAGCTGGCATGGAATGCGATTTCCTCGTCGACTCCGGTGCTGAAGTGAACACTATTGTCGAAAGATTCTACTGGATATTAAAAAATGATGACAGATACAACAGCGGACTACATAATATTCGAGAAGGATCAGACATATCTCTGAAAGCATACGCTTCGACGGGCGAAATCGACGTACTCGCCACATTTGAAGCATTCCTGTTCATCTCCAAAGATCGACCGGTGCATCTGGAAAATTTTTATGTCATTAAGGATGCTAATCGCTCGCTGTTGGGCATATCTACTGCCATAAGGTATAGTGTACTGATGGTAGGAGTTGATGTACCCGTTCGTGTACAAGATTGCGATAGAAATCCAATCAATAATGGAATCGTAGCGTCGATCGAGTTTAGTGAGCCGTTCCCCAAATTTAATATTCCACCTGTAAAAATCAGCTACGACAGGTCCAGGGCGCCATGTAGAAACATATTTTCAAATATTCCGGAAGCCATCAAACCGTTGGTAAGAAAAAGACTGAACGAGTTAGTCAGTACCGATATAATCGAGCCCGTACGTGATGGTATGGATATGTCCTTTTGCTCTTCGATGTTAGCTATTCCAAAGGGCAAACAAGACATTCGCCTTGTTATCGACCTCAGAGGCCCAAATCAATACATAGAGAGAACTGTGTTTGCTATGCCCACACTCGAATCAATGCTGGCAAAATTGAATGGCGCCACTTGGTTCTCAACAATTGATTTATCTAATGCTTTTTTTCATATAGAGCTAGATAAAGAATCCCGGCATCTTACGAATTTTTATACAGAATTTGGAGTATTTAGATGTGTTCGTCTACCCTTTGGATTGTGCAACGCGCCAGATGTGTTCCAAGAGGTGATGCAAAGAGTAATCTTGGGAGAATGCACTGGAATAGTTAACTATCTAGATGATATACTCATCTTTGGATGCACCAAAGAGGAACATGACGCGAATTTAGGCGCAGTGCTTGATCGTCTCAAACAGCATAATGTAAAGTTGAATAAAGACAAATGTGTCTTCGGTAGCCAATTGGTAAAATTTGTTGGGTTTACATTGAGCCCTAAAGGATGGAGTGTAACAGATGAAAAGATGAAAGCCATCAAAAGCTTTCGAAAACCATCATCATGTGCTGAGGTCAAAAGTTTCCTTGGGTTGGGACCTTTGCTGACAGATTTATTCAAGGAAGAGCAGATTTAACAAAACATTTACGAGCCCTCGCGAATTCAGATAAATACTATTGGACCGATACCGAAGAGAAGGAGTTTAATTACCTGCAGGACAAAGCTTTGAAACAAATTCAAGTGCTTGGTTATTACAGCCTTACCGATGTAACCGAACTCTATGTTGATGCGAGTCCAATCGGTCTGGGTGCAGTCCTGGTACAATATAACACAGACAATATGCCACGCATAATTTCTTGTGCCTCAAAAGCGCTTACACCAACGGAGCAGAGGTACCCCCAAACCCAAAGAGAAGCATTAGCTGTAGTTTGGGGAGTGGAGCGCTTCACTTCGTATTTACTGGGAAGATCCTTTATCATTCGGACGGACGCGGAGGCAAATGAATTCATTTTCAGTACAACCCATAGGATTGGCAAAAGAGCTGTGTCACGCGCGGAGTCGTGGGCGCTACGGCTTCAACCATTCGATTTCATAATAAAGGGAGTTAGGGGAAAAGAAAATCTCGCAGATACTTTGTCCCGTTTGATTCATAAATCACAGAAAGCGGAACCTTTCGAAGAAGACGACGATGGTCATATTCTGTATTCGCTGGATGCAGGATCGATGAGTATTACCTGGGATGAAATTGAAAAGGCATCAGAGGTCATAAATTTTGAAAAATAAAATGGCTGACCAGCCGAAAAAGAAAAATCACGACACATATCATGTGAGAACGAAAACCCATTAAGGATATTCATTACAATGCATTAGAACAGAGTCAATTACGGTTTTAAACAGAATATTTTATTTTAAAATTTTTCCTTTTTGCTCATCATACCGAAAGGAAACATAACAAATGGTTTTAAAACCATGGCGAACAATGACAACCAACTGAAGCTTTTTAATAGCATTAGTAGTGCCAATATAAGGCTTTCAAATTTGACATTTGTGCGCTTTTGCTATATAATAGCATTAGTACTGCAGAAAAGAGCTGTCAATCTCTGCACAGTAATAGCACTATATTTCGCCTTTTCTGGCATAATATCAGCATTATATAAGTATTTAGGGCTTCAAGGCTTTTAAGGACAGCTTTATTTGTGGATCTAAAGCAGATATTAGGCTACGTTATAATGCTTGTTGGTTACTTGGGTATGTTTCAACTGCTTGCCAATATCAACGCTGACCTAACATCCATCGAACGCTGGACAAAACACAATCTTCTATATCCGAACCCCAAGAAAACACAGGCGATCATATTTTGTCGAGAAGGAACTGTTACTCCAATAACAAATATACGTTTTTGCGGCGAAACCATTCCTCTGTCCAAGAAGGTCACTAACCTCGGTCTTCTAATGGACTGTAACCTTAAGTGGATCCCGCAAATCAACAGTGTGGTCGCAAAAGTTTTCGGTACTCTGAGCACATTCCGACGATTTGCAGCTGTTCTATCACTTCCTACGCGAAAGAAGCTGGTGCAGTCTGTGATCATGCCTTTCTTCACTTACGCAGACGTTGTCTACTACCCTGGGTTGTTAGAAACGCTCAAAGGGCAGCTTGATCGTTGTTTTAAAGCAGCAACACGTTTCACCCACAACATTAAACGACGAGAAACAACAGCAATGGTACGCAACTCAATCCTGGGACACAGCCTACAAGAAAATTACCTGCACCGCATATGCTGCTTCATAAGGCAAGGATACAACGGTGAATCTCCTGAATACATCACACAACATCTGCAACTAGGTCGTTGCGAACGCACACGTAGTTTTTTGGTGCCCCACAACACAAACTCCAGCAGGAAAAGTCCAATAATCCATGGAGCACTCTTATGGAATAGACTTCCGCTAACTACAAGACAGCAACCAACGATGAGCACTTTTAAAGCTGCGCTTAAAAACCAAATTCCCTAGACTAACAAAATATGTACCTCTAACTCTATCCAATTGTCAAACCATCTAAACTATTTCCTTGACCTGAAATACAGTGTAAACTAACAGGCTTTCGTAAAAATGATAAAATAAAAATACAAATACAAATACTAAGAAAGATTAATTATATGCTAATAATTTTAAAAAGTTTTGCTGCATGTTCGATGGTTTTTGTACTTTTTTACATCTATCTATCTATCTATCTATCTATCTACCCGATCAGAAAGTAATATCGAAGTTGATCGTAGAAACGTTGAATTTACAACAGTTTTATTTGTTAACAACAACTTTTGTTGTAACATCAATATACTTATGATGCAGACCTTCATGCCTCCAAAATCTACAACGGAAAAACAATGTAAATCGATGTTTTTGATTTCAGAATGTATGGGAAAAGATCAATTTTTTCATTGTTACATCCCTTAACGACCCCCCTTTTTCCATGTAAAAATCGGGTTTACAATGAAATTGGATGTAAAAACAACAAATGTGATTATATTTCCATTGTAAATTTTCCAGAATAACATTGTTTTTCTTTGTATTGTAACAATAAAAAATGCTATAATACTGTTGTGCATTTCTATTCGGGTATCTATATCTATATATATTATATATATATATATATATATATATATATATATATATATATATATATATATATATATATATATATATATATATATATATATATATATATATATATATATATATATATATATATATATATATATATATATATATATATATATATATATATATATATATATATATATATATATATATATATATATATATATATATATATATATATATATATATATATATATATATATATATATATATATATATATATATATATATATATATATATATATAGCACCCGCAACAACTGCTGCTGGGGACAGCAAGTTCTAATTTTAAAATTTTCAGTTTTATATTATAGAACTGTCAAAATTATGCATCTATAACTGAAACACTCCTGAACATGCCTTAAGGGCATGTTCAGGAGCGTTTTATTTTGTATAGGAGTTTCAAAGTACAACTGGAACTGAAACATTCACATCCCCAGCAGAGCGTTTTGTTTTATAATTTCGAACAGTTTTGTTTCAAAATTTAAAACTGTTATACGACTCCGTTCTATCTGTTGCTGATTTTAAAACACGTTTAGAACTGTGTTTTAAATACATGCAAAGTTTTCAGCACAGACACTTAGACCCGATAGACTGGGGAAAAATAAATTTGAATGCAGTAACACTGAAGGAATGGTGAGACATGAATTTTAAACTGAATAGAACATCCGCTAAAACTGCTGTTGGGTACAGAAAGCTCCAGTTTTAAAATTTTCAGTTTTACATTATAGAACTGTCAAAATTATAAATCTAAAACTAAAACACTCCTGAACATGCTCTAAACGTGTTTTAAAATCATCAACAAATAGAACGGCGTCATATAACAGTTTTAAATTTTGAAACAAAACTGTTCGAAATAATAAAACAAAACGCTCTGCTGGGGATGTGAATGTTTCAGTTCCAGTTCTACTTTGAAAGTCCTATATAAAATAAAACGCTCCTGAACATGCCCTTAAAACGCAGATCTAAACGTGTTTTAAAATCAGCAACAAATAGAACGGCATCGTATAACAGTTTTAAATTTTAAAACAAAACTGTTCTAAATTATAAAACAAAACACTGCTGGGGATGTGAATGTTTCAGTTCGAGTTCTACTTTGAAACTCCTATTCAAAATAAAACGCTCCTGAACATGCCCTTAGGCACCAAATTTTTTTTGGCGCGTCAAGCTATGCACCAAAATTATGTTAATCGTATTTTTAGCAAATAAAGATGTAATTTATCCAGCTTTTTACGATACTAAGAAAACAATAGCATTCGAGTAATACCTTATGGCGATTCCAAGAAAACAATAGAATTCGAGTAATGGGGCTCAGAGTGTCATTGTTTACATCTGCAATAACTGCTTCGATTTCTTTGACAGAACGTATGGGCTACCACACAAAGCGTTAAATTTTATTAGCTAGATTGATTCTACATATGCCCAGCCACAATCTGACCTTATGGCGATTCCAAGAAAACAATAGAATTCGAGTAATGGGGCTCAGAGTGTCATTGTTTACATCTGCAATAACTGCTTCGATTTCTTTGACAGAACGTATGGGCTACCACACAAAGCGTTGAATTTTATTAGCTAGACTGATTCTACATATGCCCATTCACAATCTGACCTTATGGCGATTCCAAGAAAACAATAGAATTCGAGTAATGGGGCTCAGAGTGTCATTGTTTACATCTGCAATAACTGCTTCGATTTCTTTGACAGGACGTATGGGCTACCACACAAAGCGTTCAATTTTATTAGCTAGACTGATTCTACATATGCCCAGCCACAATCTGACCTTATGGCGATTCCAAGAAAACAATAGAATTCGACTAATGGGGCTCAGAGTGTCATTGTTTACATCTGCAATAACTGCTTCGATTTCTTTGACAGAACGTATGGGCTACCACACAAAGCGTTGAATTTTATTAGCTAGATTGATTCTACATATGCCCAGCCACAATCTGACCTTATGGCGATTCCAAGAAAACAATAGAATTCGAGTAATGGGGCTCAGAGTGTCATTGTTTACATCTGCAATAACTGCTTCGATTCCTTTTCTTTCGTTTTGTCGTTAGACAACGAATTGAATGATTTGACTCAATTTGACTGGTACCAATAATGAAAGCTAGTTGGCGCATCGAGCGGATAAGTAGTTTGAGACATCATTTTGAACACAAGCCAGTAAAGTTCAGCCGGAAATGAACTGGATTTCTGTCTGGTTCCAGTTCGTATTCAGGCTCCAGTGACACAACCGATTCTAACTAGAATCGGTTATGTCATTAGAGCCGGAATACGAACTGGAACCAGCCAGAATTTCGGTTCATTTCCCGCGGAGCTTAACTGGAAATGCGTCGTTAGACAGTTGATGGCAATAACGGGATTCGTGATCTAACGCTGGATGTCTACCGCCAGACGGCACGAGAGTGCAATGATAAAGTTTTTATTTTCATTTGTCAAAACACATTGGAAAGTAAATTTTGAATTTTATAAATTCAATCAATATTATAATTAAGTGTTCTTTCTTCTAATGAAAATTAATATTGATGAAGAAAATATGTTTCCTACCTCTCTAAAATATCCAGATGGTAAATTTCTTTTTACTTCACTAAAAATTCGTTCTTCCGGGCTCAGTTTCTACTAAAATGATTGGAATCTCGATAGAAAACACGATAGTGGGCGAAAATCGCTGTATTAAAGAGTGCAGGTGTTGGCAGTCGAGATTATCCACTGGTAAATCCAATTTCCAGGTAAACATTTTCCGTATCTAAAACAACCAACCTAGCCTCAACAATACAAAAATAATTCCGGATCTCAATAATTCACAATAAAATATCGAGTTCGACTGAATGTTTCGGTGTCAAACGAAAGCACGAGTGTTTTCTTATCACCTGCAATTAAACTTTTTGTGAAACAATGTAATGTTTATCTTAAAACAATTAACATAGAATATTGTTTGTGGCACTAAAAACTGGATTCTAACAGCACTGCGCACTTACTATTCTTCTATTAAATTCTTCTCATAGACTGGTTAGTTCGACTGGTCTGTCTATGAAAGTACCATCTCTATCACTTGAAATACATGTGTTTTGACAGCTCGCAGTTTTCAGTAGCAGTTTGATCACTCGAACTTTGAAAGTGCGAAGTCCAGGTTGGTGGGAAGTGCGCAATAACCGAGGGGCAGGTCACTCCCCATTCAAAGTGAATTGAAAATACCCAATTGAAAAAATATACGAGAAATGCTTCAATACACCTTAATACCACAGAGAACAGACATCCATGATCTAACAAAACTATTTAAAAAACGTGTGTAAACATTTGAAAAAATATACGATAAACACTAGCACCGCCACACCAATCTATCCCAACTATCCTTTAAATCCATTCCGGAACCGGTTCGAAATCCTGAATGGATTCAGTATGGAATCTTGCTCAAAGAAAACAACCGATTCCGACTCTATCGGTTGATGCATTTGAGCTGGAATTCATGCTGGAAGTCCGAACCGGTTCCGGACTAGTTTGACTGGGTAGAGAAATAAAGCGGGTCAATTGTGTCGAACTCAGCCACACAAAACATGACGACAGTAGCGCACCTGGTTTGGATATCCCAATTACCGTTGAAACCGTTAGAGATTTTACACAAGTTGAATGCTGAAGATGGACGTCTGTTCTCTGTGTTAATACATTTAATACGCCGAAAATACACTAATGCACTAAAAATACGTTACTTCTGGAAGAATTTTTCAATACGTCGAAAATACGCTTATACACATAAATACGTTAGTACCGGAAATATTTTTCAATGCGTCGATAACAATCCAATTCGTCAAGTAATACACTGTTGATACAAGCCATAAAAATGTTACCACAGATAACAGACGTTAGGCTAGAAAAAAAAATCTTCAAAAACCTGTGTAAAATTTCAAATTGATAAACGTAGGAAATTCGTGTTTCACTATTGCCATCTGCGCAACTGTTTGCTACACGTGTTTGACAGCTGCGCTCTAACTGCATTGTATCGATCACTGCGCCATCTGCAAACGTTTGCCAAACGTGTTTCAGAAGTCTAATTCCCAGTAAAGCTCAGCCGGAATTGAACTGGAATTCTGGCTAGTTCCAGTTCGTACACGGGCTCCAGTGACACAACCGATTCTAACTAGAATCGGTTGTGTCACTGGAGCCGGAATACGAACGGGAACCAGCCAGAATACCGGTTCATTTCCGGCTGAGCTTAACTGGGTTTGTTTGGAATTTCAGTAGCGGGTATTTACACACGATTCAAATCGAGCTTAAACGTCTGTTATCTGTGATATTACATTAATTTCATGCCAAATGAAACTAATTCAGTAGATTTCTTATTATGACATAGCGTATAGACTTATCCAGCTGCGTTAGTTGTACCTGGCCAGCCGAACCGCTCCACGCTGTTAAGTGGGTGATTTAAGCGCCACTCTCTAATTGAGAGACCATACACCAGATGAAGGTTTGCCCGGCCTGAGACCTTTCAAGGGAAGGTTCTATTTATCCCTAATGCGGGAAGGGAAGCGAGCTAGCTGACTCAAAACGTGTCCGATGTACTCGACCTAAAGACCTAAACTACAGTCAGGATGTCCGTACCTTCAAACACAATGTCCGTCGCCACGGGTTTTCTCATCACTGGCAAAGTCTACAAATCCCACCACAGATTACAAAATGAAAGAATTGGGATCTCGGAGTCAACCTCTCCAGTAAACAGCAAACTACAAAAAAATAAACGAAAACCGACGACATGAAAAAAACCAGCACAATAAACTAAGACGGGACTATTTCACGTAAGGCAAATCTAATGCATTCTTGGTGCATCTGAAACGGAGAATGCTTTATTCTGAGACACAATTGTACGGCTTCCAACAAAGTTTAACTTGAGCTTTTTACGCATTTTATTTTCGTTGCTATACTAACACATGCGTTTTTCATTCATATCCTAGGCCTAGTCTTCTCTCTTTTCCTTTCCCTTTCCCATCGTTTATCTCCTACATAGTTTTGTAATCACAGTGTGGCGTCTATTCTGCCTCGTGTGTTCTCTTGGTGTGCTTTTTCTCGGCCTGCTGTATGCAAGCGGCCGGTACTACAAAGGCTCGCTTTGAATTTAGGGTAGCGGCCCTGTTTTAGGTCACATGCGCATGGACAATCACAAAACGAAAAACGTGCATTTATTTTACTCACGACCTTTTGACGTTAAGTGCTGCTTAGTGCATTCTGCGGGTGACGACGGAGCTGTTTTTCTGCTGTCTTTCTTCGCCTGGAACCTGTGCCGAAGTCGTCACCCTAGATTCGCTCGACGTGGTACGGACGTCGCAAATTCCGGTCGCAGCCGAAAACGTAGATGATGTTGGTTGCCGATCGTAGCGTGTCGGCTGGTCTGCCCTGCCAAGGGCGCGTTGACGACGTCAGCAACCCTCTTCCGACCACGTGTACCGCCGGGAAACCTTGAGAGCTGACGGTGGGGTCAGAAGCTGTCACTAGCGGTATTGTGTGGTGTGTTGGGCGTTTGACCGTTGCGAATCTACGAGAAAATTAAGATCGCACACGACGCGACAAATAAGCACAATGCACCTTGGATGAGAACACGAGGCTTACCTTTAAACTCACAAATACGCACACGACACTGCCTACACTGACTGCCACTGAATGGGATTCTATCTATCTGTTTGGGAAAGGAAACGTGACGTTTTAGCAAACTGTTAAAGAATCTTCATGTCATTTTTCTACCTTTTTGAACACACCACGACGCGAATTTACAAACGGACAACTCCTGCCTCTTCCACTAGTCAGACCAAAGTGAGAAATCTAGCATTTGGAATCCTCAGATTAACCGGGCATTTGGTAATCTTCGTACCGGAACTTGCTTAGCGAAGTTCTTCAAAATCGTGTTCAAATGCACGAAATCCCAAACTGCAGCAAGGGTCATCTTTTTCTAACGGACAGTTTTAATCATACCAAGCCGCTTCCCTCCCACATGAAAGAGCGAAAAAGAAACTTTCCCCCGGCACATTGCGTAAGGGTCAGTGGCCTCAATCGGTAGCAAATCTTCATCGTATCAGCGGGTGCGTCGGTAGCAGTCTCATTGGTAGACGAATGCTAGGAACTCATTTGCTTATATTATGCCAAGTCCTATCCTATATGGGAGCGTAGGATGCGGTAATCCCAATTGAAGATTTGTGTCGACTTAATAGTCGACCAAATCTTTGAATTCAACTTGAATTTATTTATTTAATATTCATTCCTTATTTAACATGCATTTCACAACATAAACATTAATGAACTAAACTTAATATACCAAGACTATTTGTATACAACATTGCAGACAATATTTGTATACAACGCTGCAGACAACCTATAGGCATATATGTACTCGTTACATCCATTGTGCCGTTTTGACGTTTAAATTGGGAGGAAAACAAACCGCTTGTGGGCTTAAGGGGAGGGCGGTAGTATAAAAATGCGTGATCTCGGTGTGCGTATTTTAAACGTCAGATATCTCAATGTTTTTTTTTTCAATCTACTACTTTTCTCGGAATTGGGACTCCCAGCAAACGGATTCATAATCGGCGAATCATTAGAATGACAAGTAGGCAGAAATCAATCAGAATTCTTGTTAATTTGATTCAGAGGAACAATCCCATAATCTTTAAAGAAAATAAACATCCCGTACATTTGAAAATACACCCAGGGGACGTGAGCATAGGTAAATCCGAAACTTCCTACCAGCATCAGTAGGAAATTGTTGATCAAGAATAGACCTTTCTCGTCCGACCGAACCCCCTTTTTTCTTATTTTTATTCAAAAGACTACACATTTTTAAGAATATTTCCGCTGAAATGAGACTTTTTAGAGCTATCGTGATTTTTTAATGATTTTTTTAAATTTGAAAAATACAAGAATGTTGAATATTGGTTATTGCGCACTTCCCACCAACCTGGACTTCGCACTTTCAAAGTGCGAGTGATCTGAAAACTGCGAGCTGTCAAAACACATGTATTTCCAGTGATAGAGATGGTACTTTCATAGACAGACCAGTCGAACTAACCAGTCTATGAGAAGAATTTAATGAAAGAGTGGTAAGTGCGCAGTGCGGTTAGAATCCAGTTTTTAGTGCCACAAACAATATGTAAACAAACTAAAATGAACCTCTCGGTGGAGAACGTTGCATGGTAATGTTTAACCTCACTTTTTTGGCAGTTCAAAGAGATTGTTTACATGATCTTGGTATTTTTGTTGATTCGATCATAGTATGAGAAACTTGGTTTGGTTCGCTTCCAAATGTTAACACTTTCCCAACAAGGTCGCTCAGCTGTATTTTTTAATTGATGTCGGCATCATACATTGTTCCGTTAAATTTAACATTTTTACTTTTCTTGTACATGATTCATTGAAGAAGCAAGGAATTTCTAGCCAAACATTTGAAAAAGGCCTACTGCCAAATGCAAACAAATCGAATTTTGATGTTCTCTATTAAAATTCTGGGACAGAACCTGTGGATAGATGTTTTCTTTTTCTTTTTTCTGTTCATTTTATCTCTTGTCTTGCATAGCCACTCTTTCTTCCTCACATATTGTAAATGGACTGGCTACATTCGACAGTCCCCCCTGACTGCATTTGACGGTTCCCTTTGGCTGCATTTGACAGTTCCCCCTGGCTACAATTGACATTAGGTTTTTTCGTATCCACACGTTCCGTCCCAGTTAAAAACTATCTATCTGGCCATGTACACAAACATAACGCAACATTGGATTATGAAGAATTTTGATAATGATTTTATAACAAATTATAAAAGAGATTATTGTAACTGATTCCAAAAGGATTATAAAGGCAGTAAAATACGTACTCAATGAATTAAGGGGTGTGTCTGATGTAAACAATGTAAACGCAATCAAACTAAATAAAACAGTATTCAATTTTTAAATAGAATTATAATGAATTCGACCAAAACTTCTTTTGCCTTTTTCTCATTTTCAAATGTTTGGGTAGAATTTAGATTATTTTATCGTTGTTGCGATCAGCAACATTTTGGTGATCTATGGCAATTGATGCAGAGCATTTTGGTGATCTATGGTAATTGATGACCTTTAAACCCCATACTAGGTCCGCTCCTGTTGCAGTTGTTTCGCCCTATCCGGCACCGAGTCAACCGATGGTCCAACCTGCGCCGCACTCGTCTGTCGCAGGGCAGGGACTTGGATTAAAGGCCAAAATTTCAGCTACGGTTGGTGGTGTCGCTGCAATCGGTTTGCCTTCGGCCACGTTGGACATTCGGCTAACGGGAATATTCAGCGATTCCGATTCGAAGGAAACAGCGCCAGTAGCAAACTGCTTCGGTTCAGCAATACGCTCCGGTATCGGACGAAGCTAACACTCCGACAGGACGAAGGTTTCAACGAGGGGCTCAGGCATAAGTAGCAGAGTCCTTGCACTTCCTGCTTGTCGAGTGAACAATTCCGACGAAACCACTGCCGCTCTCGCCAAGTTTGATCACCGTAATAAGTGCAACGTCAGCGGTATAGTGCCAGGATTAGTCGAGAACAGTGCCAGGACTGACTTGCCAAGAGCTACAAGATTAAATAGCAATGCGTTTTTAAAGTGACCATAGTATAACGTAGAGACTTTACCAAGATGATTTATTCAGCAGAATAAGATAGCAAAATTACCCAAAACATAAGACCTGGCTGCCGAAGTGAATCCACACACATCATCACCTACAGAGGCAAGCAATATTGGAACGCAGCGAAATTTCTCACAATGAATTGATCTCATTAGGTGAAATTCCAGGAAGTACAATTTTCATAGCACAATTTTGTTGACCGAAATTGTAGTCCTCAGTCGAGAGAAAGACTGATAGAGTAGCAGCAGCTAGGAATTTTCTTTCGAAAGCTAGCAGCGGTTTCGCGTATCCTGCGCTAAGTAGAGAGCGTTAAGACAGATCTCCGAATCATGTCAAGTGCTATCAGATGAGAAAAAACGTCGCATCTATGACCAGTACGACAAGGACGGTCTGCTGACCAACGGTTCCGTCCGGTACCACCATAACACACGGCACCGGCGACACATATATATTCACAACATACTAATTACTTATCCTTCCGAAAAAGTAAATAAAGTGACTATGCAATTTATCATTCGCTGCCTAGTTATTTCCTGCCAATTTGAACACGACAGCAGTTGCAGAAAGCTTTATTGCGGTGCAAAAATGATGGCAACTCGGGATATATAAATTTACATTTAATTTCTCCTCCCTGCTCTGCATTCTTATCACTCCTATCAAATCCTTCTTACTCCTTATCGTCAGTGCCGAGCACTGTTTTGCATTTGCCGGCTAAATCAACGACAATGCGATAATCGTCAATCGACGAAACTTTTGCTGAAATGGAACTTGAACACGAATAATAAATAATTGTTCCATTCGAAAGCGATAACCTTGTTGTCCTCATGTTTGCAGCTATCATACGCTGGTAGGCATTCTGACCAATGGAAACGTTTTTCGATATGGGCATCAACAACTTATCATCGACCGAATTCGTTACCTATAAAGTTCAGGTAAACTTCACCACCTAAAAATGAGTAATAAATCGGATCATCTTGTTAGGACTTAACCCACGAGCAAACAAACAAATCTCGACAAACATATGATTACGGCCTAAAAGCCAACTGTCAAAATCCACTTTTAATGGAAATTCCGAACAAACCGTTACTAGCTGAACACAGCTCACAACAGTTTATGAAAGATAAAACTTTTCTCTTTCGTTTACTACCAACATCTGTGATTGGCATGTAACGGTTTGTCCGGAATTTCCATTCAAAGTGGATTTTGACAGTTGGCTTTTAGGCCGTAATCATATGTTTGTCGAGAAATGTGTACAAATCTTTATCCATCATCCAGAAAGCAATCGTTTTATAGCCCAATGCTTGATTTTACGATTCAGCGTATGCCACCGGGTTTTGCATCGAGCGCCGATTAGTCAATGTATGAACCAGGGGTGACATTACGCATCTCGAAACGAAAGGTTTATTGTATTCAAGCTTGTGTGAAAAGGTCGATTCGAATTGGTTGCATAATGTGGCACCAGGTTCCCATTGTTCCAATCCTCATCCCTTGTTGATAGTTGATAGTCTTTCAAAGAGCATCAAAAGTATTCAAGTAATGTAAATTTTAAAAGTCCATGTAAACAAGTCTTAGGTAAACAAGCCCACTGAACTGTCAGAAAAGTGAGGTTATACATTTTAATGCAATGCTCTATGTTTTTGACAGGTATATGAATGAATCATTTCAGCATCAGTGATGCCAGGTCTATTCAAACAATAGCCTGCAGTGAAAATATAAAAGTCTGCAGATTGCTACAAAAATCTTCAATAAATTTGACATAGAAATGTAGTATGTATATATTTTAAATGATCAAAAATGTTGAAGGCTTGTGTATAAATTGGCTGGCATAGGCTTTGTTCTGCTACACATTTGTAATCTGCAAAACATCTGCAGTGAAAATGCAAAATCTGCAGATCTGGCATCCTTTTAGTATTCCCCACAGGAAATTCATCCAAATGGTGTAAAAATACGGGGAAACAAGGCATGATAGGTATTCAGAATATGGGGTTAAATGAGCAGCTTGCACTATTTTTGATTTTTTCAATAGTTAGAGGTACCAAATCATCGCGGTAATCGGCAGTAACAAATTGGGGATAAAAAAGGAAGCATCCTATCATATAACATTTTTTGACAAGAAAGGTCTATTCGCTCGTTTTATCGACATAAACAATGGTTTAATGTTTACCCTAAATAGTGAAGCTCTAAAATCTTGCAAGTTAGAAGTTTACATTGCGATGGATCATTTTGTTTAGATATATAGGTTGCATTATAAATCAACACTCGTTGGTTGGGGGAATAGAATCGCAACCAACGCTCGATGGATTGAGAATGCAAAACACAAGATTGTACGCAGCTCACCTGGGTTCGATTTCCAATCCCGCACATAGGATTAGAGATATTTCCACAAGAGATTACTCTAACCAGAAAAGAGGCGAA
The DNA here is from genome assembly GCF_030247195.1 of Topomyia yanbarensis. NCBI lineage: Eukaryota > Metazoa > Arthropoda > Insecta > Diptera > Culicidae > Topomyia > Topomyia yanbarensis. Next base: position 99,371,557 of record NC_080670.1, on the reverse strand, counting down.
TGACCTTAAGGTTAAAACCTCTATAATCAAAATAAAAAAATAATACAAAACACAAGAATCCGAATTACGAGTCGCTTTCGATCAACTTGCAGGAATGAGTCCAGCCATAACTCAAAGTCCAGCTGGAATTCCGGCTGAATTCTGACAAAATTCAGGCTCTGGTGACACAACCGAGTCTAGTACAACCAGTAGGAATTTCGGCTGATTTTACTGAGCATCTCAATTTTACTGAGAAGCATCACAATTTTTGAAGTAAATTTAGATAATATTGCAGTGATTAAATATAATACCGCGTTGCTTAAAAATTACCTTTGGGTAACCCTAATTAGAATTCAGCAAGCCTAATTAGTTTTCACCAAACTAAAGATAAAGGTTACTTCAATTACATGTTCATCAGCCATAGCAGCATATCTGGTAAATCTCCCCGCTTCTCACCGGTAGAAGCAAACTGAAGAAGTCACTAATTCTCTAAATAATAAAATTTGGCATAATGCTTAATTGTTCTTTAATCTTGAAAAATCACTAGTAATTCCATTTGTACTAATTTTATTATTTGTGTTTATGAAATTATTCTACTTGCATTCTACAATAATATTTAAACGTCAAAATTCAGTAACATTCGGTTTCAATTGATTATTCAACAAAAATACAATGCGTGCATACAATTGAACGTTTTAGTACACTAATCCATAATAATTATGAAATAATTCAACAATACGCATAATACATTGCATTTCGTGAACAATACACAGATACGTTTTTAATGCGCTAATACGTAAGAATTATAAAAGAAATAATCAATACTCATCAATACACAAAATACTTGTAATTTGATGAAAAATATACAAATACGTCTCTCAATACGTTAGCCTGAATCGAAAATACTAGAGTGAGTCGCCCCTCGGCAATAACCATCATATCATCAATCTAATGGCGATTTCGCTTGAACCTGAAACTGATGGCGATTTCGCTTGAACCTGAAACTGAGTCAGGTTCTAACCCCAACTGCTGTCAGTTCATACATTTTGACAGCAGTTGGGGTTAGGAACTGACTCAGTTTCGCTTCAAACGAAAACCACATGAGTCAGGTTCTAACCCCAACTGCTGTCAGTTCATACATTTTGACAGCAGTTGGGGTTAGGAACTGACTCAGTTTCGCCTCAAACGAAAACCACATAAGAGAAGAGACGACAACAGACTTCTTGCTCTTCTTATGTGGTTTTCGTTTGAAGCGAAACTGAGTCAGTTCCTAACCCCAACTGCTGTCAAAATGTATGAACTGACAGCAGTTGGGGTTAGAACCTGACTCAGTTTCAGGTTCAAGCGAAATCGCCATTAATTTGCACGACTAGACCCTGCCGTAAATCTAATGACAACAAGTGGTCATTGTTGCCAGATTACTTTTTTATGATTTTCACAATTGTTGAAAATAATTGTGTCTCAAAAATCGCACCTCTACCAAGAATTTACAATGCTAGCTGCAATTAAAAATTTAATTTGTTTTTGATGTCTCTCTTAACAATACACGTAGCTATATCGTCATTCAGGACTTTTATTCAATTTGCATGAAATGTTGGTGAGTACGAAAAGTAGCCAGAATAGATTCAGCAGCACTGTTTTCCATCCCGTTTGTAAATATAATGAACGCTCATGACTGGCAAAACGATCACTAAGAAGCTGCACAGAGAACAGACGTCCAACTTCAGCATTCAACTTGTGTAAAATCTCTAACGGTTTCGAAGGTAGTTTGGATATCTAAACCAGGTGCGCTACTGTCGTCATGTTTTTTGTGGCTGAATGCGACAGAATTGACAGCGGTTATTTCTATACCCAGTCAAACTAGTCCGGAACCGATTCGGACTTCCAGCATGAATTCCAGCTCAAATGCGTCAACCGATAGAGTCGGTATCGGTTGTTTTCTTTGAGCTAGATTCCATGCTGAATCCATCCAGGATTTCGAACCGGTTCCGAAATCGATTTGACGGATCCCTCTAAGAACGGTTGGTTTCAAAATCGTCCAATGAAGGACGTTCGTTGGACCAATTTGGACAACGTCCAAATAACCGTTCAACGAACGTCCATCGATGGACCCGTGTTGAACGATTTTGAAACAATTTTTTGGACGTCTCAGTGGGATAGTAACTAACTGTTGGGATAGGTTGGTGTGGCGGCGCTACACGGAAACAAAAAACTACCTAAAATAGAGTTCCTTTGACTCAATCTCGTGGTATCGTGGGGGAACTTAAAATTACGTAAACCGTGTTGAAGGTAGTTTCCATTTAACCACGGCAAAAATTACAACTCATTGATAGGTTTTTTATACTCAAATTTAAGTTGAATTTACCTAATTTTGAGTTCACCCCAAACAACTCAAAAGTAACTTCCCCCACGGAAGATCTCGACTGAGTCGAACCTCTCGTTTTGTTTTCGACAACACTAATAAGTGCGAAAGCGACGCACAACTCAAAAGTAAGTTAAAAGAACTTATGCTGCAGGTTGTTTTATTTAACCGTGTAGTGTTTTTCGTTTATTAATTCAAATGTTTACACACGTTTTTTAAATATTTTTGTTCGATCATGGATGTCTGTTCTCTGTGGAAGCTGGTTCAATATTAGGTTTGTTCCAGTACACGGAAGTCACTCCGGAGTAAACAGGGGCAAAAAATCTTTGCTCCTTTTTACTCTGGTTTGCTACCTGAAGTAGAAAAAAGAGAATAAGAGAGTACAGGAACGATTTTCTCCGGAGTACTTCCAGTTTCTCCTGGTACTGGAACAGACCTATTGAGATTAAGACTGGATCAAATTAGCTACACGGAAACGAAAAACTACCTAAAATTGAGTTCCTTTGACTCAATCTCGTGGTATCGTGGGGGAACTTAAAATTAGGTAAACCGTGTTGAAGGTAGTTTCCATTTAACCACGGCAAAAATTACAACTCATTGATAGGTTTTTTATACTCAAATTTAAGTTGAATTTACCTAATTTTGAGTATAACCCAAACAACTCAAAAGTACCTTCCTCCACGGAAGACCTCGACTGAGTCGAATCTCGTTTTGTTTTTGACAACACTAATAAGTGCGAAAGCGACGCACAACTCAAAAGTAAGTTAAAAGAACTTATGCTGCAGGTTGTTTTATTTAACCGTGTACGTGATTGTCTTCTCTTCTCTTAAGCGGACCCTACACGAGCAGAAATATTGACAATAAACCAATTATTGATCAATATATTGATCGTGTAAGGACATTTTAAAAATATTGATTCTGTAGGATTCAAATGGGATTGACGTATTGAAGCTGTCTTGACAATATTTTTATTGACAATATTCTTGTCTCGTGTAGGGTCCGCTTTAGATCATCAATTAGTCTGTGCACGCTGACGAAGTCGACTAGCAAGTCGACATCAAATGACTTTTACTGTGAGCCGTGTATGTAAACATTGTTTTTGTTTAACTTTGTCGTGCTTTCAACGAAAACAAGAGACGATAGCTAACGTTGTTTATATTTTCATGTGCAAGTTTTTTGCTCTCGTTCTGCGTTAAAGTAATAAAAATGACGCGAAAATGTGTTGTTCCCGGATGCGGATCATCGCACAAGTCAACAAAGATGCGATTTTTCCGTTTCCCAACAATAAAAAGTTCATCGCCGCTGCTTTCCATGAGAAGATTTAATAGATGGATTACCATGTTGGGATTTAGATCTCATTACAATCCTGTTGGACGTTTCGTCTGTAGTTTACACTTCATATCTGGTAAGTGGAAGTTTTTTATATTTGTATTTGATACATATGTCATCTTATTTTAAGGTAATCCAGCGAAAGATACTGATGTATCTGACGTCGATTGGGCTCCTACACTGAACATCCCAAACAACTCCACAGATACATCTGACCTAGAACCCGTAAACGTATCAAATCAAACTTTGATTAAATGTTTACATGTTGCAGGAAGCGGTTCCGTTGACAAACGTATGTATTTGGTATGTTCATAATTTACATTTCATAACCAATTTTGTATTTACAGGTACAGAGAGTTATGAAACCGACTGCACAAGCTTCGTGAAAAATAATTTCTGTGGATGTGACGTCACTCATAGTTGCGACAGTTTTGAAAGTTTCGCTGCACGGCTTCATGAAGAAGAACCAGCCAGCGCCAATCAACTGCAAAGCACTTTTGTCGAATACTCGAATTCCCCGTCAACGGTCTCTTCTGAAATGGACAAAAATTTACATGACGATATCGTTTCATCATCAAAAACGCCTTCATGTAGGTGACTAACTTTTGATGTGACATATAAGATTCAATCATGTTTCAAGTTTTTGGCAAAAAGTAGAGCAAAAAGTTTATCGTTAAGAAACCCCGTTCGTAATGAAATTATCTGTTTTGATCTCTCTACTTTCACTAATACTGTTATTAATTACATATACCTGTAGTGAAAGAACTGTTCGTTAAGGTCGGACGATTTTAAAATATATCATGCTCGATCTTGCGTGCTTCCGATATCTTTATGTTTGTATGCTTGATGCAGCTCGTGGTTCATACATTTGCGCCATCCTTCAATTTTCTGTTAAGCGCAGAATTCTCTCAAGCTCGATAGCCTGGCTCCTTCAACGTTAATGCATCATGGTTGTACAGAGCAACAGGGAGTATTAGTGATTGTATAGAGAGTGCGTCGCCTTACTTTAACTCATCTAACGTCACAAACAACATATTCCAATAATTATTATTTTTAGACGATGATACCAATCCAGAGCGGACCTCCTCGGAAATAATGAACATTGAGAATCACGAAGCCAAGTGCTGTCTTTCTGGCAACAATTGCTCGATGACGCGAAAATATCGCGCAGAGCTAGCAGAATTACAACATCGTGTAACTTTTCTTGAGATACAATTGAAACGAGGTCTGGACTGGATTGCCAATGATGAACGTGCGAGACTGTATACTGGCATTAATAGTTATGCAACTTTAAAAAGAATATTTGAATATGTTGAAGGATCACTCTTCAAGCCATCTTGCCATTTGACGAAGGATCAATTGTTCATTATGACTTTGCGGAAATTGCGTCGTGGTACTCCATTTGTTGATATGGCAAATGAGTACTCAGCATCCGTAACGACCATATCCAAATACTTTCATCGAACGGTTTTGGTCATGTACTCTTGTTTAAAGTATGCTTTGGAACCACCTTCCCAGGAAGTCGGCATTCGTCATCTTCCACGTTTTTTCGGGAGACATTCGGAGACAAACGAGTATTCATTATTGATTGTTTTGAAGTTGCATGTGAAACTCCTACTGATCCAAAGGCAGCGAATTCTCATCACAGCTTCTACAAAATGAAACACACAGTGAAATTTTTGATTGCGATGTCACCACACGGGGCAGGTTCTTTTATATCGGACGCTTATGTTGGACGTTGTTCAGATAGATTTATTGGCCAAACTTCCGGTTTTCTAGAATTGTTGGAGCCTGGTGATGTGGTGCTTGCCGATAAAGGTTTCGATTTTGCTGATTTAATCGCTTTCCATGGCGCTACGTTGAACATACCGACTTTTGTGAGGAGAAATCAGCAATTGAATCCTCTTGATATGGAGAAGGATAAGCAAATCACTTCGTTAAGGGTACATGTGGAACGAATCATTGGTGTCCTAAAACTAAAATATATGTATTTGCAAGGTACTGTTGAAGCCACATCTCTCCAAAGATTTGAAAATAACCAAAATGCAGTAGATCTCATTGTTAAACTTTGTTGTATGTTAGTAAACCTGACTGGTTCGATAGTGTGAAGTTCGTTCGGTTTGTATAAATGCTCAAAGTATATGAATAAATAAAATATGTACTAAACAATAAAATTCCGTGTGTGTGAATTTGCTTGCATCATTGAGCAATGAAAAAATAAAAAAAATACTTCTGATTTTCTTTATTTATTTAAAAGGTGTTTCTTAAAGTCTTAAACTACGTTATTCATCGATCGAGTATTATTGATTGGAGCCATATTGAAATCCAAGTTGGCGACTTCCGGTTACCACAAAACACTTCAAACCCCCATCAATATGGGTGTCATTTGAAAGGTATTGATTAGTAGAAGACGAAAATTGACTATTGGCGCCGTTTTGAAATCCAAGATGGCGGCTTCCGGTTACCACAAAACTCTTCAAACCCCCATCAATATGGGTGTCATTTGAAAGGTAGTGATTAGTAGATCCACTATGTCACAATGAATATAAGAACAATATTACAACAACTTGAATGATTGTTTATTGAAACACGCTTATGTTTGCGGGAATTATAATTATTATATCATTTCATATTAGAAGTGTAATAGTTGCCCAGCAATTCAGGGATCACAATATTATGGAAATATAATCGACTCCTAAAGAGACTGTTCTCCCAGAAACCATCATTTCGAGGAACATTTATAACAAGTTTTTCATTTTTACTCCAAACCATAAACAAACCATAATTTGACTGTGTTATGAAAATCTGAGCCTGTACTTGATAATAATATTTATGGCTTTTTACCATTTCTACCCTATTGCCATCAAATTGAATAAAGGGATCCCTTAAATTCGCTATGTCCCGTAGAGTAAGCTGCTGGTTCAAGGGACTGTTTTCACTGAGCCGGTAAGGACATTTTATTTCAACAGGTACACTTCCACAGCACGAACACTGTACGAAACAATCTGGAGATGCAGCCATGAATGGATATTTTGCATCCACGACAATACCGCTATCCAAAATTCTTAGATTATCGTGGGTTATGTTCAAGGTCTCGTTTGGCCACTGCCTCTTTTTGCCTGCCATACGCTATTGCTGGTGTATTAGGGGTTTTCTCATTGTATGGGTGACAAATACGCTTTAACAGCGATCGTTTAGGTGGTGGGTACTCATTTGATGCAGAAACCACTTCCTTCAAAATCGATGCCGTGATTCTACCGATTCGTACCCAATGCCAAATTTTGGAATTGAATTGTTTCCTGGTTAACCTTTCAATCAATCCAACATCAGTTTCGGTTAGCATTAACTGCAGACTTTTACCGATTGTTCTCAACTCTTCCAAGCTTTTTCCTACATATTTCATGTCGAAGTTTTTTTGTAGGAGAATCGATTTATTCAGGATCACTTCATCTGGACAATGATCCGCTAAGCACTGAATGCAGGTGAAATTTGCATTATCACAATGCGATCCAAAGACTGCAACATCATTACCGTCCTGTTTAATGAGTTCCAGTGACTCAATAAAATCTTGTCGACTTTTATTCATTTTAGTATCGTAGAATCGTTTAATTGTTCTGCCGTAATCCACATCTTGGACCTTCTTGTAAAGATCATCCTTAATACGCTTGCGTGGTTGTTTCCAATACGCAGGAATATCGGTTACTGTTATCTAAATATACAACAATGTGAGAATATGCGTTATACAGACGACAACTAATTACCTTTCTATTCGTTGTAAGAGAATGAAGATTGGCCAACGCATACAGTACAGCACTTACATGCGAACAAGTTTCGCTGATACCGGCGGTACAGTCACAATGAGCTGATAAAACACTTCCTTCTTTTTCCACAATCACCCAAGGATTTAGTGGTTTCTAGTTGAGGCGCATGGAATGAGCGACCTATAAAATGAGAATCTTTTCTGTTTAATTCTTATCCAGTAAATTGCTTTGTAAGCTCTAATGATTAAAATGTATTCATAAAACTCACCTTCCCAACCACGACGTACTGGCTGCCTAACATCCGTCCTTTCACAGACTGGACAAAACCTGCTTCGAATTTCCGGTAAGCTTCCAGACTTCGAATGTTTCTCACAGGATTACCGGTATACGGGGATTTAAAATTTAACAGGTAATCTACGACATGGCCCGTTGTTACCTTTGTAGGTAAATCGTCCGATACTTGCATCATGTAAGGGTCGTGAAATTGCACTGCCTTTATTTTATCTAAGTACCTCTTCCGCACATTTGGATTTTCTTGTGGTAGTTGTAATGTATAGAAATATATCAAGTAGGCTAAGAAACCGATTGTGAATAAACTGATCATTCAGAGCCGTTCTTTCAGTAGTAACTGACGTCTTTAGTCTGGGCTACTACATTGGCGACGAGGATGGGATCTCGAAGAATACGCGAAGATCTCAAGAATTTTCTCACAGTCCAGTTTTCATTACAAGTTGTGAAGAAAAACACTTTGACAGGATGTCCCGTGTAAGTAGAGTGCATATCATGATAAAATATTAGAAATTCAGAGCAATTTATTCCATGTGTTAATCCGAATTTAGAACCATGTGTTCGTTCGTTTACCTTCTTAACGATGGGACTCAAGTCCATCGGTAATCAGAACGATCCGTTCGTTTGATTGAACTGACCAAGATGGGACTCAAGTCCATCGGTAATTAGAACGATCCGTTCGTTTGATTGAACTGACCTAGATGGGACTCAGGTCCATCGGTAATCAGAACGATCCGTTCGTTTGATTGAACTGACCAAGATGGGACTCAGGTCCATCGGTAATCAGAACGATCCGTTCGTTTGATTGAACTGACCAAGATGGGACTCAGGTCCATCGGTAATCAGAACGATCCGTTCGTTTGATTGAACTGACCAAGATGGGACTCAGGTCCATCGGTAATCAGAACCATCCGTTCGTTTGATTGAACTGACCAAGATGGGACTCAGGTCCATCGGTAATCAGAACGATCCGTTCGTTTGATTGAACTGACCAAGATGGGACTCAGGTCCATCGGTAATCAGAACGATCCGTTCGTTTGATTAGATTTTTCACGCTTATGAAAAAAAAGATTCGAAAAAAAATAAATTCCTGACAACCGTTGCTAAGAAACATAAACACAATTATGTGATGGTTACTGGGATGCGTAACCTAATTAGAAGCTATAAAAGGAATGAAACTGAATTTTCTTCAAATAAAAGGAACAGTGGAAAACTAACTCAATTTATTTCACAATATTCAGCTGGATTTCAATATCGCGCCTTTTATAGAAAATGGTGATGGTCAAACAAATTCTAGGTGGGAAGTATGGAAAGACCAATTTATGGAATATTTAGCCCTCAAGTCAGTTGAAAATCACGATGAAAAGTATAAAGCTCTCATGTGTTTCGGTGGACCAGATGTTAGGAAAATCACACAAACCGCAAATTTTGAGGAATCTCATGTGTTAGATAATCCTTTTCGTGCGGCAATGGAAGTTTTGGATGATTATTTCTCGTCTCTACGCTATGAGAGGTTTAGATTTCGTCAAATTAAATTTAACCCTCAGGAGAAATTGGACCATTTTGTTGTGCGTCTACGATCACAAGCTGTTAACTGTGATTTTGGTGATCAATTCGATCATATGATTATGGATCAAATAGTGTTCGCTACAGAATCAGATGATAAACTTAGAGCCACGTATCTCGAATGCGATAGACCTTTGGACGACATGATGAAGGTTGGTCGTACACATGAGTCCGTTATAGCTCAGGTATATAAATGTAATTCAAATATTATGGTTTATATGTATTAATTGATGATTGACACTGATGTAACAGGTTCAAGAGCTTCGAAACAAACTAGCATCTAATTCGGCAGATATATGTCAAATCAATGAAAAAAGGTTAAGTTAACAGATGCTCCGGAAACCATTTGGGGAATGATCCAAAATGTCCAGCACGTTCTGAGGTATGCCGGTTATGTGGAAAGCTCGGACATTTCGCGAGATGCTGTAAGACCGATCGGAAAAGTTTCCATAAGATGGCTCGTAAGAATGTACCCGGAGTTAAACCATACAGTCATCAGAATCAAAACCATCAACAAACCAGGAAACAGAAGTTTATTCGAGAAGTTGACGATGTTACCGAAAAGGTCGAAATTCATGATCTGTTCCATCTAGAGGGAAAACGATCAATTGAGGTTGATGTAGGTGGAGTTTCGGTAAAGTATACAGGCGCAGAAGAAGATGTATTGAGTTTGGCTGATTGGGAGATGATAAAACGCGTTGGATTTACAGGGTTTGATGTTAGGAAGGGCAGTAACAAGATTTTTCGGGCTTATGGAAGTAACAAACCGTTGATAGTGCTTGGAGAAATAGATGCAGAGATCAAGCTTGGAAACAAAAGTTGTGATACAACATTGTTCGTTATTCAAGATGGGAAGTGTTCACTACTATCTGGTAAAACATCTGAAGCTCTAGGCATCGTGAAGTTTCTACATGTAGTTTCTCAAACACCATTCCCTGCTATTAAAGGTAAAGGGCAGTAATTTAATTTTATCTATTTTACATAATGAATAATAGTTAATATTAGATATGTACGCATCGATTAAAATAAACAAATCATTCCCACCTGGAAGACAATCTATTCGGCGAATACCTATACCATTAAAAGAACTCACTCTACTCAAATTAAAGGAATTAGAAAGCCAGGATATAATTGAACGAGTGAATGAAGCGTCTGAGTGGGTTTCACCTATGTTAGTAAAACGGAAAACTGCGGATGAGGTTATAACTATTTTATGCTTTAAATAATTAATAATTTGAAATATTACATTCAAACTAAGAATTATTTTTGCGAGATTCGGATTTCCCGAAGAAACAGTTTGTGACAATGGGCCGCCATTTCACTCAGCGGAATTCAAGAAGTTTTGTAGCAATAGTGGAATTAACATTAACTATTCGGTACCATACGCACCGTTCCAGAATGGACTAGTAGAAAGATTCAATAAAACATTGTTGAAAACGGTGAAGATTAGTGCTGCAATGGGAAGGGATTGGAAAACAGATCTACAAAATTTTCTTCTTGCTTATCGTTCTATTCCTCATTCTATTACGAACGTGGAACCAGCAAAACTTCTGTTTGGACGAAGAATTAGAGATAAGATTCCAACAATAAATAGTGAAAAAATTGACGAAACATACAATGCAGTTCAGGACATCGATAAAATAAGGAAAGAAAAAGGAAAAGTGTCGGGAGATCTAAAGAGAAAGGCTAAAAATTCAAATATTGATGTAGGCGATCAAGTAGTTATTAAAAATACGATCAAAAGAAACAAATTAACAACCAATTTCAATCCACAACCTCATATGGTATTGAAAAGAGCTGGAACAAGATTGACTGTCAAAAACATGGCAACAGGAGCTGAGATGGACAGGCGTGTAAATCATGCAAAGAAACTGGTATCTGCAAATCCTTTTGAGAAGCCAGAGATGCAAGAAGATGACAGAGCTAAAACACGACCAGTACGACTTCGTGATAAAAGACAAATCAAAAAGCCTAGTTATTTGAAGGATTATTCAACATATAGATGTAATTAAAATAATAGAAGTTCAAATCACTAAGAAAACAAGGAAGAGATGTAATGTATAGAAATATATCAAGTAGGCTAAGAAACCGATTGTGAATAAACTGATCATTCAGAGCCGTTCTTTCAGTAGTAACTGACGTCTTTAGTCTGGGCTACTACAGTAGTTTCCTGGCGTACTCAGATAGGCGTGTTCCTACCGAATATAAGTTGCCTGCTGGTAACATTCCCAAAAAAGACCAAAACGGATTTGCAAACAAATAAAAAATGAAGCAATTTTCGAAGAAATATCCGAGTTTTGAAAATAACACTACAAGTGGATGAAAATCAAAACACGACAAAGTTAAACAAAAACAATGTTTACATACACGGCTCACAGTAAAAGTCATTTGATGTCGACTTGCTAGTCGACTTCGTCAGCGTGCACAGGCTAATGCGAGAAAATTCGTGATCTAACGTTAGATGTCGACCGCCAGAGGGCACGGAAGTGCAATGATGATGTTTTTATTTTCATCTGTCAAAACACATTGGACAGTAAATTCTGAATTTTTAAAATTCAATCAATTTTATAATTAAATGTTATTTCTTCTAATGAAAAGTAATATTGATGAAGAAAATATGTTTCCTACCTCTGAAAAATATTCAGATGGTAAATTTCTTGTTACTTCACTCACATTTGTTCTTCCGGTTTCAATTTATACTAAAATGAAATTCAGAGATGGAAATTTCGATAGAAAACACGATGGTGGGCAAAAATCACTGGATTAAAGAGTGCAGTTGTTGGCAGTCGAGGTTTTCCATTGATAAATCCAATTTCTAGATAAACATTTTCCATATCTAAAACAACCAACCTAACCTCAACAATACAAAAATAATTCCGGATCTCAATAATTCGTAATAAAATATTGAGTTCAACTGAATGTTTTGGTGTCAAACGAAAGAACAAGTGTTTTCTTATCACCTGTAATCAAGCTTTTTGTGAAACTATGTGATATTTATTTTAAAACAATTAAAATAGAACAACCATCCTATTGGCGATTTGCGGCAAAACCAAAATTAGTCATGCGACACCTATGATTCAGCTCATGAACTGGTAAAGTGATACAGTTTGCTTTTTTTCACCCGCAAATGAGTCGTAGCTTACAACAAAAACTTCATTTTCTTCTCGGAAAAAGCTTACCACTGCCAAAATATGAATGAAACGAGTAAGAAATTTAGTTTTATTTGCAATTATTCTGAAATTACAGTCATTTGCAACTATTGGCAACTATATTTCATTGGCTCATACATTTCTTCGAAATGTATTCGGGGTATTATTGTGGTTATCAAAAATCGTTCCATAAATAAAATTCCAACTTGAAACCGAGACCCAATCAGTACCAATGTCAAACTCCTTCATATTTTGGACTACGTAGGAGATTCAGTGAAGACTATCAGAGAGAAGGATCGGCTGTGTATGATACAAAGCTGACACTTTCCTATTAACCAGATATATTCTTTCCTCGCGTGATCCGGAGAGTTGCATGAATTTACACCATCTCATGAAGGTTTAGCTTAACTTAAGAGGAACTGGAAATGATGTTGCGGCGGCTACGATGCTCAACCAATTACATTTTGGAACAGCACACATATAGCTCTGCGAATAATATTAGAAACCACTATGTTTTACAACCTTTTCGCAAGATGTTTACTCATCATCTTATAAAATGATGGTTTTCCATCATTTTCATAAACAATTATCAACAAATTGATCGGTGATTTGGTGTTTAAAAGTTATTTTTTACCAATGTTTACAGAAAATATATGCACTATGACAGAACAGAATCAAATCAGCAACACTTTGCTTTCAGCGCTATCTGTGAGCGGTTTCAACGTAGAATCGCCAATACCATCAATGCAAGAAAATGTTTTCATCACCATTTGACACTTCGGTCAAACGGGCGGGAAAAAACGAGCAGAAAAAAAAAATATTCTACTGCCGCGCCATCTACATGTGAATGTTGGAAATAAAAAGTGTGAAGTCCGCAGGAAAAAATGAAAAGCTTGAAAAAAAATAAAAAAATTCCCGCCGAGTTCGTGAAGTGAGCCGGAAAAAACAACAAGAGGTGGAGACTTATTGGTTAGTGGGCGGAGCATTAAAACAAAAACAATATTTTTTCCCGCTAGGTTCGTGAAGTGAGCCGGAAAAAACAACAAGGTGGAGAGTTATTGGTTAGTGGGCGGAGCATAAAAACAAAAACAATATTTTTTCCCGCTAGGTTCGTGAAGTAAGCGGGTAAAATGACAGAGTGGATTGTGAGCTGAGCAAAAATTAAAAAAATATCCCCCCCACGGTTCGTGAAGTGAGCTGGAACAAAAAGACAAAACTGGATCAACTTGTGGTGGATGGATCAAATAAATTGTTATATTTGCAGGAAAAACAGGATAAATTTTATGATGGGATCCTCACAGCAAAACGAGTAAACGATTATGTTGAACATGCATCGTTGCTAAGTCGCTTATTTCGTTACATGTGCCATGCCACACTCATTCCTGAATGATTCTGGCGACTTCAGAGGCGTCTGTGTACAACAGTTTTTACGAGGCTCATATTGTTATAAGATTGATAGGTATTATTCACATATTATTTTGATTTATTTTTATTACCGATAATTTGCTTGAAATAAATATTTAATCTTTTATCACTATTTGGGGAGTATAATCATGACACGCTGGTTCTGTGAAGGGAAGTGTTAGCTTAAAAGAAAGGGTTTTTCTAAAACCTTTGCCTACACCTCTGGTTACTAATGTGCTTTAACCCACATGAATTATCTATATGAATAATCTCTGTTGTACGACGTTCAACCGTCTAGTAACACTATTCCCCTGAATATATAGCTAGCTAATGTGAGCTTTTCTATTCGAAAAATTGATTGTCGTTCTTAGCTTTAAACTACCTATCTTGACTTTAATTGGGGTTATACTATCTATCTGGACTTATACTATACATATCTGTATTATATAAAAAAAGTTTACTTATTAAATTTTCTTTCGCTGCATCCAGTTTTCTGATTCAGGCTCCATAATCGTTATCTCCGTTTCACGTCTTGGCCAGCTTGAAGATTGGAGAAGTTTTGGCTTCCATTTTGTTCAAAAATAGAAGGCACGCTGATATAACTCGTGGGTGTACATTTTTTCCTTGAAGTTCTCGAGGAAGCTAGGGTACGTCTTGCCGTATCACTTGGCTGATCCAAAAAATGTTTATATGAGTACCTATTAGTCTTATCTGACTTCTAGCAACCACGTTGTATTCACATAGAAGGTAAGGTCAGAATAGTAATCTGCAATATTTTCAATTATGCGTTTAATTATGTGAAGAAATTTTTGTTTTATTTACAAGTAAAGAAATTTGATTTTTATTTTGCTGTATCTGGATATTTTTTTGCTATTTGAGTAGTCCAACTGAAGACCCTGAAATACCAGATGAAACGGGAAATGTTACCCACTAAAACTACTTAAAAGTATGACTTAAGTGTGAAATTCAGACGTTAGAATACAATCAATGAAGTTGATGACTATCGCGTCCTGAAACTTACTAACGTTTTTGAAGAAATCTATCTATCTATCTATATATATATATATATATATATATATATATATATATATATATATATATATATATATATATATATATATATATATATATATATATATATATATATATATATATATATATATATATATATATATATATATATATATATATATATATATATATATATATATATATATATATATATATATATATATATATATATATATATATATATATGTATATATATACAGGGTGTTTGGTTCATGGTTAAGAATCTCTCGGGGGGTGATAGACTGTCATATTTGGAGAAAAAAATTGTTCTACACATACCATCAAATCTCAACCGTTACAGAGTTATTGAACTTTTTGTGTTGAAAATTTATTTGTCTTAAAATACCTCTAACTTTAAAAGTATACTTTGTATTTTAAATGTTTTAGTTCCATTCGAAAGGTGAGAAAATTTCGCATTGAGTGATGCCGTCACATGTTTCAGCTAATGAGTTTAAGTAGCCTTTTCAAAGTAATTTATTGAAAATTAAACAATTTTGAACGATTTTTCGTTCATTTCTTGAAAATCCTAATAGTTAACCTCATCCTTTTAATAATTCAGATTGTTAGTCTTGATGAGCTGCTTAATTCGTTCTTTGACATGATACACTTACCTTTTCTTATTTTCATGATTTTGGGTTATTCAACATGGATATTTTTATCTCATTTTCACTAGTACCAGCTCTAATTGAAAAATTATGGCACTTATTGTACTTTTTTTTCTTTTTATTCGAAAGCCAGGAAAATTTTACAGTGGAAAAAGTATTAATACCTTTCAGTTAAGTGAATTTAGTATTCTTTTAAAAGTAAATTAGTTTAAAGTTAGTGCTATTATTAGCATTTTCGTTAATTTTCTTAAAATAGTAAATAATAAACATCACCATTATTATCATGGAAATAATGCATCTCAGCAAGTTCGACAGTTCTTTCTTTGACTCCATTCAATTATCTCTTTTGGTTTCGACGCAAAATCGTTTTTATCACATCGTTTCATATGCAAAAATAACGATTTCGAACCCACTACATTTGTGGCGAGCTCATGCTGTGTTAACTATTAAATAGCAGCAAAATGAAAAGAGATATAGACAATGTGTCAAATAAAAAGTTATAGAGAACATTAAGGGGCATCAAATGAACAATAGTAACGATAAATTTTGTTGATTAATAATTAGAATTATTAAAAAACTCTCCAAAAACTCAAATTTTGAGTTATTTCGTTAGTAAAAAATCATTTAGTACACTTAACTAAAAGATATTTGTACATACACTAATAGGAAATTTTCTCAGCTTTCCAATGAAATCTTGTAAATAACGATATAACGCATATTTTTTAGATTAGAGTCTTTTAAGCACTTGCAAGTCGGTTACAGGAAAAGTATAGTAATGAAATTACAAAGAAATGAGAAGAGATAGAAATATGACGTCCAAGAACAAATTATGAATCGTCCAAAAACCCAACTTTTGGATAATAGATATTGCTATAATCATACTTCATTATTTCGAGAAAATTAGCAAAAACCTCCTCAAAAACACTAACTTTTAACTACTTTACAGCTAAAAGGTAATTAAAACTAATTACTTGAAAGATATGAGAACACTATTCAATAGGAAATTTTCTCACCTTTCGAATGGAACTGAAACATTTAAAATACAAAGTATACTTTTAAAGTTAGAGGTATTTTAAAATAAATAAGTTTTTTACACAAAAAGTTCAATAACTCTGTAACGGTTGAGATTTGATGGTATGTGTAGAACAATTTTTTTCTCCAAATATGGCAGTCTATCACCCCCCGAGAGATTCTTAACCATGAACCAAACACCCTGTATATATATATATATATATATATATATATATATATATATATATATATATATATATATATATATATATATATATATATATATATATATATATATATATATATATATATATATATATATATATATATATATATATATATATATATGTATATATATATATATATATATATATATATATATATATATATATATATATATATATATATATATATATATATATATATATATATATATTTCTCCCACTGAGCCAATGGTTGATGGGAGTGGACCACGAAAGGGTTGGGAAGAGGGTTCTATTCATTCAATGTGATTATTAGCGATGAATTCAATTGACAATAGCTTCCACTAAGGAGATGGTCATGGGGTGGTTTTTGTGCACGATGGGGTGGGTGAGAAGTACCTAAGCCGAGGAAAGGGAGAGGGGGTGTACTGAAGAACTTTTTGACATTAAAAATGTCTTACTCCACTATCTAGGGCTAGGTGTCATTCTAAAATCTAAACTATCTCCCATGTAACGAAACTATGTAAGGTTTGCACGCTTATAACTCCGATATTACTAGATGGATTTTAATCATTCATTCACCAACCGATTCAGAAACACCTAACTTAAATATTGGTAATAATTTAATATCTCCCCAATAAAAGTAGACTTTTGGAAATTGGTAAAATTAAAAAGTTATATATATATATATATATATATATATATATATATATATATATATATATATATATATATATATATATATATATATATATATATATATATTTCTCCCACTGAGCCAATGGTTGATGGGAGTGGACCACGAAAGGGTTGGGAAGAGGGTTCTATTCATTCAATGTGATTATTAGCGATGAATTCAATTGACAATAGCTTCCACTAAGGAGATGGTCATGGGGTGGTTTTTGTGCACGATGGGGTGGGTGAGAAGTACCTAAGCCGAGGAAAGGGAGAGGGGGTGTACTGAAGAACTTTTTGACATTAAAAATGTCTTACTCCACTATCTAGGGCTAGGTGTCATTCTAAAATCTAAACTATCTCCCATGTAACGAAACTATGTAAGGTTTGCACGCTTATAACTCCGATATTACTAGATGGATTTTAATCATTCATTCACCAACCGATTCAGAAACACCTAACTTAAATATTGGTAATAATTTAATATCTCCCCAATAAAAGTAGACTTTTGGAAATTGGTAAAATTAAAAAGTTCACAAAAAACGGGAAAAATACCATTCGTGAGGCAGATTTCTCAGACACAGCCGTCAAAAGAGGGCAGCTTAGTTGCTCAATGAAACACGAAAAGTCATAAATAGAAGCAACGCATGTCCGTTTAAATCAGTTGTTGCTCTTATCCCACACGAGCAACGTCGTCTCCGGGCGATGCAATAAGCGCTATCGATTTTCGGTAACGTTGGCATTTGCACACACTCGCACCTAAGTGACTAAACCATATACGGTTAGTTTATAAATAGAGGTGACGCGTACCCGTTTGAATCAGTTTTTGTTCTTATGTCGAACGGGTAAGATCATGGCTGCAGCGTCTGGGCACTACAATAAGCGGTAGACGCTATGCATTTTCGGCAGCGGTGGCCGTGTGCGGATTTGTCGGGTACCAGCACGGTGTCACAGAATGATTTGCAAAGTGGGTGGGCGGGGTGGTTTGGATTTAATTCAATACGGTGTGTGCTGCTTAAGAGTGTTGCGTTTGAAAAAAATATATTTTTATGCATGCGTGTGCGTTGTAACTTGTTAATCCATGTTTACGGCGCTTTGTAGCTGCGTAGGGTAAAGAGCCTATTGGTTTTCATGTTTCATATTTCGGTTATATGTTTTTTTATCAGTAAGGCATCTGACAACGTGCTTCTGTAGTTATTGCACTGTTCAGCAGCGTAGTATTTTATATAGGAGAGTACACTCAGGTTTTTTCACGCGGATTTTGAAATTTACGCGGTTTTCATTAACGCGTTTTTTTTTTAAATTTACGCGGTTTTCATTTACACGGCCTGTATCCTCTGCGTGAAAAATCTGAGTTTAATTGTATCGGAAACAATCACATTCCCAGCAGAACTTTTTGTTTTCTAATTTCAAACACTTTTGTTTCGTACTGCACACAACGGAAAATTTTAAAACAGAACTTACCGTCCCAGCAGCAGTTTAAGCGGGTGTTCTTTTTCGATTCAAATTCAAGCCATGTCTTAAGCGTTACTGGACTTAAAATTGTTTTCCCAGTTTATCCAGTCAGAATATCTGTCCTACCCTATGTATTTAAAACACAGTTCTAATTGCGTTTTAAAGTATACAACAAATAGAACGGTTGGGTATACTAATTTAAATTTTAAAATAAATCTGTTTTAAATTATGAAACAAACCGCTGTACTGAAGATATAATTATGTCAGTCCTAGTACCACATAAAACACCTATATAACATAAAACGCCGCAGAATTGGTTTAATAATACAATGTTTACACTACAGAGTTATAACACGTTTTAATAATTAGCAACAAGAAAAATGTCACCAAGATAGCATAAAAACCCGTTTTAACTGGTAGTGCGAACGTTGCATAACAATATAATTTATCAAATAATTTAATTTTTTCCACCACTAATCGATCAAGAAATACTTAACCTTAAGATTGTTTACTTAAGTTCATTAGTACATTATTGAAAATTTAAATGGAAAATGAAATTTCATATTTCATGGAGAATCTGTATATTTCCGTTGGCGGGCGTGGGCTTCCTCATCACAGCTCTCAATATGGAACTTTTCTTTTGAATATGTTTTCTGGATAGACCAGCCTATTTTTACTAGATGGATCAGCCAAATAATGCCAATCACCTAGTGAGATACTTGATTAATTAATAGATTACCGTTAAAAGACCTTCAATAAATTATGTTTTGATGGGGAGGGTATATAGCAAATTGTAACATATGAAATCAGGCGAGTGAACAAGAACGTGAGTCGATATGTCTGATAGATAAAATTCATTTGCACGCTCTTGAAAAAAGCTACATTTTTAATGTCACCGTGGTCGTGTCCTGTACACAACCCTTTAATTTTTTTTAGCTGTATATATTATATATGATTTGGCATACGTATTTCTTCCACCAAGAAGGTGGACATAATTGTTGGTTTCGGAATCTGAAGAAGAGGGAGGGTTTCTGGTGCAATATCTATCAATTACTTAAAAAATCTAAAATTTTGTTGCATGTTTGTTTACCAGCACATAAATGGAAATGTAAGAATTTATTTGATAGAGATCTATTACGCGAATAACAATATAATACTGATGAATTGCATGAATTTGTCGAAATTTAAATTGAAAATTGCAAAAAATTCCCTTAAATAGCCACTCAATCTTGCGCTTGCGGAAAACGTTACTTACAATGTCAATCAAAATTCGAGTGTAAGCAAAATGCTGACAGAACGCAACACTGTTATATAGGACGAATTCACAATAACCCATAAAAAGAACCAATCGAATATTTGGTGGAGTGGTCGGCGATCTTCGTCAAATTTTACCCGTTAGTTGACACCTACTGATGAAATCCGTTCTTACTTAAGGGGGTAAATGAAATATCGTATTCAAAAATATATTCAAATATCGTATCCAAAAAAAAATTGGCGAGAACTAGAGTGTTAGTCTATTCAGTCAATAGTGCAACATTTAAGCAATATTTTTGCCTTTCTCAATAGAAAGGTATTGCAATTGCTCTGAAAACCGACTTTTTAACGGAGGCCCGGAGGGCCGAGTGACATATACCATTCGATTCAGTTCGTCGAGTTCGGCAAATGTCTGTGTGTATGTATGTGTGTATGTATTATGTGTATGTGCGTATGTGTGTGTATGTGACCGAAAATGTCACTCATTTTGCTCAGAGATGGCTGAACCGATTTTGACAAACTTAGTCTCAAGAGAAAGGTGCAACGTTCCCATAGGCTGCTATTGAATTTCTAATGGATCCGACTTCCGGTTCCGGAATTACAGGGTGATGAGTACGAACACGCAGAAAATGTCGATTTTAATAAATTCTGCAATGAATGTATAAAGGTGACAATTTTTCCAAAATATGACCACAACTGCTTTGATTTGTAGTATTAAGTCACTAACATCCATTCAAAGTCTATTTGGCCACATTGGCCACCATCATCGGTTCCGGAAGCCCCGGCGGAAGTATCTAAATTCAGAATAACAGTCACATCGGTATTTAATTTCATCCCGATTCGACTTCCGGTTCCGGAGTTACAGGTTGTGGCGTGCGATCACATAGCAAATTGTGATTCAAACCGATACTCCGATGAAAGCAAAAAAGGTAAAAATTTCGCTAAAATGTCTCTCAAACAACTTAAATTTGCTGTTCTATGTCACCGACGGCCAATCAAACTTTCGTTGACTACATTGACCACCATAGACGGTTCCGGTAGTGCCCGGGAAAAGCAAAAAAAATTACGAACTCACATCAGTTTCCCGGAAATGGCTGGGCCGATTTTCACAAACTTAGTCCCAAATGATAGCTATAATATCCCCGTAGATGTCTATAAAATTTCGTACGGATCTCTTGTATGGGTCCGGAAATATAGACTAAATCGTCCGGTCACATATGAAATTCCCATATAAGCCGGAATTCAAATTTTTTTTTCAAAATTTTTTTTCAAATTTTTTTTTCAAAAAGTTGTCGTTTGGTAAAAATTGTAGTTTTTCGAACTAGTGTACAATTTTGTGCTAGTCGTATGTCTATCTGTGTAGGGTAACCAACCTAATTTGGACCCCTACATATTTTGGACCCTGTTAATGTATTTGCCTCCTACACTGCCAAGTTTCTCTGCATTTGTTTGGTTTGATGCAGCAATTACATTCCTTGGGTTGTCTATTAAGTTTCAATATCATTAGTTCATCTCTAATTGTTTAAAATTAAACAGAATTCACAGTTTCCAAAAATATCACTGAAAACGTTTCATGTTTCAACGATAGCCAAGAGGAACAGGAGGAAATGATACATTTTCAAATTGAATTTAAATGTAAAATTATAAATTTTTTAATCGATTTAATTAGTTTGTCTGATTTTGTATTATTCATGTTACGTGTTTGAAAAGGTTTCTTCGTAATGTTTTACCTAAAAAATCTAAAATAAATGGTGTTCACAATATGTCTTAAAAAATTGATATCAACTTATTTTGGACACCCCTCGATTTTCTTTCTTGACAGGTATTTGTTTATCGAGTTAGAATAATCAAAAAGTGAAAAATTTCGTAACGGTAGGTCGCCTGCTCTTTTTGGTCAAATATTTTAAAAATGTCCAAACCAATGTCGAAAATCAAACGATTGAAGAATATTTCATTGAAGACCATAATATGACCAAAGAGGAGACTTCTGAAATCCATGCTGAAGAACATTTGTAATTCGAATTTGTTGAATTCGACGAGCTACATGTTGGCAAATCTAACAGACATATCACAGCTAAATAACGGTAATAAGAGTGTGTTTGCTGAATTCCTAGAATCGCCTGAAACACTCACACGAACATCACGATTCAAGTGACGTAGTCCTGTTGTTTTAACATTGCACCGAACAGTTGAATACCACAAGGCGAAAACTGAAGAAAAAGGAAAGTAAAGGAAGAGAAACAAAGAAAAATTGAGCTTAGAAAGAATAACAAGAAACCACCTCGTAAACAAAATAGTTAAAAATTAATATTTAGTACAAGAAGATTCCTGACGAACTTTGAACCTTGATTTGTCATCCACGTGAGGATGTTACTCCATAATGCCTCTCTGAGAGTCTTTGCGTGTAGAGGTGCTAGTCAGGACTAATTGCTGCATTCTTTGACATCTTTGGTTGCTTGTTGCAGGAGTGAGCGTGAGGAGCGTTTGAGCGGGGGCTTCCGTGTTGGAGAGCCGAGTGGCTCTACGCAGAGTGGAGGCTGAGGCTGTGGTTGAGGGTCGTACATCCTAAAGCAAGATTCGGGCGATGCTTCGGCTTCCATCGACGTCAACGTAGCGTCACCTTTACGTCAGGATGGGTTGACAGTTAACCGGATCGTCATGTGCAACTCGCTCAGATTAAAATGCAGCTTCAGTGCACCTTTCAGCTCGTTCACAGTTCTGATATCATCCTGGTCTCTACACATAATCACTGTCTACGGGCTTAAGGCTTTAACTTCTGCCCTTTCACTTAGTGATGTGGTAATAATCTCTTGTGGGTCGGTTGTCACGGTAAAGATGGACACGTCCATCTATACCAGGACACATGTTATTGAACTCGGGTGATTCGTAGTTATACTGTCTAAGCTCGACCCTCATTAACAGAAGACAAAGATTAAGCCCGTACGATATTAAGCCTGTTCTAATGACCCTGCCAATTCTAGTTTTCCGATCTGTTTACTTCACATCCTTGCTCTCACTTGAGTACTATGGCTCTAATTTTCATAACTTTCCCTACGCAGTAATCTCTAGCTAATTGAATGTCGTTAAAATGTAAAAAAGAAAATGTGACTAACATAGTCGAAATAAAAAAGGAAAAAAAAGTGTGTGTATATATGTATACATGTATTACAATGCGTATATGTATGTAGGTATTTGTATATGTATGTGTGTATGAAAGTATGTGTATATTTTTTATGTATACATGTGTGTATCTATATATCTATATATGCGTATGTGTATATGTGTGTATATGAACATATGAATGTTCAAAAAATGGTTGCATTATACACGGGATTGTTTTGTAGTGCACATATATAATCTATTAATGTGAAAAACTGATACTTCTGGATAGAAGTCAGATCTTCCTCCAATTACAGCCCCTTGAAGATCTCCAATGGAACAACTTACACAAGTCCAACAGGCAGTGACACCAGACTAAGAGAAACGAACGCGCTGAGGAAAACCCGGAATCTATCGGTTCTTTTTTATTTCCCCTTTTCTTTCTTAAATAAGCAGGAATTCAAGAAATGTGGATGAGAGTCAAAGGAGACATAAATGAGAGATAGGAATGCAGGTAGAAAACTGCAAAAATGGTAAGTTTTCTGGTACACATGTGTTATGTTATATATACAAATTGAACCAATATACTAAATACGCGTCGATTTCCTGCTTAAATGAAATCGAAACTTTTACTGTAATGTTACAATCCAATTGATACAAACATTACAGTAAGGCGGGGCTAGTTGATGGAACGATGACCTCGGAACATGTCTGGCGCTGTACACGAAATGGGTCATCGGAAAGTCAATTGAGCTAACGCCTTCCTAAATCCGTGAGCCAAGTTATTTGCATGAATGTTTAAATACATGCAAACATCTTTTTTCTGTAAATCACTACCAGCTAGTGGCAGATAGGAAGGTTAACACACACACACTTGAGGATGTTACTCCATAATACTGCTACAGATGAATTGTTACACGAAATATATTATTGTTAACTCTATTGCATAACATTTAATACTGCTTTGTTTAGTCTGCAGTAACCTAATTGTACCGAAAGTTTTTCTATTTCTCAAAATAATAGAACTAAAAAAATACTTCATGCAGTCAGCTTTCCATATAAAGATTAATGTACCAGTCACTGATTTGCTTATGTTCTTCTTTCATGCATTAAATATACTGCAAAGAGAACGAGTTAGTAGGTCAGTTTAGTAGAAAAAACTTCACTGTTTCCAAAATATATTCAGTCATATTCAGTGTGTCCAAAATATGCTTGGAACACTGTCCAAATTAGTGTGGAAGGATCCGAAATGTGAAAAATTCATGCTGTGAAGAAATGTCATTTTCGAGTTTATGTCAATATATAAAACATCCATTGACAGTTTTCTTTCAAGAACAGTAATTTTAGAGCAGACTCGTGCATGTATTCCAATAAAAAACATAGGCAAGCAAATATTTTTTGACGTTCACGTAATTTCACTTCCTCTAGGAGTCCAAAATTGGTTGGTTACCCTAGAAAAACTCATAGTAAGAGAACTGCGGAGAGAAAAACAGCATTTTTGGCAACGTATGCCCCGGCATTGTATGGCAACACGTCCAATGTTATAAGGATAGGCAATGTTCGATTGGATTCGTTTTTTGACAGCTAAACGCGAATCCAAACGATCCAAAATGGAGTCTTCGCAGTTCTCTTTCTAGAGTTTTTCTAGGTTACCCTATGTGTTCGTCTGAGTATTTGTAACAGTTGGGCCAGGGCATGGATGCAAAACTGGCGTATATGATAGAATAGTGTCTAACACTTCCGGTGTTCAATTTGTGATCTATTCATTCGGGAAGACCGGATCGGATAAATTAAGGTACAATGAATTTACTGACGTGCGTGAGTCATCCATTCCCGGCCAGCATAGCATGATGAAAGTCTAACAGAATGCATTGTCGTTAATGGTAAATATACAATATTCTCTGCATTTAGACGAGTTTGATTGCATGTTACTTTTGTTTTTCTATTCTATTTCATTAGTCTATTTCTTTTGTACATCTATTAGTTACATGTATATCAAAATAGTATCGGTCAATTTCTACACTTCTAATCAAGCTCTTTGCATCTTTTTTCTTTATTCGGCATGTTTTGATTCTATTTACTAGTATATATCTACTATACTCTATCTACACTCACATAGGTACAAACGTACAAACGCTCATGGCTTTCACGTTAACACAAACCTGGTCACAAACGCGACCATGCAATTGCAATAATCTACACATACTTACGCCTTGGTATCAGCAGACTAGGTCCATGCATTCAATTGGACCAATTAAAAAAAGAAAGCTTTCATATCCACTAGACAATACGTTCCATGGCGACATGACCGGGAACACTAGGGATATTGGGTAACTCATTCCATGTTTGAATGTGATTTGTGCACCAAAAAATAATTATAAGAATTAAGGTCTGCGTGATCACCCAAGAATGCACGTGAATATATGAATGGCCACACGGTTATAAAATCCAGTTTTGTACACGCGAAGTCACATGCACGCGACCACACGTGTCAAACCCGTTAACATATGAACGCTTAAGCCCTTCGCGATCAACAATGCACACCTACACCCGCGATCGCGCAAATCTGGTAACATCCCGGTAATAAGGTGAACATTTTAGCACATATGAAGTTTCAGACGCGCATCTACAAACGTCCGTGTTCACGCGATCATGAATCGGTTATGTCCGGAAACCATTACCCTGGGAACTCAGGTCCATGCATTCAGTAGGACCAATTAAAAAATAAAGCTCATATTCACTAGACAACACCTTCCATGGCGGCATGATCGGGAATTTGGTGATATGGAAGATCTCACTTTCTTCTAGCATCTAAGCCGTATACCAAAAATTAAGTATTAGATTGACGGTCCGCGCGCGATCATCCAAGAACACACGCAGGGGTGGAGAAATTTGTGACAATTTGTTACATGGGGGGAGGGAGGAGTCAATTTTGGGCAATTTTTGCGTTACGTAATTTATGAATGGCCCTTACTGAATTTTCAGAAAGGCGAGATATATTGCAAAGATATAAATTTATTTCATTAGTAATTAGTATTATAGTAATTAATATTAGTAATAAATACAGCTCACAGATGTAAAATGAAGCTCATTCAAAAAAAAAATTTGGCCATCCAGACAATTTCAGATTTTATCGAAAATTATTGCAGACTTCTAGGAAAACTTTTGGGATCCCTGATTGTGAGCCATACCTCATAACGAACTGTTATCAACGGTAACTCAATAAATTGGTGTTTAACGCAGCAAAAACTTATAAAAGAAAATTATGACCCCCGAAAATCTGTTTAGAATAGCTGCTCGTCGTCACAAAACTGAAAACTAACAAATGGCAATAAAAACATTTCATCCTCATTCCTCATACTTTTATGATCCATCAACATATAAATCCAATTACGAACACTAATCACACCCAGGGTTGCCACTATTTTTCAAAGAAAATCTGGCAGTTCAACTAAAAATGTCGACCTCAAAATCATCGAAATTTGGTATACGTTTTAGGTTTCATAGAACCTGCATCAATGGATTTTTATTACCCAAATTTCCAAAATGTGTGTGTGTAGCAGCTTCCAAAACTTAAAAATCTGGCAGAATAAGAGGTTTGTCTTTTTGTCTGGAAGCTGCCAAAAACTCTGGCTGTGCCAGATAAATCTGGCATAATGGCATCCCTGATCACACCCTTTATTTTTATTTGTTTCTTTTGTTACAATATATGCAACTCGATGCAACAGGAAGCGACGACTAAAAACAATAGCCCAAATACATCAGCAACAAGAAGGAAAACTACGCACAAGAAAATAGGTAAATGAAGAAAAATCGTTTATTTATTTATTACCTTATTTACTGATTATACTCATAATTACGATACTACTCACAAAAATTATGCTTTTCTTGTCTCGTTTCAGCAAACCAAAATCTCTCTACTATCTATTAATTTTTTGCCTCCGATTATCCTCTATGTAATGTATCTGAAACTTGTGGAACTAGTTAACAGCCGGCGCCTGCTTGTGGAAGAAACTGGTGTACTATACGGACTAGCACATGCGAACAGTTAGGCTTTGTAGGGTCTCATTTTGACAGAGTCTAGATGGGCGGATGAACATCTGCCAGAGTTCGGACTGAGAAATGACAATGAAAATGATGAAATCTGCGAGCCTACATCTAAAATTTCCGGGAATCAGAGGGAGAAGATTCGTCTTGTTTGATATTTTCCCGGCAAATGGAGTATTCTAGCCGGATCTGTAGGCATTCTTAAAAATGCACCGATTATGCTGGTATTTTTTAACATTTGTTCGTTTCAATAACTAGGTTAAATTTTGATACTTTTAGATGCTGGAATGAAAAATAACTGCAAGCACGCCAAATGTAATACTAGTGAAAAAGATTCGCACCGAAGCTGTTACCTTTTCTGATGACGAAGAGTTTGGAGAACCTTATCATGCACACTGAAGTGGTTACGAGCGCATAAAAACAAACGATGCACAAAAGTCTCTATTCTTTTCAGATGAAGATGAATTGCACTTGACCCTCGTCTATGTACCATCTGTAAAGAATGGACCTCGATTGCGATATAACGAGTAGGAAAGATCTGTTCGTTTCCGTCACGGTAAAACGGTTTCTATGAAACCTCTAGATTTGTCGCCCCTTCTGCGATTGAACATAAAATTCGACGCCATAGTGCTGCAAAGGGTGTGTTCGATGCGAGGGGCGACTCACTCTAGTATTTTCGATTCAGGCTAACGTATTGAGAGACGTATTTGTGTATTTTTCACGAAATGACATGTATTTTGTGTATTGACGACTATTGGTTATTTCTTTCATAATTCTTACGTATTAGCGCATTAAAAACGTATTTGTGTATTGTTCACGAAATGCAATGTATTATGCGTATTGGTGAATTATTTCATAATTTTTATGGATTAGTGTACTAAAATGTACAATTGTATGCACGCATTGTATTTTTGTTGAATAATCAATTGAAACCGAATGTTACTCAATTTTGACGTTTAAATGATATTGTAGAATGCAAGTAGAATAATTTCATAAACGCAAATAATAAAATTAGTACAAATGGAATTACTAGTGATTTTTCAAGATTAACGAACAATTAAGCATTATGTCAAATTTTATTGTTTAGAGAATTAGAATTTCTAATTAGGCTTACCCAATGGTAATTTTTGAGCAACGCGGTATTATATTTAATCACTGCAGTATTATCTAAATTTATTGTTTGTGGCACTAAAAACTGGATTCTAACCGCACTGCGCACTTACCACTCTTTCATTAAATTCTTCTCATAGACTGGTTAGTTCGACTGGTCTGTCTATGAAAGTACCATCTCTATCACTGGAAATACATGTGTTTTGACAGCTCGCAGTTTTCAGATCACTCGCACTTTGAAAGTGCGAAGTCCAGGTTGGTGGGAAGTGCGCAATATTT
The DNA here is from genome assembly GCF_030247195.1 of Topomyia yanbarensis. Classification (NCBI taxonomy): domain Eukaryota; kingdom Metazoa; phylum Arthropoda; class Insecta; order Diptera; family Culicidae; genus Topomyia; species Topomyia yanbarensis. Next base: position 99,342,910 of record NC_080670.1, on the reverse strand, counting down.
CAAAAATTGAGATGCATCTCAGTAAAATTGAGATGCTCCTAAGTAAAATCAGCCGAAATTCCTACTGGTTGTACTAGACTCGGTTGCGTCACTAGAGCCTGAATTCTGGCAGAATCCAGCCGGAATTCCAACTGAACTTAGAGTTATGGCTGAACTCATTCTTGCAAGTTTATCGGAAGCGACTCGTAATTCGGATTCTTGTGTTTTGTATTATTTTTTATTATTTTAATTATAGAGGTTTTAACCTTAGGGTCATTCGCCTCTTTTCTGGTTAGAGTAATCTCTTGTGGAAGCGAACCCAGGTGAGCTGCGTACAATCTTGTGTTTTGCAATCTCAATTCATCGAGCGTTGGTTTCGATTCTATTCCCCCAACGAGTGTTGATTTATAATGCAACCTATATATCTAAACAAAATGATCCATCGCAATGTAAACTTCGAACTTGCAAGATTTCAGAGTTTCACTATTTAGGGTAAACATTAAACCATTGTTTATGTCGATAAAATGAGCGAATTCTTGATCAAAAATTTCCTACTGATGCTAGTAGGAAGTTTCGGATTTATTTATGTTCACGTCCCCTGGGAGTATTTTCAAATGTACGGGATGTTTATTTCCATTAAAGATTATGGGATTGTTCCTCTGAATCAAACTACCAAGAATTCTGATTGATTTCTGCTACTTGTCATTCTAATGATTCACCGATTCTGAGTCTGTTTGCTGGGAGTCCCAATTCCGAGAAAAGTAAACAATCTAGCTTGAAAAAAACATACGCTATGTCATAATAAGAAATATACTGAATTAGTTTCATTTGGCATGAAATTAATGTAATATTTCTATGGCTTGTATCAACAGTGTATTAGGGGCCGTACACAAATGACGTAGCTTTTTTCTGGCGATTTTCGACCCCTCCCTCCCCCCTCGTAGCATTTGGTCACAAAATTCTAACCTCCCCCTTGTAAATGACGTAGCATCTTACTAATCCCCCCCCCCCATACAACGCGACAGGGAGATGAAAAAATTACATATGTTTTTCAATTCTTTTAAATATATGTCCTTTCAAAATGTTTGACGACTTTTATCAACATTTTCATTATAACAGCAAATTGCCTACTAAACAAGCCCATTTTATGACAAATATAATGTGGATAGTTTTGTTTAGCATTTTACATGTCATATAGCATGAAAAGAAGTTCACAATCCTGCAGCGGTCAACGATTTTAGGAAGTATACGCACAGACCAACAGACATAACACTCAAAAACAAAGCTTCGCCCGCTTTAACGGTCATTTTAAATATATTTACAGTTGGGACTGTGGCCACATTTGAAATTATGGCGCCACTGACATATGAACAAGCATATGGGGGATAGACCATTAGTGAAAATTATTCCCAAACCTGAGGGGAAACCCACCAGTAATTGAGTGTTTGGGACCGTGAATAAAAGGTGGAGCTAGTGTTCTGCGAAAATTGTCGGATCGATGTTTTTTAGGGAATTCCCTCATAGTGTTATGTCTGTTAGTCTGTGGTATAACCTCAACTAAATAACTAAATTTTCTTTGATTGAATCCGAAAGAAAATTTAATTCAGCTACCAAAATAAGTCTACTAGTTAGCAATATTAGCTAACTAATGTGGAAATTTAAATCCGCATGAAAAATCTTTCAATTTCTTTGCGAGCCTGCCATTCCTCGAACAGTAAAATTTACAAAATGAAAAACCGCATGAAAAGCAACTTGGGAATGGAGGAACATTAAATTGTTTTCTCTAATTAATCTAATTAATACTAGGGGCAGATCACTCTAGAAATATATAACAAATTTGCATCAAATTAGAAAAAATGCATTTAATTTCCATTTTTGCATCAACTTTGCACTCCCTCGCCGAAAATTTTGTTTAACAAATGTCCTACGCTGATTCACTTTGTTCGACGTTTTATTGAATGTAGGACTGATTTTTTGTAGGGTTTTGACGTCTTACACGCAACGCAAAATACACTGTACGCAACGCAAAATACATTTTGAATTTTTATTTTGATGGAAAGAAATGCATTTAATTTAGCTGATTTTTAAACATGCATCACAAGTGATCTGCCCCCAGAATTAACGGGTGCCCGTCAAAAAAATTTAAACTTAATGCTACGTCGCACAACTTCTGACCCTACCCTCCCCCTCGTCACACTTCGTCACAAATTTGGTATACCCTCCCTACCCCCCAAAATGCTACGTCATTTATGCATGGCCCCTTAAAACAACTTAAATGCCTATCAGGTAGCCGTTAAGACGCATTTTGCATGCTTATTGGTTACCTGGGTAGAAGCAAGATCAGGCTCGCAAGAATACCGATCCGAAAACTGTCAGCTTTTTCTTTTATTTTGTTAGAAGCATGGTTATTTCATTGCCAAACATTTATTTCCTATAGATTATTTTAAAATTGTTATAAATAGAAATAATGATCAGCAGAGTTTGTTCGAAAAAACTACATCCGTTAGATGCAAAAGCTTGAAATAATCGATGCATAGTAACCTGAAACCTTGGTGATTACTTCCAGATTCATCGAGCAATATGAAGCGGTCGTACTGCAGGAAGGAGAGTCTAATTAGTACTGCACAATACGCCAGTGTCCCAAAAACGAATGTTATACGACTACCGTCAGAGCTGCGCAAAGTTGTCTAGAATAACGCGGTTATCATTGAGAGTAAGTTGAGAATCGAGAAGATATGTGTCGGAGTTCTAATATTTTTTTCTCTCGATTTTCCAGTGCCGCACAGTGGGACGGAATCAAAAAAGCCGGACATTTAAATTTTTGCTACGAAACTATTGGTTATGGCACTTTGATGTCTTCGGAAAGGTTTCTTTATTTTTTAAGTAGTTGAATATAATGTTATATTAAACTGTGTATATACCCACTTAAATAAAAATTTCCCAACATTATATTAAACTACTTAAAAAATAAAGAAATCTTTCCGAAGACATTAAAGTGCCTTAACCAATAATTTCGTCCCAAATATCAATGTCCGGCTTTTTTTGATTCCGTCCCACTGTGTGCCGTAGTGCAATGATTGCTGACAGTAAGCCAGACTGTCCATGGAAAGCCTACGCCAGTTTTGGTCGCTGCATTGGATGATAGGGTCTGCGTTCGAACTGTACTCTAATGAGGTTTATGAAAATATAAGTTTCCGTCTAGCAATCCGAATTACAGAGAACGCTCAAGAGGGAACTAGAAAGCTGCTAAAGAATTATGAATTAATCAAGTTTGAATGTGAATGTCAGTGATAGGTTGGACTCCAATGAGGAAGATATTGGTGCTGAAGTGCTTCATGATTTTACCACCTTTAACATGTAGCCAACTGAGCTGTAGTAAAAAGCCTCACGAGAGGGAAAAAGAAACTAGTTATAACAAAAATTAACTCTTCCATATGGACCCAGTAGATTCGCAAAAATAAAAAACGCCAAAATACTATATAATGCATATATTTTTCAATTGAATAGCCTTTTGGTCTAACGACCCATTTGATCAGGTTGTGTTCTGCCGCTAGAAGCATAACTGTCCCGTGTGCTATGGGAAACCCTATACACATGGGACAATTATGCTTCTAGCGGCAGTGTTCGACTCTTTCATTTTCTTTAACACCAGTTTGATTATCTAGAACTACGTTTTTTCCAAAAATCAATCCGTCGTATCGTTAAATGTCTAATTTGTTATCTTTTTTGTTTGCCCCCTAACAACTAAATTAAATTTTTTCTGCCCCTAATTTGATAGAATAGGCCGTTCATCTGCGTGAAAAATGAAAGTATGTAACCAGCGGTATACATTTAGGTACTCTTGAAAATACAAAGTAAGGAAAATTTGCAAGATTTTTTTTTCAATTTTTTCTACCATGTTGTGGAAGATAGCAGGAATTTTTTATTTTTCTGGCTAGATTCTGTAAACTTAGCAGGAAAAGGCGGGCCCTTATATTTGTTTACCTTGCTAGATGGTGTGATGTTAGCAGGTAAAGGCGGGCCATACTGTTGTTTTCCTTGCTAGATTGTGTGAAGTTAGCAGGAAAAGGTGGGGCATATATTACTTTTTCCTGCTAGAATGTGTGAAGTTAGCGGGAAAAGGCGGAGCATATATTATTTTTTCCTGCCAGAGTGTGTGAAGTTAGCGGGAAAAGGCGTGGTTTGTAGTTTAATTTTTGACATGTAGGTGGCGCAGCGATCGTTTTTCCTGCTGGCCTTTTTCCCCGCTGTGTTGATTCCAGTCCATTTGACTAGTACTAAAAATGAGATCTAGTTGGCGCATCGAGCGAAAAAGTTTCACGTTTGAGAGCCAATCAGGGATGCCAAGTGTTTTTCCAAGAAGTCTGTAATAATTTTCGAAAAAGTCGGGAATTGTCTGGATGGCCTAATTTTTGGAAAAAGCTTGAGGATTGAATTTGAGGCTGTGAGCTTTCAGCATCTTGGATTGTTGAAATTTCCAACTGATGCAAACTTAACAAAATTTATTCGCTTTTAGCGAACAAAAACTTTGTCATTTTGTGTTTCCTGCTATTCTAAAATGTTTTGTTTTCAAAATCGTAGCTCGAAAAGGTTGTTTAAAAATCAACGATGCATTCTTGTATCTCATTTTGTTATTTTTCAAATTGTCTGGATAAATCTGGACAAATTTTCTGAAATCTGGATCAGAAAAACAAAAATCTGTATGTCTGGACGACGCTTAGAAATCTGGAAGAATCCAGATAAATCTGGAAGGTTGGCAACCCTGGAGCCAATTAAACATTAGGCCTGTTCCAGTACCAGGAGAAACTGGAAGTACTCCGGAGAAAATCGTTCCTGTACTCTATTCTTCTCCTTTTTCTTCTTCAGGTAGCAAGCCGGAGAAAAAAGGAGCAAAGATTTTTTGCTCCTGTTTACTCCGGAGTGACTTCCGTGTACTGGAACAAACCTATTTCAAGCATGATTTTTGAAAACAGCGAAACTCGCATTTGACCCAAACAGAGAAAACGGCGATGACATTTTCGAAGTTTTGTTTTAAATTTTATTTAAAAACCATACCGATTTTTACTCCAATTATTCAGTCAAAATGCTCACCAAAGGTCCCACTGAGACGTCCAAAAAATTGTTTCAAAATCGTTCAACACGGGTCCAATGATGGACGTTCGTTGAACGGTTATTTGGACGTTGTCCAAATTGGTCCAACGAACGTCCTTCATTGGACGATTTTGAAACCAACCGTTCTTAGAGGGGTGCCTTTTCATTGAATGGAACTAGAGGTGTGCGCCGATGCATTTTTAATCGGCGGCGGCGTAAACGACATTTCTGGCCGGCGGCGTTGGCGGCGTCACGCCGTTGGACCCTATCGGTGGCGGCGTGTGTCGGCGTGACGAATTTTGACGCTTAGGTAACTAAAAAAAATTCTTAACAGTACAATTCCTTTCCCAAATTTTCGGTTGCTATTGTAACAGACTTCACAGCACATACAAACAAACGTTACAGTTTGAAGAAAATCTAAAAAATCATCGCCCACGATGTACTAGCGACATCTGTTGAAAACATTGCACAAAATGTAATTCTCGCAACCATATCAATTTTTTTTTCAACTGATGCTCCAATAGTGACCACCCTGCTTGCCAAATGCAAGATAATAAATGAAAGGTGGAACTATTTTTGCAGTTGTAAAATTTGAAGAACGAAACAGAAAAATTGGCGATGTCGCAACCTACGACTTCGCATGAAATAATGATTGCAATGGACAAATTTGAAGAATGCAGAGTAACGACTGTATTTCAATGACCCATAATAATTATTTATTGTTCTATATTTGGGATACTAAGCAACGGTAAAACAGTTTTTGTTTTGTTTGGGGAAATTAATTGTTGTTGTCGTTTCATTGTTTTTTGTTTCTATTTAGTCATCTTTACCGTAAGCCCGGGGACAATTGACAGCTCCCATATATTGAATTCATAAGTAAATTTTTGGGTGATTTGGTGATGTCATGGCGGCTCGAATGGAGCAAAATTTGAAAAAGGCGCATCCCATTTATTATTTTCCATATCTGTGAAAAATAATCAATTTAAACATTTCTACCATTTCTACCATTTCTTTTTGCTGCTAGAATTCTAATAAAAACACAAATTATATTCAAAACGAATGGTTAAGCTTGGTGGTGATGTACTTTCATTGGCCAAAATGTTTTTCATTTACATTTCTCGAGATAAAAAGCACCAATGATTGAACGGTTTCAAACTTCACACAACAAGAAAACCAAAACATGTTTAGGAGGGAAGAGAGCCGATTGTTAAAAACAACGACTTCCAGCTAAATATATAATAAGATTTATGTAACTTTGCTGGGCGGTTTTCAGTTAGGGATAAATTTATTCTCTAATAATAGTTTTCTTTATTCACATTTTGGAATAAGCTTTTTCTAAATGTTGTTCTAGCCGAATTGACGGCGTTCATAACACACGTAACGAAACACGCTTTTCTCATGAAACTTTTTCGTTTCGTTGTTCGTGGTACTCATACAGAGAAGGCATACTAGCGCCAGCATCAAATCGGTGGTGGTGGTGCATATATGAAACAAGAACTATCTGTCAAGTTGTCCCTGGGTTGTTTACCGTCGCTCTTTTAGAATCCCGCAGATATCTGGAACCCTAACACAAGGTGTTATTATTGGCATTACTGCGCAGAAATGTCACTTTTAATGATCGTGTAAGGACACCTTTCAATGTAGACATTACTTCATTTTCCAGGCTGGTGTTTACTTTTACTTCTTGTAAGTACAAAATCGTCAATGATAAGGAATACGATTCCCTGGCACTACATTTTCTTACAACGTACGGTATGCTTCTATCTTGAGTGCAAAGTATGCTCGATTTGCTGGAATAATACAGATCTACACCCTGACGAAACCTAAATATACAGTTACTATCAATCATAATCATTCCACGACTTGACGTGTTAGCTCCTGTTAGGTTGAAACTGATCACTAAACATGTCTGATTGAAAATGGTCTGAGCGTTCTCTAGTTTTTGTAGCACCTGCACCCTGCCAATTTCTCCAGCAGTTCCGGGGACCAACGAATTCTAATCCATTGCATACATTCGATACACCGAATCAATTAAATTACTAACGTCCTGTTATGTGCTTACTCACCGATCGGCATCGTGTTGTAACTTAAGAAATGGTTGTGAACAACTCCCACTTTGGGCACTTCGACAAGAATGAATTTTACATTTCCGGCCCATATTGTTTGTTTTGGTTTGCATGAGATTAAAAAGACCGTAACGTTTTCGGGTGGGTGCGGAAACTAAGTAACGCAATTAGCTCTGTGTCAAAATCTCACTAACGTCACCGATTTGTAATTGAAATCGACCGTTTTTTCTACGAGTGATGAAAATTCATCTCGTGTTACGTCTTATTTGTCTGTGATACCGGGCTGGTGCAACTGACACTGAAAATCTTTCTTGAGTGGGGCTAGATCACACGATGAATAATTTATGAGACTAGAAATCTTACCCTCTGCATCGCCACATCTGTGCACCAGCGTCGCGAAAAGTCAAGATCACTTTGCTCAACTATTCTTCGGGGAAAAAAAATAAAATAGGTGACGATTCAATCAATTATAAATAAACCTCGTATTGAAAATAATTTTGTGTTTTCAAAAAACTAGTTCACGTAAAAAAAGACATTATACTGAAATGTTTAGTAGGTGGTTGTGTCTGAATGTTTAATATTTTTATGATTCTAATTCATAACTCGATGAAACATTGATTTGTATTAACTTTATTGACTAAAACAGTCAAGAATTGAACGACGTGCAACGATTTTCGTAAATTCTCGTCGTGTTATCGTGATATTTTAATCTTGAGCATACCGTTGGATTTTTTACACAGAGTCACGTGTCTTATAGTTTCCTAAATTATTTCACGGACATGAATTTTGGCTAGGTAATGTATTTTGCTCAGCGCAGTTTCATTTAATTCCGAACATTTCTCTGAATTTTAACAAAGGAATAACAGGATTACAGGTGAGTAAAGCCATGTCAAGTGATCCTCGATTTTTTCGCAAAATCACCGATCTTCTTAAGGTATATTTTATTGTATAGGGATTATGGTGATTAGCTTTTGGTATTAATATTTCGTTACAATTCCTTTTTTTCTTTAAGATATTAACCCTTAAACTTTATTGCATGATAAAATTGAAAATTTTATATCTCAAAAACTACTGAAGATAATTCAATGAATTTTTGCACACTTATGGCATGATATTTGCACTATCTTATAAAAATATTTTTACTTTATAATTGCGTGAATAACGGTACTTTGCATCTATTTAAAATTTTCAATTGTATTTTTTCTTGTGTTCTTCACGCTAAAAAATTTCAAAACGTATGTTAAGTTATGCGGCAATCTTTCACCTTCAATAATCTGTATTTATAATTTTTCATTTTTGTTCCTATCGAGAGTTATGGAGGATTTTGTAACAGTGCGCTGTTTCAACGCACGGCCCACTTTGATGCAGCCCGCGAGAACGTTCATATTGGCAACGTCGCACGTCACTACGTCAGAAAGCGCATCGTGTAGGAAGTGCGCATCGCATGACTAAAAGAAACCATATCTCTCGATTAGCGCAAAAGGGCAAACTTTTCAATACGAATTATCGAAGGTAATTTTTTCCGGATATTTTGAGATGCGTTAAATTTTTTTGACTGAAGTGCAACGAAAATTATAGTTGTTAAATATATTTTTTATTATTATAATTTAACGCTACTAACGATTAACATCTTTAAAAACACTTTTGTTAGTCAAAATACATCTACGTTATATCCAAATTCTTTTTTAGTCTACAACATTACTATATGAAAGTGGAAAATCTTATGCCAACAGCATTTTATTTCACGTTTTTATTTTCACCGAGTGAACAACGATGTGTCTTTTGAAAAAAGTTTACGTAAAATCTGTTGTTCAATCGCATCGATGTTGGGGTTTTTTATCACTATTGTTTCTGTTAATTCTGTTGATTGGTGGTTCTCCAAGTTCTGGTACGATATTATTTATTTTTGTCGAATTTCAATTATTCATCAACGATCTTTATTTCAAAATCCTCGTTACAGTTTTCCGCATGTACCTGTTGAGTCATCGAATATTCCAGTTCCATTACTTTGGCAAACACTATAAGAAGAAAAATTAAACGCGTAAATTTTCCTATATTTTAAACGCGTTATAGAGGAACCCATTACTATAAACATTGGATGTAAAATCGAAAATTTAAGGAAAATTGTGTTTTGTTCATGTCCATATTTATTTTCGTTGTATTTTTTGCGCCCATTACGGCATATGCTACACATGTGTTGACCAATATAATTTTTAAATTTATCACTCCACATGGATGCCATAAAAACAAGATACGACGAATATATTTATGATTTTTTTTAACGGAATACATCATTCGTGTGATCGACCCATATTTATAACATAAATCAATCGAATGTTTTTTTGAGCAAATATTGTATATCTTGAGATAATATAGCATTTCGTCCAGTTCTCTCTATATGGGAAACACCCAAGTGCGATCGAAACAAAAACAAACGTCAAAACGTTTTCTCACTCGCACTGATGCAAATTAAATGAGCGCGTAATTTAACGCACGACCCGATGACGCATGGCTGAAAAGGAGCTATGTGGATTTAAGAAAAGATTCACAATCTACCTCTTAGACAGAACCAAGTGAAAATAAAACGTGGTGAAGTATGTCAATTTGTGAAAAATATGCTAACGCAGATTAAAACATGCCCACTGCTCAACTTTGCTCATCGGCTGGCAATAACCGAGCGCACTTGTCCGAGGTATTGAGTGACAGAAAATTAAATAACTCTTGAACAATATAATAACGCTAAAGAGCATGCAAATTACTCAGAAAAAATTCACTTTCAATTATCCATAAAGAAAAGCTTGTCTTTTTGCTTTAATCTCAGAGATGCCATTTTTGAACATGAGATACGCTCCTTCAAAGCGATGCGCATTAGGACGTTGCGACGTGCGGCATTGCCAATAGGTACGTTCTCGCGGGTTGCATCAAAATGAGCCATGCGTTGAAACAGCGCACAGTTACAAAATCCTCTATAACTCTCGATAGGAACAAAAATGAAAAATCATAAATACAGATTATTGAAGGTAAAAGATTTTCGCATAATTTGACATAAGTTTTGAAAATTTTTAGCGTGAAGAACACAAGAAGAAATACAACTGAAAACTTTAAATAGATGCAAAGTACCGTTATTTACATAATTATAAACCAAAAACATTTTTATAAGATAGTGCAAATATCATTCCATAAGTGTGCAAAAATTCATTGAATTATCTTCAGTAGTTTTTGAGATATAAAATTTTCAATTTTATCATGCAATAAAGTTTAAGGGTTAATATCTTAAAGAAAAAAAGGAATTGTAACGAAATATTTATACCAAAAGCTAATCACCATAATCCCTATACAATAAATTATACCTCATGAAGATCGGTGATTTTGCGAAAAATTCGAGGATCACTTGACATGGCTTTACTCAGGTCCTAGTAATGTCTTTGTATCTAATGCTCGTGCCTATGAGACTGGTTGCTAGCAGTTGTACACAATAGCTCACATAGAAATTTCAAAACCAAAAAGCAGAGCGAATAATCCATGAATGATAGTCTGAGTTCCTTGTAATTGTTTACGTAAGTATAATAAGATTATGTGGAAAATTAATTACTTCATGAATTACATCATGAACAGTTTCACGAACTCGACTGGTGAATCGTGTGTAGCATATTAAGAATTAAGAATCGGTTAAAAAATCAATGAATAATACACTGCGTTCCAGTGAAATTGATTACGTACAATGATTAGGATCAGGCACATAATCGTAAATTTCAGGCTCATATATCTTGAAAGTGGAAGTTTTTTTTTAATTTGTGGACCATTTCACGCACACGAATGGTGAATTGAAACTTATATGCTCACAATCATAACCAGTTGACGAAGCAAGAATGGATCTTTGAATTATATAACGAGTGTCGTGTAATGGTTTTCGAGAAAATATCAAGATTATTTTAATTTTGTAATCCAATGGACGACCACTAATACCAAATAATGATCAAGATGTGATAAATCATCAATCAGTTAACGTCGTATATTCGGCCCATGGACAATGTTCCTAGATTTGCGGATAAAATTATGAGTCAACAATTTTAGAGTTCGCGAATCATCGGCGCGGGAAAAATGCATCGGCGGCGCGCCGCCGATCTACCGTTCGGCGTCGGCGTGCGTTAAAAATTACCGGCGGCGGCGCACAGGTCTAAATGGAACGAACATTCGCGATCAAGACATTCAAAAGAGCGTTATGAAGAAAAATTAAAGTTACGATGTTATTACTATCACGCTCATAGTTTCGTCGTTTTACTTTCGTTAGTTTTGGTATCTTTGTTGCACTTACGTTATTTCAGTTTCGTCAATTGTGGTGACTAATCTTATCAATTTTTAATCAATACTACGACTGAACTGTTTCGCCGAGGCAGTATGCCGATGAGGACAACCAACATTTCTAGTTTGTCACTTTTGAGCAGTGCGTTGAAGACAAATAAAGGTTACGTTATTCTGAGCATCACTCTTACACTTTAGACATTTTTCAATTAGTCGAGTTTAGTATCTCATTTTTGTTCGCATTGTCACAAGTATTTAGAGTTGATCTTCTGTAGGATAGATTTAAAGAATCAAATTAAAAATGTGCTGAAAGTGTATTAGTGGTGCTTAGAGTAACATAACTTACATTCTTTTCTTCTAAAATATTGGCTAGAATTAAGGAACTGCGTGCTCTTGTTCCTCTTATAGAAACATTACCTATATTGAGCATTTTAGTAGAAAGATTGTAGTATTTTTTAATGATTTAGTTACAAAAACCGATTAAATTAAAATAACGTAAGTGTTACAGCAGTACCAAACCTAACGTAACTAACATGACGAAACTGTATTTATGCACTGTTGATGTGTCAGTTGTTTGTTCGTCATTATTTCGATTGCGCATTTTTCAGCTGCATTACTGAATAATGAAACGAAAGTTTGTCAGCATGTACATTAAGATGCGTAGAATGCGGGGGAGTAATAATCTCAGTTTGTTTACATTTGTTAGTTACGGTGTTTTCAAAAATCATGCTTGATTTTCTTTACGCGTCAGTTGGCATTCCTGGTTTGATCCTAGGATAGGATCCGCCAGCTCTGTCTTCTGTTTTTGAACCAATTCTGAACCAGCTCGTGATTGGACGAAAGTGACATAGGCAAACCTTCGGCTTGGAAACTAAAAGTACCAAAGGGCTGCTTGGAAGTGTTGTCATATTGTGATATCAAACATAAAACGACGATTGTTAACCGTGTTGATTTTTTTGTTTTCTCGAGATACCGCTTTCTTTCTATAACATCCGTCTGTAATTATGAAGTGCAGGCATTATTTGGCAGACGAAATCAAACATATTATCCAGAACTGAAGCTCCCAAGAGATCCGGTAGCGCGGTTATCGTGGATTCTGTTCTGTGTGCGGAGTAATGCGGAAATGCCTCTTTTCGAAATCAACAGGCTGTGTAGCGTAAGTATGAAAATATTTTGAACATCATGTAAAAATTGTCTTTGTTCCAGTACCGAGTAAATTGGAAGTACTGAGCAAACAGGGAGAAAGTTATCCCGGAAGTCGCTTCTTGTTCTTCCTTTGGTATTATCGATACAGTTGAATTGTACAGTTTTCAACTGAATCGATCATCGGTGTAAATAGGAGAGTGTATTTCTACTGCTGTTTTCTCCGAAACAATCACATGTAAAAACCTATACATTCCTCCAAAACAAAAATTAAACCTTGCAGAAAAGTAGTTTTAGAATATTTAAAATAAATCCGAACAGAGAAAATTATTCTTGTGACAGAGGTTGCTTGACTCAGAAAGCAACTTACAAAAATGAAGAGGCGTGAAGATATTTTTCGTAATGTCCAACAACGAATATATATTATTTTGTTTTGCTGTATTCCGATGGAAAAAACGTTATGATCGTTTAAATGCGGATATAAAGACTAAATCTTTGATTTTTCCATGAAATTGGTACATAATATAGAATATTTTAATCAGAACAAATATACGACCGAAACAAAACAAATATTTTGGCAACATTGGTCGAGTGTGGGTATGTCGTTTTCAACAGGGATTAGTAAAATATAAGAAGAAGCCAGCTGGCGGATCCTATCCTAGGTTTGATCATCGATTTTTCCACGGCTTACATATACTGGGCTAGCTCGTTAGAGTGTAAACATTTGACGAGAGCGCGTCATAGACATCGTCGGCGAAAACAATTACATGAAATTCATATATTGTTTGCGGTTAACGAATGATCGGCACCTGGCAAATCACAAGGAAGCTATGCGGATGTCCAAAACCTTTGCTATGATCAGAAAATTACGGTGGGATATGTTTTCTATGGCATGCATCCAAATTCCCAATTTACGCTAATAATCACATAGATGCACTGATTATCCACTGTGTCTAGTGTAATTATGGCGTAATTTACGTCAAAAATCCATTGCACATTATTTTTTCCACCGTAAGAGCTCAAATATTGTCAATTGGCTCTCAAACGTGAAACTTTTTCGCTCGATGCGCCAACTGGATTTCATTTTTGGTACTATTCAAATGATGATGAAAACATTTTCTTGCATTGATGGTATAGGATGGTTGTTCTATTTTAATTGTTTTAAAATAAATATCACATAGTTTCACAAAAAGCTTGATTACAGGTGATAAGAAAACACTCGTTCTTTCGTTTGACACTAAAACATTCAGTTGAACTCAATATTTTATTACGAATTATTGAGATCCGGAATTATTTTTGTATTGTTGAGGTTAGGTTGGTTGTTTTAGATATGGAAAATGTTTATCTAGAAATTGGATTTATCAATGGAAAACCTCGACTGCCAACAACTGCACTCTTTAATCCAGTGATTTTTGCCCACCATCGTGTTTTCTATCGAAATTTCCATCTCTGAATTTCATTTTAGTATAAATTGAAACCGGAAGAACAAATGTGAGTGAAGTAACAAAAAATTTACCATCTGGATATTTTTCAGAGGTAGGAAACATATTTTCTTCATCAATATTACTTTTCATTAGAAGAAATAACATTTAATTATATTGATTAAATTTAAAAAATTCAGAATTTACTTTCCAATGTGTTTTGACAGACGAAAATAAAAACATCATCATTGCACTTCCATCGAAGACTACATATTAAGAAGACTGATATCTCTTTCCTTCCCCCACACAAACGAGAAGCGACAGAGGTTACAGCGCCTCTATTGGAGGAAGGTAGGAAGCTTAATGTAAAAGTGTACATGTGTGTGTGCATCACTATGAGAAGTACCACCTTTACCCGCAAGTGGCGTTGCTGTTACTGTCTCCAGATTCTGGACAGAGTTGCCAGTCTTCGACTTCCATGCTCTCTGGCGGTCGACATCTAGCGTTAGATCACGAATTAACAACTTTCGAGAAATCCGTTTGTTTATCTCAACGATTTCTCTGACGTCACCGAAAACTGTCAATTCGCGGAATAGCAAGCCTCCTTTCTGTGAGCCGTGGATTTTTCGATGTGTCAAAAACCCAACACGCGTACCAGTTATTACCTAATTTTGGATAGAAACCTACCCAAATGGACCAAAGTGCATCTCGAAAGCTTTGGGTACATAACAAAACCAGCATCTGCAAAGAAGCCTCTACTTAACCACGACAATGCAGAATACTCGCATGCACGCAAAATAGCATAACCCATTTTATGAATTCAGACTATTTATTTTCGAAGCACTCAAAAATGGGTAACTGTTTGTTTTTTAAAAATGCGTTCCTTTTATGCATTTTTAACTCACTTGAGGTATCACAAAATGGGTGAAAAAATCTGCAAGAATAATTTTAAACGCGCATTTATTAAAACGATGATGGATTTTTCCAGAACCCTGAATTTCATTATTTCAGACTTTCCTTATATCAACGGAAGTTTAGGAGAGCAATATATTGGGAATATTGCGAATAAAATTTCTATAATTCTGACCGTTTTTGGCGAATCCAGTCAACACGTAAAGTCCTTCAATATACGGTTCTTGCTTTGGGATGTGGCGTTGGGATCGGTGTTTCTATAGGCTGTCTAACGCAGAACCCAAACTGGCCATGCGCCGCCTGTCTTTCATATTCTGGTTGCAGTTGAAAATCGAAATAGTGAACTTGCGCCTTTCGGTTTTTGATTCTCTAACATGTACATAAGATGCGCATTAGTTGCCCACTCTGCAAATAGGGAAAAAAGCAAAAGGCGCAAGTTCAATATTTCGATTTTCAACTGCAACTTGCTTGTAAACTTTGCAACCAGAATACCATGAAGCAAGAGAATGATTTTGATTTTGACAAGCACCATACAACTCGCGAACAAAACCAATGGATACGCTGTAAATACGTAATATATCTTAGTGAAAACCGAAGGCGAAAATGGGTTTTCTTTAAATTCCAGTCTTATTTTTGTGGGCTTGGCGGTGGACCGAGGGGGCAGCACTAAATCTTCAATACGACGCAGTGCCAAAAGTCTTACACAATTAGTTACTTTAAGGTTCAAGTTACCTTTTTTAAGCATGTGTTAGAATTGAATGCTTGGTAGTGTGGGTAGGAAAATTTGTGTTCAGCTTTGCCACCGGATTATCCATTTAAACCTTTTTAAAACTCTAAAAGAAGAATATCAGTCGATTTATTAGATCATCACGATTCAATTCATGTAAAATACCTGCTGGAAAAACCATCGGCTTAGCTAAACGGTGCTTTTGAAAAAGTGGCTGTGGTTTTTTCATTGCGCAGTTGTGGTGCGTACCCCAGGTCGGTGTGGTAGTGTGATAAAAAATCACAGCCACTTTTTCAAAAGCACCATCCAGCTAAGCCGATGGTTTTTCCAGCAGGTATTTTACATGAATTGAATCGTGATGATCTAATAAATCGACTGATATTCTTCTTTTAGAGTTTTGAAAAGGTTTAAATGGATAATCTGGTGGCAAAGCTGAACACAATTTTTCTTACGCATACTACCAAGCCTTGAGGTAACTTGAGCCTTAAGTACCATAAAGTACATTAAGTACCGCAAGGATTTGAAAAAGTACGCGTCAGATTCAGTGTACTTTAATTACTGAAACGATTTTAAGTACAGCGCCTTCGTATTTTAAATATGCAAAATATTTCAATTACAGTCAAGATGTACTTTAAATACTTTAAGTACGTACACATCGACATTAATTACATTAGGCACCTTATTGGGTACAACAGAAATATTTTTAAATACTTTCATTACTTACTTTAAGTATATTCAAAATACGTTGTATTTTCAATACGACGCACGCAAACCTGTTAGTGCTTGCCCCTCGGATCCGACGTTGGCAGCCGAAACTGATATTTATACTGAGATGGCAAAAGTAACACCTACTCGTAGTTACAAAAATGAAACTAATGGGGTTTTCGATTGATTGGTACCGGTGTATGGAGTGCACTGGTTTTGCACTTTCTAGCAGAAGTGTCAATGGAACATACCCAGTTTGGTTTATTTGTTCAATTTGTTCAATACATCAACAAGCATATCAAATCCCCAATGATGTTGGCCTTAATACTAATCTAATTTCCAACAATCAAGTACACAAAAACAATAGTCATACAATAATTAAAAACAAATAAAAAGGTCAAGTGTTGTTAGCTAATTGATTAAATAGTCTGGAAAAACGTATACGCAGATTTTGTCGAGAAACGTTGAAATCAAATGCCGTAGCTGCCTGGTTAAAAATTCGTTGCAGACCAGTGATGGCTCCATACATACTATAGTTAGTGCGTCGGAATGGTAATCTGAACATAATTTTGTTGCGTAGTGATCGAGGAGCGACGTTTATGATGATTTGTTCCAGAATAGCTGGGGCATCTATACGACCTTGCAAAGTGTCAGCGATGAACAAGGCTCTTGCAGTGCTCCTTCGAACATGTAGGGGCTCTAGTTGAATTAGCTGACACCGGTTTTCATAGCGAGGTAGTCGGGAAGGATCTCTCCACGGCAATCTACGAAGCGCGAAACGTAAAAAGCAACACTGAACAGACTCTATTCTCTTAACGCCATTATTGTAGTTTGGACTCCAAACTTCAGAGCAATATTCTAGAATTGATCGCGATAAAGAACAGTAGAGCGATTTGAGACAATAGATATCCGTAAAATTTTTGGCTATTCTGAAGATGCATCCCAGTGCTCGAGATGCTTTACCAACTGCATAGGAGACGTGCTGTTTAAACGTAAGTTGAGGATCCAGAATCACTCCCAGATCTTTAACGTGACTGACGCGTTTAATGTCTGTTTCTAGTAGACGGTAGTTAAAATGAATCGAATTATTTTTCCGTGAAAACGATATTACCGAATACTTCTTCGGGCTCACGCACATGCGGTTCGTGTTACACCAATCAGCAAAGACATCAAGCTGCTGTTGGAGAAATCTGCAATCTTCAATTGACCGAATTAGGCGGAATATCTTGAGGTCATCTGCGAAGGACAATCGTGGAGTATTCAGAACTAGATGTACATCATTGAAGTATAGCAGATACATCAACGGTCCCAAGTGGCTTCCTTGAGGTATTCCTGACGTAGAAATGAAGGTGGGGGCCTGACAATCTCCTATGACAACCGCTATCTCTCGGTCTGTGAGGTAGGATCGAAACAACTGCAAAACACTACCATTTATTCCAAATCTCTTCATTTTTGCGATTGCGATAACGTGATTTATCTTATCGAAAGCGGCAGATAAGTCGGTGTAAACAACGTCGGTTTGAGCACGATGTTCCATACTCTCGATTATGTAGGATGTTAAACACAGCAGGTTAGACGCTGTTGACCTCCCGGACGTGAAGCCGTGTTGATCATCACTTAGGTACTGCTTACAATGAGCCTGAAGAGGTTCCATAATCACCAGCTCGAACAACTTCGAAACTGCACTCAATGAAGTTATTCCACGGTAATTATTGACGTCTCGCTTGTTACCCTTCTTGTGGACTGGGAACATGTACGCGTATTTCCAGCAAGACGGGAAAACTCCTCTAGCAATAGATGCTCGAAAAATATGAAGAAGCGGAGTAATCAAAGCTTCAATGTGCCTTTTCAGGATAACGGAGGGGAACCCGTCGGGTCCCGGATTGAAAGATGACTTAAGCCGAGAGGAAGCTCTGGTAATCATCGTTGCATCGACATCGATAGCACCCAAAGCTTGGCCTACAAGTGGAGCTCTGTTGGCGGCGATTTCGATTTGCTCAGTAGTTAGTGCCTCATCTTTGAATACATTCGCGAATTTTTCCGAAAAAAGTGCACATATGTCTCGAGATGTGGTAGCTGTATTCCCATTGAAAGTCATAGACGACGGCAGGCCTGATTCCTTGCCCTGCTCGTTCACATATTTCCAGAAACGTTTAGGATGCGACTTGAGATTACGCTGAATATTTTGCTGGTATCGATAGAAACAGTGTTGACTGGTTCGTTTGTACGCATGGTTGAGACTGACGTAATAGTCTCTGAATGATATTGTGCGATACTTGGTAAACCTCCGCAGGGCAGCTCTCTTTATAGACTTCAGCCGTCGCAGTGTACTCGTTCGCCATGGAGGGCCGGTTTGTTGATGGTGAACTTTCTTTGGAACGTGCCTGTCAATAGCATACACCAGAACGTTTGAAAAGGTTTGAACTGCGATTTCGACATCTTCGGGGTCCAGAATATTTTCTCAATCGATGGTGGAAAGAAGGTCTGCGATACTGCGATAATCAGCTTTACGGAAATTGTAGGAGACAGAAAGCGGTAATATATCGAAGTAATGCACAACAGAGCTATCAATCGTGGCGATCAGTGGAGGATGATGTGCCACTGGTTTTACTGGGGAGAGGGAACCGTCACTATTGATGTGGCAGAAACCTGATCGCTGACAAAACAAAGATCGAGATGGCGGCTATTCTCATTGGCAATAGGATTGATTTGTAGTAACGTGGATGAGCTATAGCTGTCAAGTAGCCTCACTGCACATGGGTGGAGAACGGAATGGTCAGAATCCGGATAAAGAAATCCATTAGGGGAAGATTTCCATGAAATGGTAGGAAGATTAAAATCTCCTAGTACCATGATCTCATCAACAGCGTTAGCATCTTCGAGGATAGTAAAAACTGAGCTGCAGTGTGCTTCAACGTATTCGGTATCACGAGCGCGGTCGGGTGGAACATACAAAGCGCACAAGTACAACTTACGGCCGCCAAGCTCGATAATTGTCCAAACCTGCTCTCGACAAACCCAAGAAGTGTTCTCGACGATTCTTGCCTTCAAGCTGGTTTTAACCGCTACTAATACGCCGCCTCCGGTGAATTTTCGGCTATTGCAAGGGCTCCTGTCACAGCGAAACACCTCGTATTCAGTACCGAGCACCTGACTGGAAAGCGTGTCATCGTTCAACCATGTTTCGACGAAGACAATGATGTCAAAACTGTTATCGGAGACTGCAAGACGATATTGCTCAACGATTAAATTAATACCACCAACATTTTGGTAATATAGCAGCAGCTTAGCCCGTCGTTGACCAATGCTGGAAATCGAAGAGCTTTGAGGCAAGGAAGAGCTCACAGATGCATTGTACTTGGCTGAGGTAGGTTTGCGGAAGACCCCTCGTCCCATCTCCACTACAGGACCGGGACGGCTGCAGGTCGCTGGCAGGAAGGGCTCGACTGTGGTGGGGGGACTAAGGGCTTCCTCATGGCTGGCGGCAAGTGTGCGTCCCGGTGACCTAAGAGACGACATAACGTGAGATGTATGCAATGCAGCTGGACTAGGTGTCTCTCGTAAACAGCTGCGGTTCGCATGCAAGAAGAACGGCATCTGGTGTTGATGCGGTGCAATTAAAGGAGAACTGGAATCGGGGAACATTTCGGCGCTTGAATTATTCAAAAAGGATGGGTACTTGCCGCAGGGGGAAGTTTGGAAGACCCTTTCTCCACTCCCGCACACAGGACCGAGACGACTGGTGAACGTTGGCTGCAGTAGCTGGACTGTGGCGGGGGGATCGAGGGCTTCCATAATACAAGCTGCGGTGCATCTCGGTATCCCATTAGCGAAATCTATCCGGCTTTGGCTGGTCGAAATTAAATTCCCGAACGAAAACTCCAGTCGGCCAAGTAGACGCTTCGAGTGCAGTGTCCTTTAGTTCGCTCGGAAGCTCAGCTCGGAAAGAAACAAAGTTGAGTTTCGAAGCGGAGGAGATGGCTCGTCAACTTCCGGTTTCACTCACGGGAACTGGTACATATCAATGATTTTAGTATTTCCCTGGTGTCCGTGCAGGAAGCGATTTGGTTTACACTGGACTGGAAGGTTCCATGCGTTCTATTTTACTCCAGTACAGCACTCAAGAACGAACAAGGAGAGAACAAGGAATGTTTGACTCAGTGTCATCTTCATCGGACATGGATTCATGAACGATTTTCGCGGAATGTTTGACTCAGTGTCATCTTCATCGGACATGGATTCATGAACGATTTTCGCGTGATCAATATAATTGTTCCACCGGAGCAAATCGTTGACACGGTTTACCTGTTCCATTTCCCCCATTATCGCATGGTGTCACTTCGCTTCCTGCATTGGCGGTTTCTTGGGGTCAAAATCCAATCCGAGACACACGATTCAATCGAGGATGCCCGGACAGCGCTTTTGCCGTACAAGCACTATCTCCAACTGAAAGCTAAGGATGAGTTTACAATAGCGCTGTCGAACTTGTACGATTTCGGCAAGATGTTGCACTGGAAAGTACCGGATTAACGACGGAGGACGATGTTCCGTGCTGAGAAATAGTGATATCAGTATTTTCTTTATCCTACAAGAGACTTGAATGTTTATTTGATGCTTGGATTTGGGAAATAATGCAACACTTTATTATTCAGAATAATCATACACGTGTCTTATTTTTTTTTGTATTACATTTATGTTATTTCTATTGAAAAATCTGTGTCAAAAGTTTATCAGAAAGATAGCATTTACACATGATGATTATACGCGCATGAGTAATGAGTTTTTATCCAGAGGGATTTAGAGTATTTAATTAAAATAAAAACCTATTTGAATCCACCTAATAGTGCGATGATTCAATGGCTGATTATATTCAATATAATTATAGAGATGTTTAATACATTCTTATTTTACTTAGCAGGTATCCCTAATAAACATCATATGATTTAACGCTTAAATGCATGAATTTCACTTTGGTATTCATTTTTCGAGCTGGATACGATCTATATTTCTTGTTTATTTTTCTTCGAAACCAGGTAGCGCAGTTTTAGTTAAGTCAGTCCTGATACGGGTCAGGTGGATAGCTTTGGTAATGGCTGAGCTGGTCCATGCGGATGACATCCACTCCATTGGAAAAAAAAGATTGATGGGCGAGGGAGGGTTTGAAAGGTTATTCGATCGTAGTGACAAGTCATATAGTATGTCAATCTGTGAATCCTCCGTATGGTAACGTGTTTGTCACGGGTCCTAGCGCGAATGTGAATTCGCGTATATAATTTGCATATTTGTGTGTGTTCTAGAATGATCGCGCGGCCGGTGAATATGATACTGTAAACCGGGGTGACTTTGATCATCGGGGTGACTTTGATCACTCGAAACTTTTTTCGTAGATCGCTTCTTAAACCAGAATAGTCTACCGAAACATTTTCATTTAAAATGATTTTTACTCTAAACTTATAAAATACTGATTTGTTATACTTTTTGAGTATATTGTTCGGTTTTTGGGTACAAAAACTACAAAAAACCGAAATTTGACTTTACCTTATTTTTACGAAGCTTCGTAAAGTGTCTATTTTTATAAAACAAATTAATCTCAGATTTGAGCAAGAGTAATAAATTACAAGCGAGTTTTTATTTTTCTTTAGAGTGGGATGTGTCAAATATATTTTTAAGAGTTTGCTTATTTTAAATACAATTTTTTGTGAAACTAGTCGGCAATTATTTCAAATTATTTCAAGCTAAAATTCGCAATATTTTTTATTGTCTAACAGTCCAACGTGTTAAAATAGATGAAACTTTTTGTACAGCACTGAAATAAAACAATTTAAGCAGTTTTAAAGATTTTCAGAATCTTTTATTCTAGTTGGACACAAATTATACGAATTTTGGTTACTCGAATTTTACAGTATATTGAAATACTTTGTATAATACTAATTAACACCTATTTAACAATGAGTATCTTCCAGAGTTAGTTTAAACAAACATTTGAATGAAAAACATTGGCATCAATAACTTTATGTGAGTGAACATGCAGGTTTTCAAAGTCACCCCGGAATACGAAAACGGACTTCAATTTGAAATCATTTTTGAGAAAATAGCTGGAAGCGAAGAATTTTAGGTATAACCATCCAATATTGTTACTCCATACATCAGTACATGGTTTAAAAATGTTAAACTTGAAAAAAATGTATTGCGTCTAAAAATATGTAATGATTACTTCGAAAAGTGATCAATGTCACCCCGGTTTACGGTACTTAATTTTTGATGTGCGGTTCAGATTCTAGAAGAGAGTCCCCCGATATCACTGGCTTTTCCAATCATGTTGTGTTTTCTAGTGGATATAACTGTCATTTTTTATTGGTCCAACTGAAGGCATGAATCTGGGCTGTTAAGAACGAGGACAGGCACTACTGGACGTGACTGATTCACGATCGCGCCAGCGGTGGGTTAATGCTTGAGATCGCGTTTGTAAATTTATGAGTTCTAAAACGTTCATTTAATTACCGAGATGTTTTTATGTTGGCAAGATCGCGGGTGTAAGTATGTGTGGATGATAGCAATTGCATTTTCGCGTTTGTGATTCGGCTTGTGTTATCGTGATAGCTAGGGGTGTTTGTACGTTTTGAATGAGAGAAATTGTGAGTGTATATGGAAGAATATGCATTTGATTGTGTTAATGTGTATTATTATGAATCTAACTTAATAGTAATAAAAGGAAAAATAACATGCCGAATTTAAAGAAAAAATATGAAAAGGAGATAAAGTAGAAGCGTATAAATTGATTGATATATTTTTGGTATACATGAGTAGTAGAAAGCAAACTTATAGAAGTAAAACAAACACAGACCAATGAAGTAGAAGAAAAGAAAGTTGCTTATATTTGGAAACATAGCCACTTTATTCGGCGGTTTGGTTCGCGTGGATGATGGTTCTTCAATATTACTAGGCAAATTTTGAACATTTGAATTGATAAGGTCCCAATACTTTGGATAGTTCACTTAAATTTTAAATTTAATACATTGTGCAATTGAATGATGTTTACTTTAGATTTTTTTTTCTTCATAAAACGTTTATTTGACACGGCATTTGCAAAAGCTTTTTTACGCCGGGGTTTTTTTTACATAACATGCTACAAAAGTTCTTAAGACTATCACGTTATAATAAAAGTTCACTTTCTAATGCTAACACTGAGGATAATCATCATTTTGAATATTTTTATTTACACTCTGTTTTCTTGAATTTTATTGTAAACCTATTGATAGTTTTTCTGTAATTTTTGTTTATTTTTTTCTTTATTTATATCGTTTTATCTAGCTTAACTAACTGCGAAGAAATCTAAATTGTTTGTGGGTAGCAAGGGAAAAAAACTAGAAACATTGTGGGGATAATTATATTTGAATATTTATTGTTTTCAGGAAATGATAAATATGGCCCATGTATGTAAGATCTCGTAAAGCGAGGATATCACGAACAGGAACATAGGGTGGTTTTCTTCTGGCTCGTAAGAAGTCTATTAATTGGGATCTGGCTTCACGATATTCAGTGCAAGACCAAACAATATGTTCAATGTCTTCGTAACCCTCTCCGCAAGCACATTGATTATCTTCTGCGATCCCAATACGGCGGAGATGCGCATTCAACGTATAATGGTTGGACATGAGCCTAGACATCACACGAATGAAGTTTCGACTTACATCCAACCCTTTGAACCATGCCTTCGTTGATACTTTAGGGATAATTGAGTGCAACCACCGTCCCAGATCTCCATTGTCCCATGATGTTTGCCAACTAGTAAGCGTCCTCTGACGAGAGGCGCTATAAAATTCATTGAAGGCAATAGGTCTTTCATAGATGTCACCGTCCAGTGCTCCTATTTTGGCTAAATTTTCCGCTCTCTCATTACCCGGTATGGAGCAATGAGCGGGAATCCACACTAAGGTAATTTGATAAGATTTATTTGTTAATTTAGTTAAGTATTCTCGTATCTTCTTCAAAAAGAACGGAGCGTGATTGTCAAGCTTTAATGAGCGTAGTGCCTTAATTGTGCTGAGGCTATCTGTGAGAATGAAATAATGGCTCGGATGTAAAGTATCAATGATTTCCAGACTATAGTGAACTGCTGCTAGTTCGGCTGTGTAAACAGAGGCAGGTTCTGCAAGCTTTAAAGCGATCGAGGTGTTATTGTTGAAAATACCGAAGCCAGTGGCCTCATTGATTCGTGACCCATCAGTGTAGAACATTTTATGGCTGTCAATGTGTTGGTATTTAATTATGAATATTTTTGGGATCTCCAGAGAGCGCAGGTGATGTGGGATTCCACGAATTTCCTCTTGCATGGACGTGTCGAAAAATAAAGTGGAATCGGGAGTATCTAGTATATTAACACATGTCATAACATAACTAGAAGTCGTTATTTCTTGTGACATGTGATTGAAGTACACTGTCATGAATCTGGTTTGGGATTGAAGCTCGACAAGTCTTTCAAAATTTTCAATTACCAATGGATTCGTAACCTCACATCGTATAAGTAAATTCTGGGAGAGATCCCAGAATCGATCTTTTAAGGGAAGAACTCCCGCTAGTACTTCAAGACTCATCGTATGTGTCGATTGCATGGAACCTAAGGCGATTCGTAAACAACGATACTGTATTCGTTCCAATTTAATAATGTGAGTGTTTGCAGCTGAACGGAAACAGAAGCACCCATATTCCATTACTGAAAGTATCGTTGTTTGATACAATCTTATCACGTCACTTGGATGAGCACCCCACCAAGATCCGGTTATTGTTCGGAGAAAATTTATCCTTTGTTGGCACTTCTTTATCAGATACCTAATGTGGCCTCCCCATGTACCTTTAGAATCGAACCAAATTCCGAGATATTTAAAGGTCATTACTTGGGCTATCGTTCTACCAACCAACTGAAGCTGTAGCTGAGCTGGATCACGCTTCCTTGAAAAAACAACCAACTCTGTTTTCTCCGTAGAGAAATCGATGCCTAGCTTCAATGCCCAACTTGATAAATTATCCAAACTATCTTGCAGTGGTTGTTGTAAATTTATGGCTTTTGGTCCTGTAACAGAAACCACGCCATCATCTGCAAGTTGCCTTAGAGTGCATGGGCTGACAATACAATTATCAATGTCATTCACGTAAAAATTGTAGAGAACAAGAACCTTGTGGGAGACCCATGTAACTTATTCTGAATGTTGCCAAATCGCCATATGAAAAATGCATGTGCTTTTCTGACAATAAGTTGTATAAATAATTATTTAACATTGGTGAAAGACCACATTGATGTAGTTTCTCTGAGAGAACATGAATGGAAACAGAGTCGAATGCTCCTTTTATGTCTAAGAACACAGACGCCATTTGTTCTTTTTTTGCGTAAGCGAGTTGGATTTCTGACGAAAGTAGCGCCAGGCAATCATTCATTCCCTTTCCTCCCCGAAAACCAAACTGGGTATCTGAGAGCAAGCCGTTCGCCTCAACCCAATTGTCGAGACGTCGTAGGATAATTTTTTCCAATAATTTCCTGATGCAGGATAGCATTGCAATCGGTCGATACGAGTTATGGTCGGAGGCTGGTTTTCCCTGTTTTGGAATAGCGATAACTCTCACTTGTCTCCAGTCGTGCGGGACAATGTTCTGCTTAAGAAGCTTATTGAATAAATTCAACAAGCGTCTTTTTGCTAGGTCAGGCAGATTCTTCACCAAGTTGAATTTAATTCTGTCTGGACCCGGAGCATTATTGTTGCATGAAAGGAGTGCAATTGAAAATTCCATCATTGTCAAAGGCGAATCTATGGAATCGTTACTTGTGGGAGCATCGCGAATGATTTTCTGCGCAGGAGCAGAATCTGGACAAACTTTCTTGGCAAAATTAAATATCCAGCGATTCGAAAAATCTTCGCTTTCATTAGTTACGTTTCGATTCCTCATTCTTCTGGCTGTGTTCCAAAGAGTACTCATTGATGTTTCTCTTGACAAGCCATCAACGAAGCGTCTCCAATAACTAGACTTTTTGGCACGACGGAGACTGTCAAATTTGTTTTGTAAAATCGAATAATTTTCAAAGTTCGCACGTGTACACCCTTTCCGTTTCATAATTACTTTGTAAGCAACTTGTTTAGCTTCATATGCATCCGAGCACTCTTTGTCCCACCAGGGATTAGGAGGCCGGCTGTTCATTATCATGCCAGGATTGCATTTCGTTTGAGTTTGTTCTGCTGCTTCAATAATCAAACCCGCTAGAAATTCATATTCTTCGGTAGGTGGTAGCTCTTCCGTAGAAACAAGAGAAGTGGAAATTAAAGATTGGTATTTTTTCCAATCAATATTTCGTGTCAAGTCATAAGGGACATTGATTGAATTCGTGAGGCCTAATTCACTGTAAATTGAAATAACGACTGGCAAATGATCGCTACCGTGAGGATCAGGTACATCCTTCCACGTGCAATCTAACCGAAGTGATGTCGAGCATAGAGATAGATCTAATGCACTTGGTCGTGCGGGTGGTCTGGGAATGCGTGTTGCTTCGCCTGTATTTAAAACTGCCATATTGAGCTCGTCACAAACATTGTATATCAAAGAGGATCGATTATCATTGAACAGGGAACCCCACAATATTCCGTGCGAGTTGAAGTCTCCCAGTATCAACCGCGGAGCAGCCATGGATTCCACTACCTCGAAAATCTGACGTTGTCCAATTTGAGCTTTGAGAGGTATATATATAGAAGCGATAGACATGTCTTTGCCTTTAATGTTCGTTTGGACAGCTACAGCCTCAATGCCCGCAAACAAGGGGATGTTAATTCTATAGAAAGAATAGGACTTTTTAATTCCTAGAAGCACTCCTCCATACGGGGTGTCTCATTCTAGGCGAATAATGTTGAAATCATTCAAGTTGAAATTAATGTTTGAGGTAAGCCATGTTTCACATAAAGCAAAAGCATCGCATTTCAAATTATGCAGCAAAATTTTTAAGGAATCAATTTTAGGTATGATACTTCTGCAATTCCACTGTAAAATAGTGATGGGATCTTTCACTGGAGAAAGTGAATTATCCATCGAAAGATACAATCTCTGCAAGGATGGGCCATTGAGCAATCAGCTGCTCTAAAAATGTTCTAATTGTTGAGAGGAACGCTGAAAGTATACTTTTTAGTGGTTCAGAAATATTGAATGCTTTGAAAATCCAATCAACAATTTCAGAAAATTTCAATAAACCTATCCCCGGTTGAGGCTCGGAGGAAGTTGAAGTTTTATTATTACCAGTAATGGTGTTCTGTTTGGATTATACATTACCAAAACCGGGAGGGACTGGCTTCGGTATTGCATCGGAATTATTTAGCTTTGGTCGCAATTTATTTATTGGAGGAGAAATTTCAAGGCCCTTGATTGGCAGTTTAGGAAAAGAGGATTTTTTTCTTTTCCTGGATCCTCTAGGTAAAAGAAATGATGTACCTTCGGACGCTTCGTCAGAGTCAGACTCTTTCGGCAATAGAATAGCGTATCTGTTTTCTGAGACCGTGGGTTCAGGAGTAGCATTTTTCAGTATTTCTGCATAAGAGCGCTTAGACCTCTCCTTCAAGGATCGTTTAATTTTATTCTCCCGCAATTTATACATGGGACATGCAAGGAGGTCGTGTGAATTTTCTCCGCAATGTAAACATTTTTCTAAGTTTTTATTGCATGTATCCTCTTGATGAGGCCCCCCACATTTGCCACACCGTACCTTATTGGAACAGTAAGTGGCTGTTTAGCCAAGCTGTTTACAATTGAGGCAATTCATCACACGAGGAATGAAAAGGCGAACGGGGAGACGAATTTTATTAATAAGAACATGGCTAGGCAAAGCAGACCCAGCGAAAGTTACACGAAATGAATAGGATGGTCGGTAAACTTTTTTGTCTTCTTCAAGTGATACTGAGTACAATTGTTTGCAACCGAGTATTTCAACTGTGTTAAGCAGGGTGTTCTTGAAACAACCAACACCATGCTTAAGTATATCCTCGGCAGTGAGGCTGGCTTCGGAGATGACTCCATCGCATTCTATATCGCGCGAAAGTATATAAACTTTATATTCACACGTGAAGAGTTCGCAGGCTACTATCTCGTTAGCTTGTCTAATGTTATCAACGCTAACTCGAAGTTTGGCTTTATTTACTTTCACGATCTCTGTTACAGCAGAAAATCGTGAAGTCAGATCCCGTGCAATTTGCACAAGGTTTAATGGCTTTCCTTTCCGCCTGAAGAAAACCTGCCAAGGTCCAGAAGACCCTTGAGGGTATAATTTTATTCTAGGGGGAGTTGAGGGAGGGGGATCAGAATAATTTTGCTCTTGTGAAATGGAGGATTCCATCTCACTATCCTCCATCTCACCTACCATACACAGTAAGTTAATTAAATACTTATACTAGCACAATTATACTAAAATCTACTTGTCCTTCGAAGAGTTGTAGCTTCACGCTGTCTCCCTCTGTCACACGCTCGGGTTGAACACAGCGTAACCACCACTACCAAGATGGAGCCGCTGCTTACCTGTGGGTCCAGGGGTATTTCCGTACTACGTAGCGTGGCTAGGTACACAAATACACAAAAGCCCGTATCTGCACTAGTGCAGATGAATAAGTGATGATGAAGCGAGACGCTTCACCAACAAGATGCAGCTCTGTCTCACGTCGTCACAAGCGTCGACTGTATGCAGCGCAAGCACTACCACCATAAGGTGGAGTCGCCGCTTACCTGTGGGTCCAGAGGTATTCCACGCAGCGTGGCTAGGTACACAAATACTCAAAATTCCGTATCTGCACTAATACGGATGAATGAGTGATGATGAAGCGAGCCGATTCACCAACCAGATGCAGCTCTGTCTCACTCCGTCGCAAGCGCCGGTTATATGCAGCGCAACCACTACCACCACCAAAGTGGGGCGCCGCTTACCTGAGACTTCGTTGCCTTCGCACCAACACTCGCTTATCGCGTGGTACCACCAACAAACGACCGCTCTCGCAGCCAACAATCCTGCCTGTCTCCGCACCAACACAGCATCAAACACTGACACGGTACACAAACTTCTAGCCTATTCACGGCTTGCACAGCCCTGGTTGCTACAGCCAATCAGCAAACACAACCTTTCAAGGCGAAGGCAAAAACTGTTATGACTACTTTAGATTTGGGTTTGAATTGGTATGATCCCAATACTTTGGCTAATTCACTTAAGTTTTAATGCAATGTGCAAATTCCTCTGCTAGGTTTAGGAGTTTGACGGTATTGCAAACATCATCAAACATATTGCGTGCATCTGTGCTAATGAACTTCTGACAATAAAGTGCTTTAAGATGGTTATTGCATTACGCCGCGATAGTGGCGCTTCGAGGAGAGCGAGAGGGCGTATAGGCCTTTTTTGTTTTGTGTTCTTTCACACTCTGCGCCAGCCCTAACTAACGTTCAACCGTTAGCCTGTGCGCGCTGGCGTGGCCAACTGGTGGGTCGCCGTGCATTGCTTTTTTCTGTGGGCTGTGTTTGCAAACATTGTTCAACAGTTTAATAGCAGTGTTTGTTGACACAGTTCGCAATGGGGGTCATTATGGGTCGATTTATCGGGCGGCTTTGCCATCGTGCACAACCTAATTAATAGAGGTGTAGAGAGAATTCTATTAGTTGTGCGTTGTACAAATTGTAGTTTTTAATAATAGTGTACAATTGTTATGTGGTCGGTGTTAAGTCAGACCGGACTAAGTCTCAAAACATCAAAAAATGAGAATGCCAGAATTGAAATATGTAACAATAAGCAAGAGTTATGGCGTAAATTAATTTCCGATTATATTGTAAAGGATGCTGCGATTCAAACTTTAAACTCGTTTTTCTCGAAATCAATAAATTGTCACTTAGTTCGGTCTGATTTAACAACCACCATGTGGTAGTCGTATGTCTTCTGTGTATGAGTTTGTCTGAGGATTTGTGACAGCTGGGCCAGGGAATGGATGCAGAAATGGCGTATATGATAGAATAGAGGGTAATCCTTTCTAGGATTCGTTGGTCACTTTATCCGGTGTTCACTTCATGCATGCGATTCGATTCATTCGGGAAGATCGAACTGGATCAATTAAAGTACGATTAACTAACCGAAGCACGTGAATCATCGGTAAATAAGTGTCATTTGCTGGCGTTTAGACGAGTTCAAGTGGGTTGATTGCATGTTACATGTGTTATTTTCTTCTACTTGATTAGTCTGTTTTGTTCTACTTCTAGTAGCTTGCTTTTTCACTACTCAAATGTACCAAAACAATATCGATCAATTTATACGCTTCTACTTAATTTCTTTCTTTATTCGGCATGTTATTTTTCCTTTTATTACTATATCTAAAAGTAGATTCATACTAACACTCACTAATACAAGAAATTGCTTATTGTATCAGTTACACTCACATTCTGTCTCACTCCAAACGTACAAACGTGGCCTTCGCGATAACACAAATCGGGTCACAAACGCGAACATACAATTTAAATCATCCACACATACTTACGCCCGTATTGTCGCCAACATTAAATGAACGTTTCAGCACCTATAAATTTACAATCGAACGCTAAAACTCACACCTTCCACACACAGCACCACAAGAATCACAATTAGACTCATAAATACAAAGTCGCACGCTACAATTGCAGGTATTCGTCTGACAACCAAGGGAAGTGCACCTCAAACGCAGAACTTATCATTTCATTGATGGCCTTGGATCTGCGTTGCCTGTGTTCAAGGCACCATAGCTTCGTCCGTCAGGTCAAGGATGTATGAAACCCGCTAGCCACCACCCTCGGCCCTAGCTGCCCATAAAGGGATAAAAAAAGTTTTAATGCTAGAGAGAATGATATTTAATTTAGATTATATGTAATAAACCAATAACCATAGGATACCGCATCGGTCTGGATCTAGTTGAATTGACAGCAAAAATAATTCAATGCCAGTCTTCAGGCTATCCCTTGCTTCTATCCACCACCTGAACCACGCGCCGTGATGCTATTAGCTTCTAAGGACCACCAGAATCCAAGGTCTCCAAGCTTCAAATCTCTAAGCATAAAACATTGTAGTCTGGAGTCCACCGCTCGGGGCAAGCACTAGCAGGTTTGCGTGCGTCGTATTGAAAATACAACGTATTTTGAATATACTTAAAGTAAGTAATAAAAATATTTAAAAATACTACTGTTGTACCTAATAAGGAACCTTATGTAATTAATGTCGATGTGTACGTACTTAAAGTATTTAAAGTACATCTTGACTGTAATTAAAATATTTTGCATATTTAAAGTACGAAGTAATTAAAGTACACTGAATCTGACGCGTACTTTTTCAAATCCTTGCGGTACTTAATGTAATTTATGGTACTTAAAGTAACTAATTCTGTAAGACTTTTGGCACTGAGTCGTATTGAAGATTTAGTGCTTGCCCCTTGGTCGGATCGTAATCTAACGAGAAGAGATTATATTGTAAGAGAATAAATTACCTTCCGGCAGTGCTCTAGTATACTGAGTGCACGCTGCTCTTAAAATCTGGTGAAATTGTCTTAGATCACCTGCGACTGCTCGATCAGTGGGCCATTTCGGAGGGTTAATTAATTTAAATTTTAAAGAAACTACCCAACTTACCACTACAAGCCACTAAGAATTGAAACTTTTCATTGTTAGCATCATACTGCTGAGCTTAGCTGTCCAAGCATTCCTGATGATCTTTCGGGTGGTGCATATGCATCTCCGCCCCCCGAACGAACAGTCATAGTGAAACGGATAGTTGAATTATTCGCATACCACTAACCGTATCGCAGGGGATTAAACTTTCCTTCTTCTTCATAGCATCCAACAGTTCGTAGTGCATCTGGTGTAGAATAAATCGATTCCAGTTTTGACTTAGACTGATCAGATTCATGTTAGCATTGTTGCTTCGATCCGAAGAAAGTATCAGCCCAAGGGCAGCTGCTTCCGGAACGATCGATGAAAATTGATGGCTTGGCAGGTTAGATTTGATGTTCCAGCATCCAATATATGAAACAGAAAGCCAACTTCGCATGCCAAACAGAATTCCCTCGAACTGTAGTGCGTAAGAAAAGCCTTCCGTAGTGGAGTAATGAAATAGAGCGTTTGTAACATTGCGTTGCAATAGAGCAGTGATTCTCCGCGGACCTCTAGGGGGCCGTGAAGTCGTTGTTGGGGGTCCGCGAAGCAAAATATATTTTCCGAGTGCATATTGAAACTTCAAGTCTTGTTTCCTAACAAACTCAAAATAACATATCGATAGCATAAAAAATAGATGTTTATCCGTGGGAGTCCGCAGCAACCCAGGGTGATTTTTAAGGAGTCCGTGGTACGAAAAAGGTTGAGAACCACTGTAATAGAGGAATGAAGATCCGTCTAAAAATCTCTAATATCGTGACGGACCATCTTAGAT
Organism: Topomyia yanbarensis; assembly: GCF_030247195.1. Taxonomy (NCBI): domain Eukaryota; kingdom Metazoa; phylum Arthropoda; class Insecta; order Diptera; family Culicidae; genus Topomyia; species Topomyia yanbarensis. The sequence goes on along the minus strand of NC_080670.1, from coordinate 99,310,123 downwards.
TAAGGTGAAACTTCGATAGCCTTGTACGCAGCGCACCTGGGTTCGAGTCCCGACCCCGCACATAGGGTTAGAAATTTTTCTAACCCGAAGAGGCGAATGACCTTAAGGTTAAAACCTCTATAATTGAAATAAAAAAGGTGAAACTTTACTCGTTTCACCGGCATGGAAGACTAAACATTTTCGACAGTCAATAAGTCAACTTTAATTCAAGAGCATTTTTTTAAAAGAGTGTAAAAGTTTCTACATGTAGCCTTTTCGAAAAATTTTGCGATGACCGTAATTTATACAACAAAATTATCTGAGAACGAGTTACATGGAATGAATACTTCTGTACGAAAAAAAATATGCGCTGAAAAAAGTGTTTTCATTTTTCACAAAACAAAAAAATAATGGAAAAATTTTAAATTGCAAAAAAGCCCATTTTTTAAATTCTTTTCATAATTTGTCAACAAACACCTGTAGAGAAAAGAAACATTTTGAATTTGATTGCATGATGGAGAACTTATCGGTAAATAAGTTTTCCTAACAATAACTTTATACATGTTTATAAAGTTCATACTAATTGACATACAAAACGGTAAATTTGTTATTGTTATTTATCAGTGTGCAATCGGGCTGTCTCAACAACCTATTTTTGCAACCTATCTGTATTAACTGTACACCTACCGTCTCTCCGTTGCACTTGACAGTGTATGCAGTGCTTTATGGTCACACCTACGACCGCGCACCCGGCTTCCCATGAGCGTTCTGGCGGCTCAGAGGTTTCCTTCCATGTTGCTCAGGGATACATTGGTCCTATACACATCCATGCATACAGGCATACATACGGGCTTACATTCATACATACATACAAACTATTTGGTGCAAGTTTAGAGCGTGTAATGTCGTGTCATCTAGTCTGTCATCCTATGGAAAATCATCCTACCATCGCCTTGGGGTCAACGTCATATTGGCAAATTTCGCATTGAATCCGCTTCTGTATCTTCCTAATCTTCTTTTTGTCTCCTAGGTCCGAAGCGGATCAATCGACTATTAATTGAAACGGTAAACAAACTAGCAGTATTCACCCTTACTCGCGAATTCTTTTCCTACAACTGTGCTGTTTCTTCTCTATCTTATAACATAACTCGATTATCCCTGTTCTAGTCAATATACATATTCATTACATTATGGACCAGGCAAACCTTTAATTTTTCTATTATTATTATCCTGAGTAGCTATACCAGTGAAGGTATTTTAGGATCTCTGCCAATAAAGGCGTAAGCAATATTTATCCACATAAAGTTTGCTCGAACCGAATGTCCGCCTGGTTCGACTCGATAAGACCACACCGACCCGAAAGGGTTGCTTATCATTTCTGAGAGCCGGTGTGCTTGGTCGAGTTTAATAATCATAAGAACGAGTCCTGAATAATTAACTATCTCTTAGGTGCCAGTCCTGCACTCCTTTCCTGAACTAGCCTCATACTCACGATCAAAAGAGTCAACAACTAGTAGGATCCACATGTCCCCCACCCAAACGAATTGATCAACTTGCAAGTAGGAGCACATATCTACCAACCAGCCAAAAAGACTTCCGAATCAATGAGAATGGACCATGCCAGTCGAAGGCCACAGGCCCAGCGCCATCTCGTACAGTGTCATTGTCATTTCTCAGCCCACCCCTGGCAGACGTTCATCCGCCCATCTAGACTCTGTCAAGATGAGAACCTACAAAGCCTAACTGTTCGTATGTGCTAGTCCGTATAGATTTTGGTTTGCTGAAACGAAACAAGAAAAGCAAAATAATTGTGATTAGTATCGTAGTTATAATAAATAAGTAAACGATTTCTCATCTGTTGTTTGTTCCCTTGTTCGTAGTCCTCCCTCCTGTTCCTGATCTGTTTGGGCCACTGGCTTTCCGTTTCCTTGGCCGTCACGCTCGAGCCGCACATATTGTAACAAGAGAAATAAATGAAAAGACAAAAAAATGAAAATAAATGGACGTCTGCTATCTGTGCCTAAATTGATGTTGCTTCTCAGTTTTGCGTGACCCAGGGGGAACTTGGCCTTGATCCCAATGCTCTGTCGCAGATGTTACGTGATATTCGTTATGGAATATTCTTTGTTTGGGGGCCATTCATAAACAATGTTGTTCGTTTTTATCCCTAATTCGCTGATACGTCTAAAAAACATTTTTAGTTTTTATCTCGTTACGTGACGCTCTTCCCCTATTGTCAATATTCGATATCATTTATGAATGGTCCCTTGGTGATATATTTAGAGCAGACAATCCAATGAAAAATAGAATTGACAGGATTTTAGTGCGCTCTTGGCGCCTTGTGTCACATCTTCATGATTGTCATACATACTAAGAATACCAAAGCATGTGATGTGATGACCGGAAGATTAGAGAAGCAACTCTTCCCCTTCCCCCCTAGACATACAAAACGGTAAATTTATTACATAATATAATTCTAAGTATCATTTCAAATCAAAATGCATTTAACAAAAATCCATCAACATCAACAACAGGTTTTTCCAGAGGCCCATAAAATGTTTCCTTTGATATTAAGGCGATATTGTAAACCATTTGAAAGCTATACGAAAACAATCAAAATATTATTCAACCATAGAGTCTGATGTTTAAACTATATAGTTGAATCATATTTTTGTTGTTTTCATGGTGTTAACAAATGGTTTACAATATCGTCTTGATATTGAGGTGCCGTTGATAGCAGTTCATTATGAGCTATTGTGGTTATCACTGGAATTAGCAAAAATAGCGAAAAACAAGATAGCAACAAGATTGCGAAACCGCCATTTTTAAGATTTAACATTTTCAATTCTGCAAGGCTACAACAATGTAATTTGAGTTGATTTTTATATGAAGTGTTCGTGCGACTATTGGTCTTGAACCAAGGAAATGCTTAGGAGGCTGCAAACGAATCGAGTTAGGAATCAAAAAGGCACACTAAACAATAAATTAAATGGGTACCAAAAATAGTAACAAATAATTTCCGATTTTTGCTCAACAGGTAGCGAAGGGATGAATAAATCCATGAAATGTCAATTTATGACCGTCCGATACCTGACTAACAGGGCCTATATATTGCTAGATGTTTGTTCTAAACTGGGCGGATGAAGCTAACAGGGTATATTTTGAATTCTTTCGCTATTTTGAATTGATTCCGTCGCATGCTAACCTTCGGTGAAAAGCACAATATGACTCACAACGATCATTCTGAATGGCTATAAAGGTACGAATCAGATCATTTAAATTTAATTGGTGTTGTACTTCGGTGTAAATAACACCAGAAATCAGCTATGTTACTAATGGCGTTTTCACTCGTAGCCGCTGTGCTAGGCTGACCCATAATCGCCGTCAGATCTTACATACTTATTTTTTGAGCGCGTCGTATTGAAAATACCAACGTATTTTGAATATAAGTCAAGTAAATAATAAAAGTATTTAAAAATACTTCTGTTGTATTTAATGAGGTACTTAATGTATTTTGCGTATTTAAAAGACGAAGGCGCTGTACTTAAATTGTTTTTCTGTAATTAAAGTACAAGGAATTTGACGCGTACTTTTTTAAATATTTGCGGTACTTTATGTAATTCATGGTACTTAATGATACTTAAAGTAACTTAAAGTTCATAAACTATGGCCAGTCGCTAAGCCAACGGGTGCTAGTTGTTAAATGTGGTAGCAAAAATAAAGAAAGCGAAAAGTTGTTATCGGTGATACAAACCATTGGAAGTGGCTCAACAGTATCCGCGAGCTCAGTCACTAGATTGATCTCCGCATGCAAACGCTTGGATGGATGAGCTGATATCGAAAGTAAGAAGAGAAAGAGCATTTTCAGCGTCGCCCGATAACGCCTGAGGGTCAATCAGTACGTTTCCTTGGATGTCGCTTTCATCCACACTGTCATCACTGCTGCTATCCCAAGATAGAAATTTGTTCTCCAAAGGTTGTTGATTTCTTGGGTTTGTGTTTTTGGTGTGCGGATTACAGTCCTGAAATCATCTTTCTTTCCTGTTTTGATGCTGTTAACGCACTGTTTGTGTTTTAGATGTATTGGATGCAGTCGAGTTAATAGAGATAAAAATTAAAAACAGAAAGGGCGTGATTAATGTTGTTAGTCATTATATTACCCACAGGGCTGTCCTTATAGTTTTTTGAGTAGGTTATGTTCCCTCATCTTTCAATGGGCTTGGGACCATCAGTAGTAATTGAAAAATACCTCCTCAATAGAAGACCATTAATTTATATCATCACGTATCGGTTGGTGTGGTTGTTATGCACAATTTTGACGAATGTTTACATCCAGATGAGGATTATTATCCCAAAGACATTATCCTGACTATTCATGGTCTATTGAGAAATGTTTTTTTCTGATGCTACTGGCAGATTTAAACTTAACTACTCTTGCGCTTAAAGCTCACATTATAGTATTAGTATTCGAATTTAGCCATCATTTAAAGTTTACGAAACAAAGAAAAAACAAAAATGTTCAATAAATGTCGAAAACTGAAGACTATTTCAAATGAAAACCTGTTTTTTTTGTTTAAGCAGGAGCAAACAGGGTTTTAACTCAACACTTGATCTCGTGCATTGCGTTTGGTTAGATGCCTTATAATGCATTCTATGCTCATGTTATTTTGGACATTAAATCCATCGATGAGGATTTGATTTTATTACATTATCACAACAACAGAAAATTAAGTAGCAAAAATGCCATTCAAAAACATATTTTTGAATGGCATTTTCAAGTAGCATGCTTCTGTTGATATGATAATCAGCTCCTGCGATTTTTGCGTCTAAGCTTTTAAATATTTTGATCAGTTTTAAAAGTTGAGTTTTTTTTGTTGAATGTTTTGTGAGCTTTTTTTTCGAATTCGAGCATAGTGATTATTTTTTGAAATCGTAATTAATATGATCACACATGGTACATAAAAATACGACATCTTCTATACCATTATTATTAACCTTTGCACACCTTGTATGCCACCACCTTTCGCAACCCTCACATAATACCCACATTTCTTTTGTGCAGGATCGTGAGGTATCGGAATGTGAGGTGAAACTAGTGTTATTTTCAATAACACCACATCCAGCGCACATGTTCTGAACATTTCAGAATAGTTAATTATCAATTGAAGGAAGTATTTTCTTGCTGATTGTGGATTGAATTTCACATCAAATACTTCCCCAATAGTAAGCTCATGTGAAATGTTATTCAAAACATGAATACCGCAGTTAGTATCATCTAACTGAAAGTTACATTTTTTTCAACCAGATTCAAATTACTCATAAAGTGTATTGTTTTTTGATTATTTCTATTTCTTTTTCACATCTCTTACTTTCTAAGGAAAGTAGTGAAGCTATAAACTTCTTATGCATATCAGTAGACGATGAGTTATGTTTCGAATCCAAATAAATAAATTCATTTCTGCCGGCGTTTATTAAACCTACAGTAAAATTATAATCATTTAGAATAAGCAAGATGGTAATATTTGATTTTATAATTTTTGTGCACACTCTCTCAAGATTAATATGTTCAGCAGATTGCATTCCAAATAGTACTGGCGTAAAGTTACAACACAATGTGAAAGCATTAGGATAGTATAATTTGGATAGCAAATTGACTCAATAATCTAATAAGAAATTAGTCAAACAACTATTTCCATCGCCATCGAACAACGTTTTGAAATCGGCGTACTCTAAACAGATTCCATCTAGCAAAGCTACTCTTATAACCGTAAGCTCAAACGCGTACTAACTATATTTAAACCGGACTAACTTTTAAACCGGCCTAAACTATTTGGTAAGCTTTAACCAAACGATGCTGTCATTTATATGGCTGCGTTATGATCTGCGATACACGACAATGTTAAAAAAGAACAAATTCATGTTAAAGACAATGAGTAAATCAGACAACATGGAGAATTGTTTTTCATTCCGATATTTTCTTGCAGTAAAATAGTTTATCTTCGTCATATGTCTCGTTCCATAGCGTGTGTGAACAATTTTGTCAACATGTAACTGATATGTTTCTGAACTTAGAACTTTAACTTGGTGGATAGTTTATAGTTGGCCGATGATGTACAGCATTTTGTAGTGACATAATATTTAATGCACAAAAGAAAATAAGTTTGAAGTGGTTGAACCATCGTTTGTAACTGGTGCCATGATAGTTATTTTAAACTTTGATTAAAAAGTTGGTTGAAATATTTCAATTTGAATTCAAAATAAACTGTGAATATCATTCTAATTGAACACGATACCTGTCGACACGAGAGGAGGATATTTATATTCGTTTCAAGCAAATTTTCACAAGTTTGGAATAAATATCAATTATAAATAAAGGTTACTATCACACTCTGCGAATTAAAATTGCACACGTTTTTTTAGCGAAGCTTAAATAAAAAGTAAACAAAGGTCAAACAAAAAAATAAACTTTGACAGAATGATCACAAGTGTTATATTTCAAATTGTTGATTGCAAATTTCTGTAATGCATGAATGCAGATTGGAACGATTTTATTTGCTAACAAAATTTCTACGATTTTATAAATGAATGAAAGTTTTGAGCATCATAGTAATATATTTTTACGAACAAATATATTGATCGCCGTTGCGTTCGCAATCAATTATAAAATATTTTTATTTGGATGTTTTATGTGAGTTTATTCATATAGGAAAAATGCGTATATTTAAAATCATTTATTTAATCTTTGCTTAGGGTATTTATGGAGTTATTTTGTAAGCAGTTAACATTCTGATTCAATTTGTGAACTGGTAGTAAAAATAAGAAAATTTATAAAATAGTGGTATTTACGATCTACATCTGATTGTCATTTATTTGGATCTATCCAATGAAAAAAAAACTATTTTTTTCGTTATTCACTTTCTTTTAATGTGAGATACGACAGATATATGGGTAATAATTCGTGATAATATGTTATTGATTAATATTAAGGAATAAAATGATCCCACTTATTCTCACAACGATAAGTAAAAGAAAATAATCAAAGCAATTCTTATTGCAGTTTTGATTCGAATTCGCAAAAACAACTTTGATCTGAATATGCGATAATCGATTCGATTTATCCAAATGTGCAAGCCTGTTCACAAGCTCAAGCTCAAGCTCGATTTATCCAAATGTGCTCTCCTGTAACACTTCGATAAGCAATTGGAATCAAGCGTGTACAGAGAGGGAAAGAACAGAGAAATCAAAAATACAGGTAAATATAGTTCGACGGCGCTTGTCTTTTCTGCCTGTTAAAACTGGCTTATTTATTGCCATCTTTATTGCGAGCAAAGAGAGCCATATTGATCCAGAAGAATGCCGAAGAGAGGATTGAAAATAGCGAAGTATGCGCAAGAGGAGCATGTCATATTTTTGTCTTTTTCCGGTAACATGATGCTGCCATTTGCATTACTGCTTCTGATCTGCAATACACGGCAATGTTAAAAACTGTAGAATGAGGTTTATAGAAAATTCACTGTTTATGCCATTTAATAGTCTGATGTATTTATATTTTTAAAATAATTTTGGAATCCTCGATTTAGCTTAAACCTAAGAGAAGAGAGGACAATCGCGTAGCTAATTTGATCCAGTCCTAACCTCAATATTGAACCAGCTTCTGATTGGTCATTTTGCCAGTCATGAGCGTTCATTATATTTACAATCGGGATGGAAAACAGTGCTGCTGAATCTATTCTGGCTATTTTTCATACACATTAACATTTCGTGCAAATTGAATAAAATACCTGAATGACGATATAGTTACGTGTATTGTTAAGAGAGACATGAATAAATATTTAATTTAATTTTTAAATGCAGCTAGCATTGTAAATCCTTGGTAGAGGTGCGATCTTTTAGGTACAATTATTTTCGGCAATTGTAAAAAGCATTCAAAGGGAATCTGGCAACGATGAACACTTGTTGTCTTCAGATTTACGGCAGGGCCAAGTCGAGAAAATTAGGAAGAGCAAGAAGCCTGTTGTCGTCTCTTCTCTTAGGCTTAAACAACAACATTGGCTCGGCTGGCTCAAGAATTTGACAGTTTCGCTGGCTCAAGATGGCGTCTCCGCATATCTCTTACTAGAGGATAACTAGTCTCAACTTTCCCAACTTCTTTCAAACCCTGTGCATTTCTGTTCTATCACTCAGAATTAAACGAAAGACAAATAATAAAGACATGAATCGTACGAAGAAAGTCTACAAAATTTGTGGCTCAATTTACAATTTTGAACGAGTGACTCTGGTCCCTTCAGATTTGACCGCTCTCACCGCTAGATGGCGCTCGAGTTTGATGTTTCTGATGTTGAGAGTGTGCTGCGAAAGAAGAAAATCATCAACGTAGGCCAGGATACAGATAAATACATCTAAACAATGTTTTATCTCCAAGGATGACGCTGTCAGATGAGAACGCTGAGGAAATTATGCGCCAAGCATTTTTGGTTCTCCGTAAGTGATATTTTGTTGGCATATCGTATTCTTTTTTCCTTCCAGTATTGAAGTTTTCGCTATTCTTTCAGCTTAACGAATTTCATCGTATAGATCGTATAGTTTGCGCCAAATGCTGACGAGTTTCACAAATTCTACGTGGTTGAGCAATTGCATGCACCCGGTGTGTTGCTGGAAGTCAAACCAACACGAACCATGTAGGTAGTGCGATGTTCCTATGAGAAGTTGAATAAATGCTTTAAGTTCAGCCGAACAAATTATTAATTTGAATCCATTCTATACACGCATCTACAATGAATTGCCACATCTACATCGGACCTGGTGGTATATAGTCAAAACGATTATATACATTATCTTATTGAAAACGAAGACTATTCCGAGTTTGAACGAAACGGCGAAGATTAAAACTAATGAGCAGGTGACTCGAATACAGCCTGAAGCATCCACCACACAAGGCGGTATTTTAGACAGACTACACTCTGGACAGCAAAGCACCTATTGGGTACGATAGATGGCACATTTCAATGTTCATGATCATATCTGGAGGTAGAGTAGAGTAAATACTTCTTTAGAAATAATATTGTTTTACATTTTAGATAGGTAGCAATGAATCTATTAACATGACTATTTAAATAAATAAATATAAGATCATTGTAAACACAATAACTTATTCATAGATTGCGTGAAAATTACTTCAATTAGGATTGTTAACACATCGCACGAGGCGCCTGTTATCACGAAGATGAACTGATAATTGAGTAGTCGGAGGTTTGTCATGCACCATCCAATATCTGGGCAGATGTCTGACCCGAAGTGTTCAGTAATTTTGGAATTATTTTTCTTCGGTCAATTTGAACTCATTGGAAAACAATTCTACCGTTGCGACAAATCGGCCCAACAGGTTGTAGTTAATCAATACTTGCTACTCCAGCAGCTTGCGCTTATTGACTGAGTTGTGATAGCTAAGCACGGCGCCATCGTTCATAACAATGCTGACGAATTTGTCAGGTCGAACTTGGACGTTGGGCAGAGTTCACATTCGTGCGAGTTATACACATCCATCGTGTTCAAGGTTAAAATCATTCATTGCGGTCAAATAACACTGTTGGAAATTATGTAGTGCCTGTAGTTTTTTTTATAACGATGCTGATTTATTGCGTGATGATGTTGAAGTTGTCCATTTCCTAAGTTTAGCATTGGTGAAACGTATTCTTGCATTTCACTCTTCCGTAGTCTGTGCGAAGTACTTGTCAAATTAAATCCCTGTTTTACTTTGTTCACTATTTGATTGAAAATAAAAAAAAACCGAAATACATTTAATAAGGAGAAATGTATGTCCCGAGAACAGATGTGACCTTCCCAACCAAAAATGGATTAAGTCCGACTCGAAGTGATAATGCGATGGTACATCAGCAAACCGCTGGAAATCGAACTCGGTCCAGTGCGTAACTCCGCCATTGTGCTGTTGGAATATTATTCGATTTCCCTCAGTGCTATTTAAGCCCATATTTGCGTGTCCCTCGAAAACACCGCAGGTTCTGTTGCAATTAATCACCAAAATGTCCGATTAGCTGCTATTGTCGTATTGTGATGAACGAAGCTGCGCTCAGACTCAGTTCTTGAGGGATAAGCTCTAAATCTTCAATACGACACAGAGCCAAAAGTCTTACATAATTTGTTACTTTAAGTAAGTACCACAAAGATTTAAAAAAGTGCACGCCAAAGTACTTGCACTTTAATTACTGAAACGATTTCAAGTACGGCTCCTTCGTACTTTAAATGCGTACACATCGATATTAATTACAGTAAGTACTTTATTACGTACAACAGAAGTATTTTTAAATACTATCATTATTTAATTTTATTGTACTCAAAATACGTTGGTATTTTCAATACGACGCTTTCAAACCTGCTAGTGCTTGTTCCTCGCAACAAACACAAACTATCTAGCGTCGTAATATTCTCCGCTACAGCAGAGGCTGCCAACAATGCGGGCTTCAATTTCAGATTTTAGTAAATGAAGCCAGATCAAGGCTGGAAGAAGTCATTTCAAATGACATTTTTAAGCGAAAGTTCGGGAAAAAACCAATACGACAGCACCGCTGCTAGTTTGACTTCGACTGCTGTGCATGTAAACGGACGAGAGAAAAGCAAAAACGTTCGTGCTGCTGATCGTGCCTGTTACATGTTCGTGAAGGTTCGGTTATTCGGCTTGCTGCCGTAGTTGGGTTTCGTTCGCTAGCTGTTGCGAATGTATGTGAATGGCCCGTGTGTTTTACTTGCATCATCCGTTGCGTTGGAACTGTTGCAAATAAATTTCATAGCAGCGGCTCAAAATGAATGTAGTGAACGACATTCATGGCTCATATTTGCAAGATTGGAATGTGCGGCAGTTCGTTTTTCGCTTGCTATAGGAAAGGACTGCAAGCAAAATGTTAGCGGTCACATAGTATCGTTGAAAGGAAAGTTGTTGGCCATTGAAAATCTATAGTTTTGTATATTTACAATTCGCTGATGCGTCAAAATGGAAATATTTTCAACTTTTTAGTAATGAGTTTTATATTGAAGGAGAAGTTGTTGGCCGTTGAAAATCAGTAGTTTTGTACATTTACAATGCGCAGGGGGTCTGCCGATGCGTGAAAATGGAAATATTTTCAGCTTTTTGGTAATGAGTTTTATATTGAAGGGGAATTCGTTGACCGTTGAAAATCAATAGTTTTGACATTTAAAATGCGCAGGGGGGTCCGCCGATGCGTGAAAATGGAAATGTATTCAGCTTTTTAGTAATGAGTTTTATATTGAAATGGAATTCGTTGGCCGTTCAAAATCAATAGTTTTGAACATTTACAATGCGCAGGGGGGTCCGCCGATGCGTCAAAATGTAAATGTTTTCAAGTTTTCAGTAATGAGTTTTACATTGAAGGGAAAATTGTTGACCGTTGAAAATCAATAGTTTTGACATTTAAAATGCGCAGGGGAGTCCGCCGATGCGTGAAAATGGAAATGTTTTAAACTTTTTAGTAATAAGTTTTATATTGAAGGGGAATTCGTTGGCCGTTCAAAATCAATAGTTTTGAACATGTACAATGCGCAGGGGGGTCCGCCGATGCGTCAAAATGGAAATGTTTTCAGCTTTTTGGTAATGAGTTTTATATTGAAGGAGAAATTGTTGGCCGTTGAAAATCAATAGTTTTGACATTTACAATGCGCAGGGGTGTCCGCCGATGCGTGAAAATGGAAATGTTTTAAACTTTTTAGTAATGAGTTTCATATTGAAGGGGAATTCGTTGGCTGCTGAAAATCAATAGTTTTGTACATTTACAATGCGCAGGGGGGGGGGGGGGGTTAAAATGGAAATGTTGTGAGCTTTTTGGTAATGAGTTTTATATTGAAGGAGAAATTGTTGGCCGTTGAAAATCAATAGTTTTGTACATTTCCAATGCGCAGGGGGGTCCGCCGATGCGTCAAAATGAAAATGTTTTCAAGTTTTCAGTAATGAGTTTTATATTGAAGGGGAAATTGTTGACCGTTGAAAATCAATAGTTTTGACATTTATAATGCGCAGGGGGGTCCGCCGTAATGAGTAATGAGTTTTATAGTGAAGGGGAAATTGTTGGCCATTGAAAATGAATAGAAGTTGTTGGCCGTTAAAAATCAATAGTTTTGGACATTTACAATACACACGGGCAACCGCCAATGTGACATAATGGAAACTTTTTTATGCGGTAGTAGCATAATCAAGTTACAGAATGATGGTATTGCAAGACAAAATTTTCATTATTTTTCTCCTTTCACCAGGAAAATAAATCGTTTCATTAATAATTTTGTGCCAATACATAAGAAACAATTAAACGAACAAAAAGATTCTTTTTTCATAATCCACCATTACATTTTGGCATATTTCGATAGTGGAAATCTCAAAAGGAAATGTTTTCGATCATTTTTACCGCTACCTTGCAGTATTTTAGTCGCATAATATCATAGTAGCGAAAACTCGGTTTGCTTACATTGGCGCTTTAGGCCAGTATTGCCACAATTAAAACTGTACCGGGATCCTTTCTATCTGCACTCTTCTATCGAAAGAAGGACCGGATTATGTACCCAAACAATAACGAGGTTGTTAAAAAAAATCTTTTTTCTTCTACATATTTTCCATTCGGGGAAATCAAACCAGACATTCTGACTCGGTTGTTTTATTTGAGCTGGAATTCCGCAAGAACCCAGTAAACTAAAAGGCGGCGCCGTAACTTGCCGTTCACTGTAAAAGTAGTGTGGGAAATCAGTTAGAATTCTGGATGAGTTTGACTGGGTAATGTCAATATCAGCTCCAGCTCAAATTTTCACTGCCACTTTGTTTACCAACCAATGGTGGCCAACAGAGTAGCGGCGAGAAGCTGAGATGGGGTTGGAAATATCAATAAGATGCGAGAAACCGGCTTGCAGGAATTAAAATGGAGTACGTCAGAGTAAACGTATGCACTCCGAGAAGATTCGCTCAGCTTTTATTAGACATCATCCCTTTGATTTGCTAGAAGCATGTTTCTCGCATATTGCATTATAATGTCAGCTTCAGTTCAAGCTCAATCAGTACCAGCTCCACTTCAGATTCTTGCCATCACTGCTGCCTAACTCAACTGTTTACTGGGATGCATCGCAGGGTTAAATTATTTTACCTTGCTGTCATGTAAAAAATCTGTACCAATCTGTACTTTTTTACAAAAATCTGTAATGTGTACCCTAATAAAAAAAATTATACACAAACTTTAACCCACATAGTCCAACGATTCCACATAATGTATGAATGATACCCTGAACAGGTCGTTAGGCTCTTGGATCATTAGATGTTTATTCGGGTACCGTACAGAATCTGTGCCAAAAATGCTTCAGAAATCTGTACCTTTCTACATAAATCTGGACTTGCGGCATCACTGATTTAGGCCCTCATGAAAGATCTATGTCGAAGTGAGAATTGCGTATCAAAAGAAAAATGCGAAGAGTGACCAATTTGACAAACACAAAGTCGTTTCAAGGTAATCATCATAAGGTGTAGGCATGTGTATAATAAGATTATTGGTGGCAAACTCTGAAAAACTCAGAAAACTTGAAAATGCTAAATTGTTATATTCAATTGATTTCCAATTTTTGATGTTCCAATTAATGATTTGTTTTTTAGAATGATGTAGTATTTACGCCATCCCAATCCTGTCGGATGTAAAATCAAAACACTGGCGTCACATATGTAAAAATCTTATCCGTTATAATATTGGGGTTTATGCCACTTGCTGTTTGACGAGACTATAATTTAATATTGTAAACGGTCTATGCAAGAGAATGATCATTGGAGGATAGTCCTTCGTGAACACAGAGTTCGCTAAAATTTAAAACTGTATATATGTAAATTTGTAATATCTCGATGTCACAGCGTTCACACGATTCAATAACACGTGACATGACAATAGGGGGGCGTTTTGTCCCAATTTTACGTCAGAATGGTCCAGCTCCTGATTGGTTGATTCTGACTTTTTTACCGTACGCAATGTTACTGCAGAGATAGCGAAATGATGTTTTTTTTAACGTTAAATATTTATTGTTTCATTTTTGTTACATTTCTGTATAGTATACAAATTAAGTGATACAGTTTCGATAACTTTTCATCTTTGGTTACTTTTTTTGTTTTTTCTCTGTTCAGTGGTATTTTATTCTTGTTTTTGTGTTTAACTATTTTTTAGTTTGGAATGTAGAAATGATGTTTGGCAGTGTTGCAATATTTATAGAAAAGATTGTCATTACTTTTGACAAATAAAATTATTATCGTTAAAGACGAAAAAATGACTAAATTGAAAAGAAATTGTACGGCAAAGTGAAACAAGTATTTATCATGCATTTACCGTATACGTGGTTGATTATCTTTAACAAAAATAAGACAGAAACCACAATATAATCTAAAATTTTCAGAAAATGGCTTCATCAAACCTTACTAAACACCCATGATATAGAAAAACGGTGCCATTCATCAATATAGTGGATTCAAGATACAAAATATTGCCGGCATAAAATAAATTAACATGCCTTCATTTTCATTAATAAAAATAGCAACACTGTTCGGAAGATGGCAGGAAGAAAATGCGCGAAAAGAAGAATATCGAAGGAAAAATAAGAAGCCGATTGTCACGTCTTGTCTTAGTGTTGACCTAACATCGAACAATTTGGCTATCAAGAAACACACCCAGACCAGGGATGCCACATTGACATCTGTGTTTCGGCGAAAAAATCTTTTTACCATCTGTGATGACAAAATGCCAAAAATCTGTCATCTGTGAAAAAGAATCTGTGATCAAAAATTGTGAAAAAAATCTGTGACATTACAGAAAAATCTGTGAATATGGTAACCCTGACCCAGACGCGACAATGTTCACACCTTTCTAACATTTACATCTTGATTCCATATTAAAATTTTCCAGAGCTGTCAGATAGCTTTGTTGGAAATGTGCATCCTAATAAAAAAATCTGTACAGTCTTCCCTAATAAACATCTAATGATCCAAGAGCCTAACGGCCTGTTCAGGGTATCATCCAAACAATATGTGGAATCGTTGGACTGGGTTAAAGTTTGTGTATAATTTTTTTATTGGGGTTTATTCTCTGGTTCGTAACTCTTTGACTGGACCGTGTTTTAGTTAGACCTCCACTAGTTAGACTGTTGTTCAACTAAAAAGCAGTTTTGTGGTTATTTACGCATAATTTAACTATTATTTCCTAACTATTGATTTTGAATGGCCAACAATTTCCCTTTCAATATAAAACTCATTACTAAAAAGTTTAAAACTTCTCCATTTTGACGCATCGGCGAACTCCCATGCGCATTGGAAATGTACAAAACTATTGATTTTCAACGGCCAATAATTTCTCCTTCAATATAAAACTCATTACCAAAAAGCTGAAAACATTTCCATTTTGACGCATCGGCGGACTCCCCTGCGCATTGTACATGTTCAAAACTATTGATTTTGAACGGCCAACGAATTCCCCTTCAATATAAAACTTATTACTAAAAAGTTTAAAACATTTCCATTTTCACGCATCGGCGGACCCCCCTGCGCATTTTAAATGTCAAAACTATTGATTTTCAACGGTCAACAATTTTCCCTTCAATGTAAAACTCATTACTGAAAACTTGAAAACATTTACATTTTGACGCATCGGCGGACCCCCCTGCGCATTGTAAATGTTCAAAACTATTGATTTTCAACGGCCAACGAATTCCCCTTCAATATAAAACTCATTACTAAAAAGCTGAATACATTTCCATTTTCACGCATCGGCGGACCCCCCTGCGCATTTTAAATGTCAAAACTATTGATTTTCAACGGCCAACGAATTCCCCTTCAATATAAAACTCATTACCAAAAAGCTGAAAACATTTCCATTTTCACGCATCGGCAGACCCCCTGCGCATTGTAAATGTACAAAACTACTGATTTTCAACGGCCAACAACTTCTCCTTCAATATAAACTCATTACTAAAAAGTTGAAAACATTTCCATTTTGACGCATCAGCGAATTGTAAATATACAAAACTATAGATTTTCAATGGCCAACAACTTTCCTTTCAACGATACTATGTGACCGCTAACATTTTGCTTGCAGTCCTTTCCTATAGCAAGCGAAAAACGAACTGCCGCACATTCCAATCTTGCAAATATGAGCCATGAATGTCGTTCACTACATTCATTTTGAGCCGCTGCTATGAAATTTATTTGCAACAGTTCCAACGCAACGGATGATGCAAGTAAAACACACGGGCCATTCACATACATTCGCAACAGCTAGCGAACGAAACCCAACTACGGCAGCAAGCCGAATAACCGAACTTTCACGAACATGTAACATGCACGATCAGCAGCACGAACGTTTTTGCTTT
The DNA here is from genome assembly GCF_030247195.1 of Topomyia yanbarensis. NCBI lineage: Eukaryota > Metazoa > Arthropoda > Insecta > Diptera > Culicidae > Topomyia > Topomyia yanbarensis. The sequence continues at coordinate 99,293,743 of NC_080670.1, read as the reverse complement.
TCTCTCGTCCGTTTACATGCACAGCAGCCGAAGTCAAACTAGCATCGGTGCTGTCGTATTGGTTTTTTCCCGAACTTTCGCATTAAAATGAAATTCGAAATGACTTCTTCCAGCCTTGGTGGTGGGAAACAAAACTGCTGTGTGGCGGCATTCACACACACCAAAGAGATTACATTCATTGAACGACATTCATACGTACACCAACCATGAAATTCGTCTATGACTTTCCTGCTCGGGCAGCAGCGTGAAAGTTTGTAAGCTTATGACGTTCATAAAAAAAGTCACGTTTCCAGCCCTGAGCCAGATCCCTTTGTTGTTCTACGGAGTAGATCATGTTCCACTTTTTATTTCTTTAGTAACTTAAATATTCCGGTCATTTGCTGCGACTATTCCGCATTACGCACAGTTTAGGAATACTTTTTATTGAGATTTTATCACGACTGTTATTTTCGTTTCGTCATCATTGGAATTTTTATCGTATTTTACTGCTTTGCACGACGCAAACCGCTTCTTTTTTATGATTTGTTTATTTCTTGTTCAGTTGCTTTTTTCCATAGATACATTTTAGTCTGTTACTTTTTGCTTAGATACCTTTCGTTGAAAGAAAAATGAGTGCCCGTGTTTTGATGTCAGTGAAACGTCATGATTAGATTTGACATTTCGAGGGACCGTGAGTTATCTATTGGCGAATCCATAATGAATTAAAAATTAATTGCTAGTGGCACGGCCCTGAATAAACGACAATTTGTTCTACAGCGGAAATGCTATTCGTCCAACATCTGATGGAAAATTATAAATAGTGAAACAATATAAGCAAGCTTCGACATTATTTAAATAACGATCAAAATGAAAATATTTGTAGCAGATTGTTTGCCGTCATAGTGTTACGTAGGTTGTATGGCATGGCTTTATTTATAATCTTTTATTAAATCTTAGTTTGGATTCTTTCGAAAGCAGTAAAAATATAAGAAAACTCCCACTTGGTTATTATGTTCTTTGTGAGAAGATATAAGTAGAAAAGGGTACACATTGTGATTATATATTCTTTTCTTTTCCTCTAATTAAACCAGAGGGGGAACAACTTGACAGCTCCTATACAAATCGTTGAAACCACTTTATTTGGGTCTGTGGGTCTAAAATGGCGGATCAATTTTTATTCAAGAACAATTTCTAAAAAAAGCGTAAACTTGTTCACAGTGAAAATTTTTTTGTTCAATTTTTTTTTTACTTTCGATAATTCATTTTTGAAGACTTTTTGGACGTTTGGTGTTGTTTTGTTATAAAAATGCATCTTTGTTCCGATGCATTATTTTTAAATGATTCATGATTTTTTGGAATCATCAGCATACAAACAAGCGGCGCTTATACTAGTTTGTGAGCAACTTTATTTAGTCTTAAGATATTAGGTAGTAATATTTATATTGCAATGTAAAAAACACACACAATGATACTGGACTGTTTTGCTCCCTCTCCGATAAAAAATGAACTGTCATCACTTCTGAATTTCGTAGAAACCTTTGCACCGTACATGTCGCAGCACCTATCAGTTAGATGCTCTACCTTCAGAAATAAACAGTCGAAGTCAATCCTGCCTTTGTTAAATGCGAAGTGAAAAATGATACTCACAAAGCTAAATGTATTTAAAGATTAACGACAAACTTTCGAGAATTGTCATATGCGAAAGATATTTCAAGGGCAATGGGAGAGGAAAAAGTCCACACTAGAAATTAAATCAAATCATACATTTTATATTTTACATTCGGCACAATTTGTAATCCTTAACTTGTTTGTATTTATCTTAAATTATTACGCTGTTTTGAAATGATCATCTTGATTATCTCTTCCGAATGTAAATAAAGAAAACAAGTTCGTAAAAGACGTCACGAAATTATTTTCTCGCATAGAAATTTACAGTATCGCAATTAGTGGACGGCGTTCTATGGTGGCGACATCATTCGAAACACGGTGGTTTCAAGCAACTTAGGTTAAACGTCAAGTTGCGGGAGGGTTGAGTTAAACTAACTAAAAAATATTGTGGGTAAATTAAACAGCTTCACTCATTTTGATAGCCATAAGTAAACTAACAAACGAAAACAATTTTTATTTAATGCAGCTCTGCATCTAGTTATAAAATTTCGTTCGACGATTAGTTTCAAAATGATTCGACTTCTGCTAACCTGCAATATAACTCTTCGACATGACATTTTCAAATAAGCGTGCAGCACCTTATGCCCAGTTAAGCTCAGCCGAAAATGAATCGGAATTCTGGCTGGTTTCCGTTCGCAATCCGGCTCCAGTGACACAACCGATTCTAGTTAGAATCGGTTGTGTCACTGGAGCCGGAATACGAACTGGAACCAGCCAGAATTCCGGTTCATTTCCGGCTGAACTTTACTGGGTGGATAGGACGATGAAGAATATAAAAAAATGGATTTAAAACTCGATTATACCTGTTTTTTCGTACTGGATAAAACTTGCTTACTTGCCTTCATATGGTTTGTGTGCAACATGGGCCATAATATTGCACATAAAGATCGAAAAGTTGATTCAAATTATTGAGATGTATGCAAGAAGAATATGGCGTCCCTTTACACTGTTTTCATTTGGCTTCAGGATGCAGCCATTTCTGCGATGACAGGTACTAACGTCTTAGACCGGACTAAACTCAGGCCTAAAATGAAAGATAGTACCGTGCGGCGGTACCAACTAGCTTCAAGCTTACCGCTATTACTTGGTCGCATTGCTCGTTTCTTTGCAACGTATAATAGGTGAAATCAGTGGCGGATCCAAGGGGAGGGTCCTGGGGGTTCGGACCCCCTCCGAAATTTTTTAACCTTTTGAGAAATTTTAAATTAGTTTTAATTTTATACTAGTTTTAAACATAAAATCATTTGAAACCAAATTTTACCACCAAAACTGATTTTCATTAAATTAGTTTTTGACGTATAATTTATTGTACAATGTACATTCCAAAATAAAAAATTTCGGACCCCTCCCAAATTTTTTTTCTGGATCCGCTCCTGGGTGAAATCATTCAAAAGTCCATTCTCCAATTTTCTAAATCCTCTAAATGCAATCTCAGATTCCTCAGATTTTTTATTAGTTAAAGACAACGTTGTTCTAGACACTTGTTCTGTACTATCACGAGGAGTGTCATTTCTATTATCGTTAAACCCTCTCATAATTGTGGAGTCAAATCCAAGACACAATGATTCTTTTGTTACTGCTTGAGTGTTCCAAAATGTAACATTCATTGGTTCTTTCGCATTAACTGATTCCAATTCCTCTATCTCGTATATTACGCTTAATGCACAATTGTTGGGTTGAGGATTCAAGTTTTTGTCATTCAACCAATGTGCATCCATCACATCTATGGATTTTAACTGTTTATCGCAAAAAGGGAACTTTCTTCTGCTTTTTCCTTTTTTAAATGTTTCTTTTGCTTTCTTTATATCTGAAAGCTTCCATGGTTTTACAGTACCATTTCCCGAGCTTTGACTTGACATAGTACTAGGGGATTTCGCTCCTGAAAGACGTCCGTTTTTCCAAGATTTCGGTGTGCCCCATATTTTGCTGGATATGAATGTTGGTGTGTTCTGTTGCTTGTTTTCTGCTTTCTCATTAGCATCGGATATCTTTCGTTTTCGCTTATTTGGTGTTGACGTTGCCTTTAAATGAGAATCTTTATTAGATTTAGCTGAGCTTCGTAGTCCTTTATCAGCTTTTGTATTACAGCTGGAAGGTATTTGCAATTTAAATTGTAATAAAGCGTCTTTGATGAATTCATCATGAACATGAATAATGTAATCTTCAATTCGAACTCTGGCTGTGTCACCGACAAATTTGCATTCATCAATTCCTTTTTTGATGATTCTGTGATATCCCTCAATTACACCATTATTTGAACTATTGCATTTTCGCACATCTTGGTGTTCAGTAACTCCTTTGAATTCTCTGTATGTCAATATAGGTGTCCACATAGGAAGATAAGCTATGTATTTTTTTTAAATAGTTTGAATGAATACATGAATTGCAAAGGCTTCCGTTGTTAAATTATCAACATCTACTTGCTCTTTGATTAATAGTGCATTATACTCAAAGAGCCTCTCTTGTAAAAAGGACTAGATTCATATATTGTTTTGCATTCTTTTTTATCCTTGGCGGGTTGCGGCAAATTGCTTTCCTCAATATTTGGTTCAACATATTCTTCAAATATCGGGTCCCTCGTGAAATCAATTTGCATATTTAAATGATTATATGCTTTTATTTTTTTTTATCTCTAGTAATAACTTCTAGATACTGAAAGAGCAACCTCAATAAGTAATACACCACATCCGTATCTTTGATATTAAATAGCGCTGCCAGGACAATTTTACATATTTGATTGCCAGGTTGTGTTTTTGGAATGCATTTTTCTACATCTTTATATATTAATTTAGTTAAATGCGAACTACAAAATTTTATTATGACTTGAGCAATCGGTATATTACTTTTTAAATCGGCAATCCAAATGTCACATTGCTTGAGATATTGTATTAAAGTCATCATGTTGAATGATAGTACTACAGAGTTTATCTCTGCTAATGAAAAATCTGTAGTTATTGTTCTAAACATTGATGCTAACTTTCGTTGAGTTCGGTCAGTGCAGTATCTGACAATTGATCTCAGGTTTAGTTCTATGTTAGCTGTATAGTGATTGTCAGTGAAAAAGCTTGCTATTGGAAACGGTTTCATAGTATTATCCGTATCCACGATTTTGATGTCCGCCACCATACTGTATAGCAGCACAACACTTTTCTTAACGTTCAACCATCGAGTTCCAGTTGCATCTAAATGGAAATCTAACGGTACATCGCGTTTTGTTATCTGTAATATCAAATCAAGTTGTTCTTTTTGCATAATGATGACGTTGAATGGTTGATAACACAAGTTTATTATAGAACTATCGGGCTTGTCTGCTATTTTCATGAGTGCTGTAAACACATCATGATCTTCTTGCAATTTGTTTCTAGCCTAACTTACAATCTGTCTTGCAGTTCCATCGGAAACACGTTTTCTTAAATGTTTGTCTATGTCGAAAGTTTTAATGTTGTTTGACAGATCTCGTACCTGTTCTCGGATGAATAAGCGAGGAACTGTTTTTAATATCTGCTCTTGAACAGTTATGCGTTCTTTTCCTCGCATTTGAGATACCAATTTGTCCAAATGTTTGAATTCTTTCATATCATGAAGAATTTTGAATTCGATATCATCTCTTGCTGTCATATCGAAGGTAGCGATAAATACAAATCGCTTGCTCGTATGAAACATGCATCGACAAAATATTTTGATAGTTGAGGAATTCCACGAAGATCCGTCCGAAAATCTTTAAAATCGTGACCGACCATCTTAGATTCCGATGAAACTTTACACATTTCACCGGCATGGAAGACTAAACATTTTCCACAGGTAATAAGATTATTTTGACTCAAGAGCAACTTTTCAAAAGGGCGTAAACGTTCCCACGTGTATGCATTTAAATTTTTTTTGTTCGATTACCGTATTTTATACAGCAAAACTATCTGAGAACGAGTTACAGGGAATGAATACTTCTGTCCGAAAAAATATATACTGAAAAAAATGTTGTGTCATTTTTCAACAAAATAAAAATTTCTGTTAAAAAATTAAATTGCGAAAAAACCCATTTTTTTAAATTTTTATATTTTGTCAACAAAAACCTAAAGAGAAAGAAAACATTTTGAAGGTGATTGCATGATGGAGAAAAATTCGGTAAAACAGTTTTTCTAAGAATAACTTCAAACATGTTTTTACATTTCCTACTAATTGACATACAAAACTGTAATTTTATAATTATAAGCATAATTTAAAATCAAAATGCATTTAACAAAAATCTTCCAAAATGTGATAGTTTTCGAGATATTTGGAATATTGCTCCATCAAAAACAATTAATTCGTGTAATTATGCTCTTTTTAAAAGTTATTCGCGTTACCCAATCATAAAATCTCAGAAATCTAATGTTTATCGTTTTAAAAACGTAAATGTAACTTTTTCAGTGTATTTGGATCATGGAGAAGCTTTCAATAAAAAAGTTTTCCTAACAACAACTTTTGACATATTTTTATAATTTATACTATTTGCAGTCAAAAATACAATTTTCTTTTTGAATATGGTTCTATACGCCATTTTAATTTGAAATGCTCATAACAAAAAATTTCTGAAATGTAGTAGTTCTCGAGATATTTTAACTTTTGTTTTAACAACACAATTATTTTGTTTTATTACGATCTTTTCATAAGTTATTCGCGTTTCTCCATCAACAATAATAGGTTTTTAAAAAGGCCCATAAACTTTCCTGCAACTTTTTCTTTGACGATATTGTAAATCTTTTGAAAGTTACATGAAAGCAACCAAAATATGATTCAACTATATAGTTTAACATTCGTTATCGAGCACTCAGTCGAGATAGAAGTCTTTTGTCATCGGTCCGTACACTCTATAGCGACAAATAGTGTTAATCCGCGTTCAAGGTTATTTGCACACTCTACGCCTAGTTGAGGTTTCAGTATTTTTTCCCTTCTTTTGTTTTTCTGTTTCTGTACCGTTAGCCGGTCAGTGAAGTGAAGCAGTGTTCTTCTAGTAAGCCGTCTGGATACCGTTACCTACACAAGCTAAGTATTAGTTTTCGTTTCCCCTTCTTGGTTGTCTTAATAACGTGCACTGGGCAATAGGCCCGTGCAAAAATGACTTCCCCTGACGGCGGTTCATCTCAAGGTGAGATGGACGTCGAAATAAAATCGGCTCCCCGGCTCAAAGTATATCCGAGCTCGGCCACCGGGCCATTTGTGATCTTCTTTCGGACCAAAGAAAAAGTGTTTGAATCTGTTGCAGATTTCTCGCGTTCTGACAGACCGGTATTCGGCCGTGACAGAAATATCGAAAATTCGCCCTGATAAGCTTCGGGTGGTTGTTAACAGTTCAACTCAGGCAAATGATATTGCTGGCTACGAGCCCTTTACGAGAGAGTACAGGGTGTCTATTCCAGCTAGCAGGGTTGAAGTCAGTGGGGTCGTTTCCGATTCGAGTCTGAATTGCGAGGACCTGCTAAAATATGGGACTGGCTGTATCAAAGACCCCATGCTTAAGCCAGTGAAGATACTGGAATGCAAACGTTTGCATTCAGCATCAGTCGCAGCTGACGGGAAGAAAACATACGTCAACTCAGACTCTTATCGGGTGACCTTCGCCGGCCCTGCCCTGCCCAATTACCTCCTCTTTGACAAGGTTCGTCTACCTGTTCGCCTCTTTGTGCCGCGGGTCATGAACTGTACTAATTGCAAACAATTGGGACACACAGCCTCCCATTGTAGCAATAAAGCCCGCTGTGGGAAATGCGGTGGGAATCATGCGGATGATTCCTGTGGTAGAGATGTCGAAAAGTGTCTCTACTGTGGGGGAAACCCACATGATCTCCCTTCATGTCCCGCGTACAAACAGCGCGAGGAAAATCTTAAGCGTTCCTTTCAGGGACGCTCTAAGCGATCTTTTGCAGAAATGCTTAAGATAGCTACGCCACCTGTCTCTACGAACATCTTTACCAACTTGTCTACTGACGAAGGCGACTGTGATGAACCCCAGGAGGGAACATCTTCTGCTGTGCCTAGAAGTAGTAGAAAAAGGAAGAACATTTCCTCTTCCAAGCTTCGTCGTAAAGGCCATAAGGTGTCTCTTCATGGTCCCCCTAAAATAACTACTCAAGGAAGTACTGTCGTAAAACCGAAGCAAGTCGCTCCCGGTCTCAGTAATCTGAGCTCAGAAAAGGAGTTCCCAGCACTTCCAGGAACATCAAAAACCCCAAGTGTTTCCATATCTCAGCCAGAGAAAGAAAACAGTGCTGACTTAATAAATTTCTCTGACATTGTGGACCGTATTCTTACAGCGTTGAACATTTCTGACCCCCTTAAAAGTATCTTGATAAGCTTTCTCCCCGCAGTAAAAACATTCTTGATGCAGTTCACTGCGAAATGGCCCCTCCTTTCAGCGATTGTATCCTTCGATGGCTAATTCATCGAACGAGGTCAAGGATTTAATCACTGTTCTACAGTGGAATTGCAGAAGTATTATCCCGAAAATCGATTCGTTTAAAATCTTACTAAATAATTTGAAATGCGATGCATTTGCCCTATGCGACGCATGGCTCACTTCAGAAATAACCCTACACTTTCACGATTTTAATATTATTCGCTTGGATCGAGAAGACTCTTACGGAGGAGTACTTTTGGGGATCAAAAAGTGCTATTCTTTCAATCGGATCGACCTCCCCTCGACACCAGGCATTGAAGTTGTCGCTTGCCAAACCAGAATTAAAGGCAAAGACCTTTGCATTGCTTCCACCTACATCCCCCCCCTAGAGCCTCAGTTAGCCACCGACGGCTTTGCGATATTGCGGAACTCTTCCCCGCACCGAGGCTAGTTTTAGGTGACTTCAACTCCCACGGCACGGCATGGGGTTGCCTTCATGACGATAATCGATCTACTCTACTCCATGAGCTTTGCGACAACTTCAATATGACTATTTTGAATACGGGTGAAATGACACGGATTCCTGCCCCTCCAGCGCGACCGAGCGCCTTAGATCTGTCCCTCTGCTCGACATCGCTGCGGTTAGATTGCATGTGGAAGGTAGTCTCTGATCCCCACGGCAGCGACCATCTGCCAATCGTAATTAATATTGCTAACGGTTCAGGGCCACCGAATACAATCAATGTTTCGTATGACCTCACACGAAATATTGATTGGAAGAGCTACGCGTCCGCGATATCCGAAAAAGTAGAATCGACACAAGAGCTTCCTCCGGAGGAAGAGTACGGGTTCCTGGCTGGCTTGATTCTCGATACCGCGATTCAAGCTCAGACTAAACGCGTACCAGACGCGAATTCACGCGGGCGTCCTCCCAATCCATGGTGGGACAAAGAGTGCTCAGACGTGTACGCGGAGAAGGCCGCTGCGTATAAGACCTTCCGGGACGACGGGCTGCCAGCTAGCTACCGACAGTACGCGATGGCGGAAACGCGCATGAAGAGTTTGATAAAAGCCAAAAAACGTAGCTACTGGCGCCGGTTCGTCGACGGACTAACGAGAGAAACATCGATGAGCACTCTTTGGAGTACGGCCCGGCGCTTACGAAACCGAAACAGTACCAATGAGAGCGTGGAATATTCAAACCGTTGGATATTCGATTTTGCCAAGAAGGTTTGTCCGGATTCCGCCCCGGCACAGAAGATCTACCGCGCCGCGTCCCCTCACAATAACGCGAACGAAACACCGTTTTCGATGGTGGAGTTCTCACTTGCTCTCTTATCATGTAACAATAAAGCCCCAGGGCCAGACAGAATCAAATTTAACTTGTTAAAGAATCTGCCAGACTCTGCCAAGAGACGCTTGTTGAATTTATTTAATAAGTTTCTTGAGGGTAATATTGTCCCTCATGACTGGAGGCAAGTGAAGGTCATCGCCATTCAAAAACCAGGAAAACCAGCCTCCGACCACAACTCGTATCGACTGATTGCAATGCTGTCCTGTATCCGAAAAGTGTTCGAGAAAATGATCTTGTTTCGCCTCGATAATTGGGTTGAAGCAAATGGCTTACTGTCAGATACACAATTTGGTTTCCGCAAAGGCAAAGGAACGAACGATTGTCTTGCGTTGCTCTCAACAGAAATTCAAATGGCTTATGCTAGCAAAGAGCAGATGGCATCAGTTTTCCTAGATATAAAGGGGGCTTTTGATTCAGTTTCTATCAAAATTCTTTCTGAGAAGCTGCACCAGCATGGTCTTTCACCGACTCTAAACAACTTTTTGCTAAACTTGCTATCTGAAAAACATATGCATTTTTCGCATGGTGATTTATCGACATCACGAATTAACTACATGGGTCTTCCCCAGGGCTCATGTCTAAGCCCCCTTCTCTATAACTTTTACGTGAATGACATTGACGAATGTCTTGTCAATTCCTGCACGCTAAGACAGCTTGCAGATGACGGTGTGGTCTCTATTACAGGTCCCAAAGCCGTCGATCTGCAAGGACCATTGCAAGATACCTTGGACAATTTGTCTGCTTGGGCCCTCCAGCTAGGTATCGAGTTCTCCACGGAGAAAACTGAGCTAGTCGTATTTTCAAGGAAGCGTGAACCAGCGCAACTACAGCTTCAATTAATGGGTCAAACTATTGCTCAGGTTTCAACTTTCAAATATCTCGGGGTCTGGTTCGACTCTAAAGGAACCTGGGGATGTCACATTAGGTATCTGAAACAGAAGTGCCAGCAAAGGATCAACTTTCTCCGTACAATAACCGGAACATGGTGGGGTGCCCACCCAGGAGATCTGATCAGGTTGTACCAAACAACAATATTGTCGGTGATGGAGTACGGGAGTTTCTGTTTCCGCTCCGCTGCGAACATACATTTCATCAAACTAAAGCGAATCCAATATTGTTGTTTGCGTATTGCTTTGGGTTGCATGCACTCGACACATACGATGAGTTTAGAAGTGCTGGCGGGCGTCCTTCCGCTGAAAAATCGATTTTGGGAACTCTCATATCGATTGCTCATCCGATGCGATATCTTGAACCCGTTAGTAATTGCAAATTTCGAAAGGCTTGTCGAGCTCAATTCTCAAACCCGATTTATGTCCTTGTACTTCGATTACATGGCACAAAATATCAATCCTTCTTCATACTATCCCAACCGTGTCAATCTCTTTCATGCTTCTGATTCAACTGTATTCTTCGACACATCCATGAAAGACGAGATTCGTGGAATCCCGGATCACATACGTCCGCAAGTGATCCCAAGCATCTTTCATAGTAAATTTCGAGAAGTCGACTGCAACAACATGTTTTACACCGACGGGTCAAGCATCGACGGCTCCACTGGCTTCGGTATATTCAATCAAAACCTCACCGCCTCATTCAAACTCAATGATCCTGCTTCAGTTTACGTCGCAGAACTTGCTGCTATTCAGTATACCCTTGGGATCATTGATACTTTGCCCACCGATCATTACTTTATTGTCTCGGAAAGCCTCAGCTCAATCGAGGCTCTCCGTTCAATGAAACCTAGAAAGCACATTCCATATTTTCTGGGGAAAATCTGGGAGCGCCTGCGTGCTTTGTCTGTAAGATCGTACAAGATTACCTTAGTTTGGGTTCCCTCGCATTGCTCCATTCCAGGTAATGAAGAAGCGGACTCTTTAGCTAAGGCGGGCGCTTTAAAAGGTGACATATATGAAAGACCAATTAGCTTCAGCGAATTTTTCAGTATCACTCATCAGAGAACCCTCGAAAGTTGGCAAACTTCATGGAGCAATGGTGAACTGGGAAGGTGGCTACATTCGATAATCCCTAAGGTATCGACGAAGCCTTGGTTCAGAGGGATGGATGTGGGTCGGGATTTCATTCGCGTGATGTCTCGGCTCATGTCCAATCACTACACGCTGGACGCACATCTCCGGCGTATTGGGCTCGTGGATAGCGGTATCTGCGCTTGTGGCAACGGTTATCACGAAATCGAACATGTTGTCTGGGCATGCGCCGAGTACTGTTCTGCCAGATCTCAACTATTCGATTCCCTTCGGGCCCGAGGAAGATCACCCAATGTCCCGGTTCGAGATGTACTAGCAAGCCGCGATATTCTCTACATGTCCCTTATATACACGTTCCTCAAAACCATCAATATCCAAATTTAAATGCCCCTATCTTTTCTCTTATTATTCCCAGAAGTGCCCTCTTCCGCCTACCGTACCCCAACGATGGTTTGATACGACTCCAAGACGAGACAAAACATCTGTCGAATGAACCAACAACACGAGATCTACAGTACAACATCACACACGCAGCGCGGTGTGTTTCCGATCCGTATCTGAGCCGTACTACGTAATCGTCTGGAGGAACCCCTGCCGGCTCGAGGAAAACCGCCCGGCGTCCCAATACTTGATACATCCGTTCGAATTTGTAATCCTGGTCGTTGATTCCTGATGCCGGAAACTGAAAGTTTATATCCCCCCCCCCGTTCAGCCTTGTCCACCCTCTCTCCCATGTCTCTGATACACAGATGTATGACTTCACCGCTTCTCCCCTTGAATATCTTCCCAAAACTTATGTGCCCCCCTATCTTCTAGTGTTAGTTGATCAATCCGTTCGAATCTGTAATCCTGGCCGTTAATTCCTGATGCCGGAAACTGAAAGTTTATATCTCACCCCCCCCCCCCCTTCAGCCTTGTCCGCTCTCCCTCCCATGTCTCTGATACACAGCTGTATGACTTCACCCCCTTCTACCCTTGAATATATTCCCAAAACTTAAGTGCTTAGTTTTAGTTGATCAATATTTAATCTCGTTAAGAAATGCCCAACAGTACCACTACTTTAAAATAGCCCTAATTAATTCCCCTTAATCTTGAACCACTCTTTCTAGTTATTTCTAGTTAATAAGCTTGTAAAATGTTCCGCTTAGTTAATAATTAATTTCTCCTACAATCTCCCTTCTAAAAATCATAAAGTGAATTACTATACAAAGAACACACAAAATGACCCGTCCCCCTAATCTTACGAATATTATATTATACCCTCTTTTATATGTATTAGTTAGCTGTAAAGTTTATTTTTTAGTTTCATTATATAAAACAAAATAATATTGAAATGTGTAACCCTCTAGTTTTAAGAAATTCAAAATGTAAAACAATGAAAAAATGGCACCTTTAAGCTAACGCATACGTGCCTTATCAAATAAACAAATTGAAAAAAAAACTATATAGTTTAATCATCAGACCCTATGGTTAAATAATATTTTGGTTACTTTCATGTAGCTTTCAAATGGTTTACAATATCGCCTTGATGTCAAAGGAAAAGTTGTAGGAAAGTTTATGGGCCTTTTGAAAAACCTATTATTGTTGATGGAGAAACGCGAATAACTTATGAAATGGTCGTAATAAAACAAAATAATTGTGTTGTTAAAACAAAAGCTAAAATATCTCGAGAAATACTACATTTCAGAAAATTTTTGTTATGAGCATTTCGATTTAAAAAGGCGTTTAGAATCATATTCAAAAAGAAAATTGTATTTTTGACTGCAAATAGTATGAATTATAAAAATATGTCAAAAGTTGTTGTTAAGTAAACTTTTTTATTGAAAGCTTCTCCATGCTCCAAATACACTAAAAATTTGCTTTTACGTCTTTAAAACGATAAACATTAGATTTTTGACATTTTATGATGGGGTAACGCGAATAACTTTTGAAAAGAGCATAATTACAGGAATTGATTGTTTTTGATGGAGCAAAATTCCAAATATCTCGAAAACTATCGGATTTTGGAAGATTTTTGTTGAATACATTTTGATTTTAAATGATTCTTAGAATTATATTCTGTAATAAAATTACAATTTTGTATGTCCATTAGTATAAAATTTTAAAACATGTATGAAGTTATTGTTAGAAAAACTTTTTTACCGATAAGTTCTCCATCATGCAATCACATTCAAAATGTTTCTTTTCTCTTTAGGTTTTCGCAGACAAACAAGAAAATTTTAAAAAAATGGGTTTTTTCGCAATTTAAATTTTTATCATAAATTTTTGTTTTTTTTTTAAATGACACATTTTTTTCAATGCATATTTTTTTTGGATAGAAGTATTTATACCTTGTAACTCGTTCTCAGATAGTTTTGCTGTATAAAATACAGTGAACGAACAAAAAAATTGAAATTTATACACGTAGAAACGTTTACGCCCTTTTGAAAAATTGCTCTTGTATCAAAATATTCCAATTGCCAGAGAATATCATGGAGATTCATACACCGAACACACCTGCAAAGTTTCGTTCGAATCTACATATGGTCATATTTTGCGGTCGGCCGGTTTCTCATGGAATCATCCCTCAGTTCGTACCGATTTTTTGGTGGGTACATAATCTTTTATGTCTTTGAAATACGCTTTGCATGTTGCATTGGGTTGACGGATCAAATCGTAGTATGTTGTAAACGCTTTTTGTTCTTCGAGGGTTTTATGAGCAATTCTTTGATTATGTCCCTCCTTATACCGTATTAATTTATGTGTCTCTTTATTCAGGACTTTTTGCAATTGTTCTCGACTCCAATAGCGCCTCTCTCCGGAGTCGAAAAAGTCTGTTGTATTGTATGGAATTTTTCTGTTATCCCTTGAAATACTGGTCACTTCCTCCACTGCCGGGTCCGGTACATTTCGTTTTTGCAAGTCGTCAATTTGCTGATGATCATCTTCTTTAACGGGTGTCCTATGTTCTAGCGTAAATTGTTCTTCAAAATCTTGTTCATACAAAACTATATAGTCTTGTGCATGATTTAGATTGTTAGTATTTTCGTCTGTACGGTTGTTTTCTGTGTGAACCACCGTTGGATTAATAGATATCTGTACATCATTTTTCCGTATCTGCTCATCCTGCAACCCGCCAATCTGTTGATCATTATCATTATGGGTATTCTATTTTCCAGAGAAAACTCGTCCTCAAAATCCTCATTATATAAAACTACATAATCGTGTCGTGAGCCAATTGCAGTAATATTCTGTACTGTCTTAGCATCATCGTTACTGACATCCACGTTATCATGCTCTGCGATTGACACAGTGATCAGTTGCTGCTGTTCCTTTAGATCGCCAATTTGTTGCATGTTTTTATCCACTTCCACTACATAATCGTGTCGCGAGCCAATTGCAGTAATATTCTGTACTGTCTTAGCATCATCGTTACTGACATCCACGTTATCATGCTCAGCGATTGACACAGTGATCAGTTGCTGCTGTTCCTTTAGATCGCCAATTTGTTGCATGTTTTCTTTCACTATGAAACCAATCTCAATGCTCTTTGAGGTCAAATTTTCAAGAGTGGCCGGTTCGGGGTATATTATATTCTGTTGCTTGCTAACAGAATTGTTGATCATTGTGGTATTATCACAAATCTCTGTTATTCTACTTGCCGATGGGGCCGAAGCATTTTGTCTCAATTTCTTAATGAAATTGTACAGTTTAAAACGATTCAAAGGGTTGAAATTTATACCCAAAATTTTGAATTATTCGGCATTATTAGTGTATTCTCGGTTTAGCCATTCTTTTCCAAATTTCTTAGAAAAGTGGCCAATAAAACGCTGCTTTTGACATTCCTTCAACTTCCGTGATTTAGCCATTCTGAGAAGTAGAAAAACAGGGCAAATCTATTTTATAAAACCATTTTATTTACAAGTCATTCGCATCGTACTGCGTTAACAGACAAATAATTGATTGTATTTGAAGGGGAGGCGTTCGAGAAGAAAGAGTTCAATAACTCTGCAATGGTTGAGATTTAACCCTATGACTAGAACGATTTTTACATTTCTTATAAATAAATGTATAGAATTCGCTCAAACTTTCAAGATTTTTTTAGAGACCTGGAGGGCCGAGTTTTATATACCAATCGATTTAGCTGAACGATTTGGGACATCTGTGTGTGTTTGTATGTGTGTATGTAACGGACAAACTCTCATTCGTGTTTATCAGCAATGGCTGAACCGATCTTATCCAAACTAATTGCAAATGAAAGGTCTATCACCCAGACATAACGCTATTAATTTGTTTTTGATTCTAACTCTAACTAATACTCCGATATAGCTGAATTCACGAATATATTCCCAATTGTGGGTTTGTGTATGTTTCTACGGCGTAATCACCATTTCATGCATTTTTGTCCCGGATCAATATCGCTTTATACCAGTTACAATGCAAAACTCTCATTAGAATCATGCTTAGTCGCACGTAAATCATACGGTTCGTGTTTTAGATGTACCAATGAAACAAGCCAAAATCAAGATCCCCGTGTATATGGGAAACGTCGTTCGTATTCATGATTTGGGACGCGCACTAAAGTAGGTTACATCAAACGAATTATGTCGCAATACGGAGAAATGGAATCTATTACGAATGACACTTTGAGAAATATTGTCACCGGTATTCGTATTGTGATGATGCTAGCGACTAAACCAATCCCTTCTTACATGACTATCGAATGCAAAGCACCGAAGGATGGCCTATAAGCAAACAACGCTGATCACATATCCCGAGCAGACCCCAGCAAGAAACAACAGGAACAAGAAACATATAAGAACCTCTGACCGTGAACAGCAAGAAAGCAGTACCGATGATGACATGGCACAGTGGCTCAAAACAGCGTTTTGAGGTACATAATTCATTGGAGTCAAAACTGTCCATATTAGCGATTTCACATATTCTACAATGTTTGTGTGTGTAAAAATCGCCATCTTTTGGCAATATTATTTTTTTAAAAAGTTGATCACAGTAGGCTACAAAAAAATTAACTTTTGAACCGAAAGAGATAGCGCTTGGCTGTCTTCGACATAGTTGTAGAGGCGGTGTTGGGCACCTGGGCGAATAAAAAACAAAAACTTTTTTTTCTTCTAGTTACCTCAACATAAGCGAATACAGATTGTTTCTTATATTTTGGACTCCATCAGAACGCTAAATACCTAAACTGTGAGGAGTATTTCTCTAGTGTTTTGGTTGTTTAATTATTGACTTCTAATTTATAGTAGGGGAGTCCAGGGTCTGCTGGCGATGGTTTCACTTATCATGTTTTATGTTTTTAATTTAAGAAGATCGTGTAAAAGCGAATGCGTTGCATAAAAGAGCGGACTGTTGTCTGCATTACCTAATTTTAAATATGTGACGCGGAAATCTCGCCAATTTACGACTATACGCACAATGATGCCACCTGGCCACTTTTGATGATAAAGTAAGGATCGCGTGGGATGTTTTTTGAATAAAACTACAAATCAATGATACTCGTTATTATTTTTCAGCCTCAATGCTCCTGCATTTTAATTTCGGCGCACAATTTGTATTCAAAAGCTAAATTTTCGAAATTTTTCAGGTGAAATTCCGAAGTAAACAAACAAAAAAAACAAATTTTACTTGTGGTTACGTATATTACATATACGGCCAAGGAAAGTTCTTTTCGCGCGCTATCGAAAAATCTAGTCATTCGTGGAATAGCTTTGAACTCGCCCTAAATAATAAAAAAAATTAAAAACGTTACCTAGGGTATGTGCTGATCCAATCACTGTGGATCCCCTCGTCATCGAACCTCATCGAACACGTTTATGTATACCTTGTTACGACTTTTACTTCCTCTAATTCATCAAGTTCGGTCAACTTCAGCGATTCAAACTTAATCCTTCGGAAGGACTAGCAAATGTTTACCTTCAAAGACCTCACTAAATAATCCATCGGTAGTAGCGACGGGCGGTGTGTACAAAGGGCAGGGACGTAATCAACGCTAGCTAATGACCAGCACTTACTGGGAATTCCAGGTTCATATGGACCATTTCAATCCATAATCCCGACTAAATGAGCATTTCAGTGATTTCCCGTTCCTTTCGGAATAGGGTACACGCTGCTGCTCACATTGTAGCGCGCGTGCAGCCCAGAACATCTAAGGGCATCACGGACCTGTTATCGCTCAATCTCATTTTGCTGAACACAAATTGTCCTATTAAGCAGAAGTCAACCTCGATGAGTTGACGTATTATCAGGTCACACTACACCGCCGGCCGGACGGAACCGGCGAACAGGGGCAGACACTGCAACCGCGTGGGGGTTAACCCACCGCCACAGCGACCCACACGAGCCACACCGGCCGCCAACCGAGCGGTATCATCATTTGACTGCTGATAGCGTTCTATTTAATTTGATTGAGTCACGTTCGTTATCGGAATTAACCAGACAAATCATTCCACGAACTAAGAACGGCCAGGCACCACTACCCTTAATTTTGAGAAAGAGCTATTAATCTGTCTTACCTCAATAAATTCGGACCTGGTAAGTTCTCCCGTGTTGAGTCAAATTAAGCCGCAGGCTCCACTCCTGGTGGTGCCCTTCCGTCAATTCCTTTAAGTTTCAACTTTGCAACCATACTTCCCCCGGAACCTAATTTTGGTTTCCCGGAAGCTACTGAGAGCACCATAATGTAGCGTCTCCCAATTGCTAATTGGCATAGTTCACGGTTAGAACTAGGGCGGTATCTAATCGCCAGCGATCCTCTAACTTTCGTTCTTGATTAATGAAAGCAACCATGGCAAATGCTTTCGCTTTAGTTAGTCTTACGGCGGTCTACGAATTTAACCTCTCGCGCCGTAATACTAATGCCCCCAACTACTTCTGTTAATCATTACCTCTTGACCGAGGTCATATTCCATTATTCCATGCAAGATTATTCTCGGCCATAGTGATAGCCTGCTTAGGGCACTCTAATTTGGTCAAGATAATAGCAGCTGGGCTTGTGGGAAACGCCAGCACCCGATAAAAGGCAACAGACGCCACAATGACACACACGAACCCGGGGGGCCGCGCGGCCGCACATCCAGTCTTATAGTCGCAACAATCCAGTGACTTACTACCACTATTAGGAGTAGCACCCGTGTTGGACAAGACTAAACTTCGAACGTTTTAACCGCAATAATTTTAATATACGCTTTTGGAGCTGGAATTACCGCGGCTGCTGGCACCAGACTTGCCCTCCACTTGATCCTTGTTGAAGGATTTATGCTCAACTCATTCCAGTTCCACTAGCTAGATTGTGGTTGGGCATATGTAGAATCAGTCTAGTTAATAAAATTCAACGCTTTGTGTGGTAGCCCATACGTTCTGTCAAAGAAATCAAAACAGTTATTGCAGATGTAAACACGGACACTCTGAGCCCCATTACTCGAATTCTATTGTTTTCTTGGAATCGCCATAAGGTCAGATTGTGGCTGGGCATATGTAGAATCAGTCTAGCTAATAAAATTCAACACTTCGTGTGGTAGTCTATACGTTCTGTCAAAGAAATCGAAGTAGTTATTGCAGATGTAAACAATGACACTCTGAGACCCCTTACTCGAATTCTATTTTCTTGGAATCTCCATAAGGTCAGATTGTGGCTTGACATATGTAGAATCAATCTAGCTAATAAAATTCAACGCTTTGTGTGGTAGCCTATACGTTCTGTCAAAGAAATCGAAGTAGTTATTGCAGATGTAAACAATGACACTCTGAGCCCCAGTACTCGAATTCCATTTTCTTGGAAGCGCCAATAGGGCAGATTGTGGCTGGGCATATGTAGAATCAAATTCAACGCTTTGTGTGTTAGCCCATACGTTCTGTCAAAGATATCGAAGCAGTTATTGCAGATGTAAATAATGACACTCTGAGCCCCATTACTCGAATTCTATTGTTTTCTTGGAATCGCCATAAGGTCAGATTGTGGCTGGGCATATGTAGAATCAGTCTAGCTAACAAAATTCAATACTTCGTATTGTAGCCTATACGTTTTGTCAAAGAAATCGAAGTAGTTATTGCAGATGTAAACAATGACACTCTGAGCCCCCTTACTCGAATTCTATTTTCTTGGAATCGCCATAAGGTCAGATTGTGGCTGGACATATGTAGAACCAATCTAGCTAATAAAATTCAACGCTTTGTGTGGTAGCCTATACGTTCTGTCAAAGAAATCGAAGTAGTTATTGCAGATGTAAACAATGACACTCTGAGCCCCATTACTCGAATTCTATTTTCTTGGAATCGCCATAAGGTCAGATTGTGGCTGGGCATATGTAGAATCAAATTCAACGCTTTGTGTGTTAACCCATACGTTCTGTCAAAGAAATCGAAGCAGTTATTGCAGATGTAAACAATGACACTCTGAGCCCCATTACTCGAATTCTATTGTTTTCTTAGAATCGCCATAAGGTCAGATTGTGCCTGTTTGGGCCTAGGGGTGGCCCTTGGTGTAGAAAATTTGCAGCTTGCTGTTGGTGGCTGGTTATGTTTACACTTGTCCGCAGACAAATAAAACTCTTGGATGGACCACTCAAAACAAACCGCAAACAACTTATGTGGACTGTATTTAGGAAAACCACTTGCAACTGGATGTGATTTATTGGAAGGAAAAACACTTTTTGCACTTCACACTTTACTCTTTTATTTTCACTCTTCACTTGTACTTCACACTTGTTGAAATAAAACTGATTGCTGCGATGCGCAGAACGCGCGTATTTATATTACAAGCCACACGTTCTAGAAACGCGTGGCTCATCCGCGATGCTTGTCGATGCCATGTCACACATCAATTGTTTTTCGTCTCCTTTCCGCATCGAGTGATTGTATATTTGGCTCGTTCACGCTTGTTGACGATGATGCAATACCGCACATCATGTATTGCTGCTGCTGCTATTATTGCTATTGCTGCTACTGCTGCTTGCTTACCTATGTGTTATGACCATACGCGCAAAATATATAATGCGGGAATGTTCTTGATCGTTTGTGATGCTGCGCGATTTTACTAGTATATTAACTTGCCTACCGTTGATTAGCGTTTGAGGCGCTAACATATTCCCCCGGGCTGGGATGAACTCCCAGAATTATTTTGATGTTCAGGATAAGCAAATCGGTTGTCCTCAATCGGGAGAATGGATAGCTTCGATGTGGGACGTCTCAAAATCGAATCTCCTAACTTAATGTCCTCAGTTCTCACTAACCCGTCCGGTCCAGGATAAGTTCGCATTACGCGTCCAAGTTTCCAGGATTGAGGTGGAGAATCTTTGTCTTCTAAAATTACCACCATTACAGGTTGAATGTTCGGAGAAGAATTACGGTTCTTTCCTCTTGGTTGAAGGCCTAAAAGGTAGTCTCGCTTCCATACCTTCCAGAAATCATCTCGTAATCGTTGCAAATATTGCCATCGTGATAGTCTATTGATAGCTACTCCCTCGGAAGACTGCTGTGGGACTGCAACCAGTGGTCGACCAATCAAAAAATGACCCGGTGTTAGAACCTCTGGATCATTTGGGTTTGTTGACTGTGTAAATAACGGTCTAGAGTTCAATACAGCTTCCACTTGGCTTAAGACTGTTGCGTACTCCTCAAAGGTAAGCAAAGCGTTTTTCAAGGTACGCTTTAGATAATACTTGGTACTCTTGACTGCTGCCTCCCAAAGGCCACCAAAGTTGGGAGCTTCAGGAGGAATGAAATTCCAAGATATCTCTCTCGGTTGACAATACTCGGCGATCTGACTGACGGTGGTTCGGTCATTAAACAGTAGAAACAGCTCATGAAGTTCAGACCTTGCTCCTTTGAAGTTGGATCCATTATCGGAATGGATCTCTCGTGGTAATCCTCTCCGACTGACGAAACGATGAAGAGCTGCTAAAAATGCTGCAGTTGTCATATCCGACACTAGCTCTAGGTGGATGGCTTTCGTTGTCATGCAAACAAAGACTGCAAAATAAGCTTTTTTAATTTGCGGTTTTCGGGTGCCGTATTTCACCAGAATTGGTCCCGCATAGTCGACGCCGGTAACCTCGAATGGGTGTGATGGTACAACTCGACAGGCGGGTAGTTGACCCATTTGCTGACTTGATTGCTTTGGTCTGGCACGGAAACAGGTGACACAAGTTCTTGTTATCTTGCGGATGGAAGACCGGCCATCAAGTAACCAAAATTTTGTCCGCAAGGTCGCTAGTAGCATAGATGGCCCAACATGAAGATTTTCAATGTGGTATGCTCGTGGTATTTTACTCTGCTTTAACTCAGGAATGTGACTATCTGGTAACTCATCAGGTGTTTCAATTTGATAGTCCACTACTCGCAAAAATGCTGGAGCAGTCCACCACAAATCGTTGATTTTCAATGCTGCTGGAAACTGTCCACGTGATATAATATCTGCGGGGTTGTCCTTTGATGGCACATACTTCCATTGAAATCTTCCCGTCTCTTGCAGAATTTCAGCTACGCGATTGCGAACAAAAACTTGAAGCATGGCCAACGGTTTTTTGAGCCAGGCTAACACAATTTGATTGTCTGACCAAAGGACTACTTCTCGAAATTGACGTTTGGATGCTTGAAGAACTTTGACGATGAGCTTGGAAAGCAATCTGGCGGCGAGCAATTCCTTGCGTGGAATACTCAATTCTTTCATTGGAGCAACTTTGGATTTACTGCACCAAAGCCTGAGAATAGCAGTATTATTCGAAAGAATATTTCGAACGTATACAGCAGCACCATAAGCCACAGTCGAAGCGTCACAAAATCCATGGACTTCGAGAGCAATGGATTCTGAGAAAAAAACGTTACGTGGTATTGCAATATTTCTTACTTCCGGCAGAGATCGCTGAAATTGTAGCCAGGAAGAAAGCAAATCTCCATTGAGGTTATCATCCCAAGAAACACCAGCGGCCCACAGCTGCTGCATTAACAGTTTTGCAATCACTATTACCGATGATAGGAGTCCTAGTGGATCGAACAGTTTTCCTATTTCGGACAGCACACGACGCTTTGTGATGTTTTGTTCAGTATATTGAATGGCTTGAAATCGGAATTCATCTTCTTCAGGACTCCAAATTATTCCCAGCGCTTTAATCACTCCATCATCGGATGATGGATCGAGATATACTAGTTCCTCACGATCGCAATCAGGAATGTGTTGTAATACAGTCGGATCGTTGCAACACCACTTATGAACAGGAAATCCTCCACATCGTAGTAAGCCTTGTATTTGGTTGATGCAATCAATAGCCTTTTCTGAACTGTCGGTTCCAGATAGGATGTCGTCAACGTAACAATCTTCTAGAATAATTTGAGCTGCCATTGGAAACTTTGCACCTTCATCTTCACAAAGCTGAACCAAGCATCGTGTAGCTAGAAATGGAGCGGAGGCAGTACCATACGTGACGGTTGTCAATTCAAGTACGCGCAGAGGGTCAGCTGAGTTGGTTCTCCAAAAAATTCGAAGAAAGCACGTCTGGAACGGCGCAATCCAGATTTGCCGGTACATTTTTGTTACATCGGCCGTGAAAACCACCCTGTGCTGGCGAAATCGGATGTGAATCTCGAAGAGGTCACTTTGCACAGTAGGTCCAACTTTCAATGCTTCATTTAGCGAAATTTGTGATGGGTGCGATTTCGCCGATGCATCGAATACCACCCTTAGTTTGGTACTGGTGCTCGATGGACGTAGGATAGCGTGATGCGGTATGTAGTAAACACGTTGGTCAGGTAAATCATTGCGCTCGTTGATTTCCTTGCAATGCCCCATTGCTTCATATTCTTCGATGAACTTTGTGTACTCCGACTTCAATTCTGGATCTTTTTTTAGACGCCTTTCCAGAGATAAAAATCGTCGTAGAGCTAGCGAACGATTATCGCCAATCTCGGTTACTGACTCACGAAACGGAAGTTCTACGATGTACTTCCCCGAATTGTCTCTTTGATGAGTGGACCGGAATAATGCTTCACACTCTTCCTGTTCGCTATCGAGGGATGATTCTGGTTGGACTTCCTCCAGCGCCCAGAATCGTTGGATTGTTTCAAGGATTTGATCAATCGTTACAGAATGCGCAAACTGCTGACCAGAAAAGGAATCTCTTACATCACCAGCGACTACCCACCCAAAGTGAGTCTCTTGAAGGTCCGGCAAGTCGTCGGCTATTTGAAAGAATCCCGATTTTAGTAAACGAAAGAATTTGGATACACCAATTAGCATATCAATGTGGTTTGGTATGTTGAATTGCGGATCTGCCATTTGAAAATCTGCTGGTATCGGCCAAGATGATGTATCGATTTTTGTTGTGGGAATAATTCCAGTTACTTTGGGAACGACCAAGCATTCTATCTCCATGGTGAAATTGTTGATTCTGGATCGCACTTCCGCGAGGATGATGTCTCTGGCATATGTTTTGGATGACCCTATACCAGTAATAGGAATACATACTGGCTTTCGTTCCAGACCCAAACGGTTCACCATTGATTCTGATATCAAATTTACCTGGGAACCGTTATCCAGCAAGGTTCGACAAGGAAGAACACTTCCATTGCGATCTCGCACATTGACGACAGCCGTAAGAAGCATGACAGTTTTAATTGCCTGGGAATGGTTACACGCAAGCTTATTACGGGATTGTTCGCTGCTGGTCGAAGAAGACTCGTTGATTGGTCTGGGCACCATCGACGTGTTGTTTGGACGACTCACACAATTTTCCTGCTCTGTTAGATTCTGTTTCAAAGTTTCATCGTGCAGCATGGTATGATGTTTCATTTTGCATTTCAAACACGTTTTTTCGCAGTTGCATTCTGTCGATCGATGTCCAACTCGGAGGCAATTGAAACAAATGTTTTTGTCTTTCACCAGTGTGAATCGCTGGGAGATTGACAAGTTTCTGAATGTCGGACACTTGAAGGTAAGATGATTCTTGTTGCTGAAGTCACACTGAGGCGTCTGTGGTGGTGCTGTAACTGCATTGGCTCTATGAAACGATGTCCTGATGGTTGCTGGAAGAGGATTGCCGCGTTGTTGCTTTATCGGAGTTTCGTTGCGTGGTGGTCTGCTTTGGCATCGCTCTAGAATGGAAACACGGTGCTTCAGGAATGCAATGGTTTCGTCATAGGTAGGCAGTTCCCCACGCTTGATTGTTGACTCCCAGTGTATCTTGGTTTCGTCATCCAGCGCTCTAGCCAGTATATAAATCAGCATCTGCTCTGAAACTCCAGTGAAATCCTGGCCAAGAACTTTGAGGTTCTCCACATGGCTGACAAAAGACTCGACGAGCGTTCGTAATTCATCGTAGCTCCCCTTGGACAACTTCTTCGTGTTAATGAGACCTCCAATGTGTAGATGAACTATGCTTCTTTTATCTTCGAAGCGTTTCCATCGTTGATAGTTTTTGCGTCTATTATACCTGCAGCATCTCCGATGAGTGCTTTTTCAAGATGATACAGTTTGATGCGGTTGGATTCGTTGGATTGGTCCACCACATCCCGGAACATCATCTTGAATCTCTCCCAGTGCTCATATTTTCCATCGAATGTAGGTATAGCACGTGGGAGTGGCTGTGGGACAATCACCAGCTGCTGATTGACGATGGACTGTGAGGGTGGCGGAACTACTGGTGTCTTGGAAATTTCCTCGAGCCATGTTTCGAGCAAAATGGATACACTGTCGTGAAGATCCTCAAATTGCAGATAGCACTGACTGTGTTCCTTTCTTTTGGCTGCAGGAATACTTTCAATGATTCGCTGATGATTGCTAGTGAACTCGGCGTAGGCTGCTTCTAACTTCTTCACAAATGTTTTTATTTGTGGAAGAGTGAGCTCGGTTTGCTCCACTCTGGCATTCTGCAGTATGGATTCAATCCGGAGCACTTTTGCTTGCGCCATTTCGCGGAAGTGAATGAGCGCACTGACATCTTCATCACTATCAACATCAGCATTTTTCACTGGAGTTCTCTTGGGCGGCATTTTGGCTGTTTATCACTGATTATCACTAATCACTCAGTAATCACAGCAGAAGTCACGGTGGCAATAGGAACGATGGACCTAATATCCGGTTCTACGGACCAATGTTTGGGCCTAGGGGTGGCCCTTGGTGTAGAAAATTTGCAGCTTGCTGTTGGTGGCTGGTTATGTTTACACTTGTCCGCAGACAAATAAAACTCTTGGATGGACCACTCAAAACAAACCGCAAACAACTTATGATGACTGTATTTAGGAAAACCACTTGCAACTGGATGTGATTTATTGGAAGGAAAAACACTTTTTGCATTTCACACTTTACTCTTTTATTTTCACTCTTCACTTGTACTTCACACTTGTTGAAATAAAACTGATTGCTGCGATGCGCAGAACGCGCGTATTTATATTACAAGCCACACGTTCTAGAAACGCGTGGCTCATCCGCGATGCTTGTCGATGCCATGTCACACATCAATTGTTTTTCGTCTCCTTTCCGCATCGAGTGATTGTATATTTGGCTCGTTCACGCTTGTTGACGATGATGCAATACCGCACATCATGTATTGCTGCTGCTGCTATTATTGCTATTGCTGCTACTGCTGCTTGCTTACCTATGTGTTATGACCATACGCGCAAAATATATAATGCGGGAATGTTCTTGATCGTTTGTGATGCTGCGCGATTTTACTAGTATATTAACTTGCCTACCGTTGATTAGCGTTTGAGGCGCTAACAGTGCCCACTTTCTGCTGAGGCATGATGGCTAATGAAATTTTGATTTCGTCCGCCATGGCCAGGTAAACGGCGGGCGAACATTGTAATAGCGCAGCCAGCTTTTGGGACTTGTATTTTTTTCATCGACGGCTGACACTTAGCCGTTTTCGCGGTTTTTTCGGGACTTGTGTTTTTTCGGGACATAGTTTTTTTCGATTTTTTTGTTATGGGACTTTACTAGTTACTAGGGACTTGCTAGTTCACGGAGTGTTGCAAACTAAATTGTATCCACTGATTATTGCATTCGTTTGTCATATGCTTTGCTCTCAAATATTCACCTTGAGGATTTGTGATCTAGTACCCGGAGGGTGGACTGTTCCACCGCGCTGCTTCGTACATCAGCAACCCTCGCTGGAGGTGCTGCACGATGTATTGTGGAAATTTCTCGTTTCACGCCTTTTTGTCCGGTGAGTAATATTGCGTAGAAAGTCTTAGGTTTGTTCCAATGCCAAGAGAAACTTGAAGTACTCCGGAGGAAACAATGAGAAAGTCGTTCCTGTAGTCTCTTCTTTCTCTTGATAATTATCTAGTTTAGAAAGTGAAAGATGTCCAATTTTAATGAGGTTTTTTGCCAAAAGAATGTATTTCAATCTAAATAAACCGAATTCGAGAGCGTAAATGTGAAATTTTCAACCGTAGTTAAATAAACTGAAGAAATAAGTTGTGCTTAATAACAGTCTTAACAATAGCAGTTCTTTAACAAGTGAGCATACACAGCGGAGCTAGTGTGATGCGGCCTGGTCGCATGCCCGAGGCGAAGGATCCGAAGCGGCTCAAAGCCGCTGAGGATCCGCCGTACGAGAAATTGATTAACCCGTTGCTGGGATTTGTAAGCAAACCTGTGATCATCTCGTTTGTCCGGTTTACTTAAACATAAGGGTTATAGCAAATACAAAATAATTTGTATTTGGTTGTAGGTAGTTTAAAGCCGACTGAGCGGCAGCGAAGTTTGACAATACACCAGAATACAATGTGGGGTAGCCACATTAGTCAACCGAATACTGACTAATGTGGCTATGCCACATCACTTTCTGGTGTACGAGCTTTCAACTAACTATAGCCCCTATGTTTGAGTAAACCTGTCAAACGAGAGGATCACAGGTTTGCTTGCAATTCCAGCAACGGGTTAATCAATTCCTCGTCCGGCGGATTCTCAGTGGCTTTGCGCCTCTTCGGATCCTTCGCCTCGGGTATGCGACCAAGCCATATCACACTAGCTCCACTGTATAAGCTCACTTGTTTAAGCACTGTTATTGTTATGAGTGTTATTAATCACAACTTATTTTTTCAGTTTATTGAACATTGGTTAAAAATTTCACATTTCCGCTCTCGGATTCGGTTTATTCAGGCTAAAATACACCCTATTGGCAAAAAACCTCATTGAAATGGACCTCTATCACTATAGTCACTAAACTAGACAACTACTTTTCTCTTTTTTCTTCTTCTGCTAGCAAACCGGAGTAAAAAGGAGTAAGTATGTTTTGCTCCGGAGCAACTTTCGTGTAGTGCAACAAATCTAATATTTTTTTTGTCCTAGTCAAGGTGAAGGGTTTCATGTACAATTGTGAAATAGTTTATCAGAATTGTCAGGAGGAAAAGCTTCCTAATATTGCATAGTACTCTCCGCTTCAAGGCAAATCAAACGATAAGAAGAATTGTGACACATACACATGTGATGAAGTATTTGTAAGTGTTAAGTAGCATCACATAATTAAGGAGAATCCAAACCTAATACATACTCATTACCAGGTACTTATGCAAATGACTATCAGAACCAATCCCAATTATTGCGACTTCCTTAAATTCCATACTCACGTATTCTACTCAAATGCGTACATAGAAACTCGGCAAAAAAAAATTAAGAATCTAAAAATTTGGAAATTTTCAAATCAATCAATTTAAAAATTTGGAAATATTCAGTTTCATAAATTTAAAAATATGTGAATCTAAAAATTTACCGATTCAAAAATTTTTAGATTTGAAAATTTATTAATTTGAAAACCTAAAAATTTAGAGATGCAAAAATTTGAGGATTGGAAAAATTTACAGGTTTAGAAATTTAAAAACTTAGGAATTCAAAAATTTGGGAATTCAAAAATTTTAAAATTTTGGAATGTAAAAATTTAACTATTCAAACTTTTGAAATTAATTTTTTTTTTAATTTAAAAGTTTAGAAATTTAAAGATTTTAATGTTTAAAATTTCGAAACTTAAATTTTTTGAAATTTTTGAATTTAAAGGTAATTTCAAAAACAAAGATTTAAAAGTTAGAAAAAATCAAAATTTAAAAGAATTTGAGGATCAAAAAATAAAAAAATTATGAATTTAAAAAATTTGAAGTTTAAATATTAAAAAATTAAAAAGTAAAAAAATCCAAAAATACAAAAAAATTTGAATTTAAAAAGTTTAAGGATACTAAAAATTTAAAAATTCAAAAATCTAAAAATTTATATATTCGAAAATTTAAAAATTTTAAGATTTAAAGATTGAGAAACCTAAAAATTTTAAAAATTTAATAGTTTAAACATCTAAAAATTTAAATATTTAATAATTAAAAGATTTCAATATTAAGGAATGCAAAAATGTAGAGGTTTAAAAACAAATATTTAAGAAATTTGAATATCAAAATATTTTGAAATTTAAAGATTTCAACATTAAAAAATTTCAAATTAGAATTTAAAAATTTAAGAATTAAAAGTTTAAAACATTAAAAATTCATAAATTTTAATATTTAAAAATTAAGTAATTTAAGAAATTTTAAATTTAAAAATTCAAGAATTTTAAAATGCGAACATTTAAAAAAAAATTTCAAAAATTTAAAAAGGTACTAGTTTAATAATTTAAAAATTTAAACGCTTCAAATCTTGAAAATTTAAGCATTTAAAAATTTAAAAATTTGTGAACATTTTATCAGGAATTTAAAAATTTAAGAAAAAATATTTAAAAGTTTAAAAATTCAAGAATTTGAAAATATAATAATGTAAGGAATTTTTGAATCCATCATTTTAAATTTTTTTGAGTATTAAAATTTTTAAAAGCTTCAATTTCTGATATTTCGAGCTGTTGAATTTTGGAAATTTTCAATTTATTTGCGTATTTTTGAATATTTGTATTCAGAGTTTTTGCTTAAAACTCTTTGATTTTAAAATTTTTGAATTTTTGTTTTTTTTGAAAATTTTGCTTTTTCTAAATTTTTATCAATTTGTATTTTTGTATTTCTAATTTTTTTGTTTTCTTGGACTTTTGCATTTTCGTATCTTTTATATTTTAGTAATTAATAACACATAATTGTGTTTTTGTATTTGTGTACTTTACCATTTTGTATTATGGTATTATCGCATTTTTGTTATTTTGTATTTTTGTATTACTACATTTTTGTATGTTTGTGTTTTCCTATTTTCGTATTTTTGCATTTTTGTATTTTGGTATTTTTATATTTTTGTATATTAGTATATTTGTATTTTTGTATTCTTGCATTTTTATATTTTTCTATTTTTGCATTCTTGTATTTTCAAATTTTCGTATTGTTGTATTTTTGCATTATTGAATTTTTGTATTGCTGTATTTTTGTATTTGTATATTTTTGTATTTAGAATTTTTGTATATAGAAAGGTTATGCAATCGGTCGGAACTTCGACCTATTAAACGAGGCCAGCAGGGCCGAGTCTTTTATACCATTCGATTCAGTTCGAGATAGCAAAATGTCTGCGTATGTGTATATATGTGTGTGTCAAATAATTTAACTCAATTCTCTCAGAGATGGCTAAACCGATTTACATGAACTTAGTTTCAAATAAACGGTATAATGCTCCCATAAGCTGCTATATAAATTTGAGTTGATCCGACTTCCGGTTCCGGAGTTACGAATTGAAGAGTACGGTCACACAGCAAATTCCCTTATAAACTGGTAACACCATGATGCCCGAATGATATAATACATATTCAAATAGGTTCAACATTACTTGGATTTCCGGTTCTATATCAATAACCAATCAAAGTAGTTTTGACCACATTGGCCACCTATGACGGTTATTGATGCCCCCGGGGAGCCCGCCAAGTTCCTAAGCTAATATCCCCCTAGTTTCCAGCGAACTCTTAACCGATTTTAACAAACTTGATTTCAAATTAAAGACACAATACTTCCATTGACTGCCATTGAATTTCATTCAGTCTTGATTTTTGGTTCCGGAGTTACAGTTTGGTTATTGCGGTTACAAAGGAATTTCTCATATAAACCGGTACAATCGTAACACCTCATAGTTTAAAAATCTATTGAAATGAACATCAAAATACTTCGATTCGCTGGCCTAGATTCTTGGAATATATTGTCCACTATCGATAATTCCGGAAGTCCCGGGTTCCGGACATATTTCAGAACTAAAGCCACTTCGGTGATGACTGAACCAATTTTCACTAACCTAGTCTCAAATGGAAGGCATAGTATGAAGTTGCACCCCCCATCTACCCCTCCTTCCTCTCACACCCCTTTCCAACTCTCTTACCTTCACCCCCCTCCCCCTCTCTTTGACCAACTTCACACCTGCATTCCCTTCACCCCAAATATGTTAGGTTTTTCCCATCCATCCCCCCTCCCACTAATTATTCCCCTACCCTTTCCCACCACTGCGCATTTCAAAATATGTTAAAGTAAAGACAAAATTGAACTCGCGCTGTTAAGCTAATTAAATATTATATTTTTGTTTGTCTCAAGTGTGTCAGCGTCGACACGTTGCTCATCAGGTTCGTAGCAGTCGTGCACTCATATATACTTACCAAGTGTAATAAGAATGTAATAGCCATTTCCTCAATGTTATACTGAACGTAACCAGCTTTGATAAATGAGAAAGACACAATTACACCACTAGGTGGATTGAAACAGGTTTTATTGCATTTTTGTGTTTTCCTATTTTTGTATTATTATATTTTTGTGTTTTCGTACTTTTGTATTTTTAAATTTTGTATTTCTGTATTTCTACCTTTCCGAATTATTGCATTTTTGTTATTATATTTTTGTAATTTTGGATTTTTTGTCTGTATTATAGAATTTTTGTATTTTTGTATTATTGTTTCTTCATATTTTTGTATTTTTAATTTTTGCATTTTTGTATTTCTGCATTTCAAATTTGAATTTTTATTTTTATTGTATTTTATTGTGGTGAATTTCTGAAATTTTTATTTTTGAATTTTGAAATTTTTGTATATTTAATTTTTTAAATGATTGAATGTTAGAACTTTCGAATTATTGAATTTTTGAAATTTCTAAAATTCTAAAATTCATGAATTTTTGAAATATTGAATTTTTGAATCTAACTTTTTGAATTCCTAAATAATTTAATTTATGGATTTTTGAATATTTGATATTTTCATCTCTTGATTTTTTATTTATTGATCCTTTGAACTTTTGCATTTATGAATTTTTGTGTTTTTGTATTTTTATATTCTTGTGTTTTTGTATCTTTGTGTTCTTGTATTTTTGGGTTTCAGTATGTTGAATTTTTCTATTCTTGTATTTTTGTATTTTTTAAGTTTTGTATTTTCGTATTCGTAGTTTTGTATTTTAGTATATTCGTATTTTGGTATTTTTGTATTATTAAATTGATGTATTGTTGGATTGTTGTATTTCTGTATTTGAGTATTTTTGCATTATTTTATTCTTGGATTTTTAGCATTTTGTATTGTTGTAATCTTGTATTTTTGCATTATTGAATTTTTGTATTTTCATATTTTCGTATTTTTGCATTTCGTTTTTTTGTGTTTCAGTATTTTTGTATTCTGGTATTTTTGCATTTTTAGTAATATCGTATTTTTGTATTTTCGTATATTTGTATTTCCGTTTTTTTACT
The DNA here is from genome assembly GCF_030247195.1 of Topomyia yanbarensis. Classification (NCBI taxonomy): domain Eukaryota; kingdom Metazoa; phylum Arthropoda; class Insecta; order Diptera; family Culicidae; genus Topomyia; species Topomyia yanbarensis. The sequence continues at coordinate 99,261,794 of NC_080670.1, read as the reverse complement.
CTTTTGTTTTTTGTATTTTGGTATTTTTGTAATTTAGAGTTTTTATATTTTTGTGATTTTGTATCTTTGTGTTTTTGTATGTGTTCTATTATTGCATTCTTGTATTTTTGCATTTTCTTATTTTTGTATTTTAAAATTTTTGTATTTGCCTATTTTAGCACTTTCGTATTTATATATATGTGTATTTTTGTATTGTTGGATTTCAGTATTTCTGTATTTGAGTATTTTTGTATTCTTATATTTTTAGTATTTTAGTTTTTTTGTATCATTGAATTTTTTGTATTTTTATATTTTTATGCTCTTGTATTTTTGTATTTTGGTATTTTTGTGTTCTCGTATTTTTATATTATTGTGTTTTTGTATTGTTGTGTTTTTGTATTTTTGTATTTTTGTGGTATAGTATTCTTGTATTTTTGTATTTTGCATTTTTTGTATTCTAGTATTCCTGTATTTTTGAATCTTTGTATTGTGCGTTTAATCTCTTTCTGAACACGGACGGTTAAAGTATTCGTTCGGTCGAGTAGTCGCGAGAATAGTCGCTGACACTTCATTGTCAACCAGTTTGTCAAAAATTAATCGAGTCATTCACTGTCTGTGAATTGCACACAGATATAATGCATAAAAGCGTGGAATGAGTATGTTATCCTTCAGCTAACTTAACCTCAACCCCCAAGGTCCAACAACATTTAACCTCAACTGTCGCACTAACACAACCACGCATGAATTAGACTATACGAAATGAATGAAACAGCCGCCAGTGGTTTGACTTCTACCGCACGGGGGTGACAATACCGGCAATTATGAGAAGCATCAATAAAAGCATTATTCTAGGAAATAAATTATATTCACATTAAATTTCATTGTAAGCATTTTGAAAGTATTGCTTTTTCTACAGGCATATATGTGAATTGTAATGATTCAATACCTCATACAGCGCGAAACAGCAGACACCATTCACACATCCCCTGTATTCGAACACTTACTTTCAGCCAAATACATATTTGCTTTCAGCTTTCGAGTAAATACACAATATTTTCGTACTTTCGAATTTTTGATTTTTTTATATTGTAGTATTTATCTATCTGTTGTATTTCTACATTTTCGTATTTTTGTGCTTTTGTATTTTTGTGTTTCAGTATTTTTGTACCATGGTATTTTTGAGTTTTTCTATTTTTTATTTATATTTTTGTATGGGTTTTTGTATTTCTGTATTGTTTCATTTTTGAATTTTAGTAATTTTGTATTGGAGTAAAGCCATGTCAAGTGATCCTCGAATTTTTCGCAAAATCACCGATCTTCATGAGGTATAATTTATTGTATAGGGATTATGGTGATTAGCTTTTGGTATAAATATTTCGTTACAATTCCTTTTTTTCTTTAAGATATTAACCCTTAAACTTTATTGCATGATAAAATTGAAAATTTTGTATCTCAAAAACTACTGAAGATAATTCAATGAATTTTTGCACACTTATGGAATGATATTTGCACTATCTTATAAAAATGTTTTTGGTTTATAATTGTGTAAATAACGGTACTTTGCATCTATTTAAAGTTTTCAGTTGTATTTCTTCTTGTGTTCTTCACGCTAAAAATTTTCAAAACTTATGTCAAATTATGCGAAAATCTTTTACCTTCAATAATCTGTATTTATGATTTTTCATTTTTGTTCCTATCGAGAGTTATAGAGGATTTTGTAACTGTGCGCTGTTTCAACGCATGGCTCATTTTGATGCAACCCGCGAGAACGTACCTATTGGCAATGCCGCACGTCGCAACGTCCTAATGCGCATCGCTTTGAAGGAGCGTATCTCATGTTCAAAAATGGCATCTCTGAGATTAAAGCAAAAAGACAAGCTTTTCTTTATGGATAATTGAAAGTGATTTTTTTCTGAGTAATTTGCATGCTCTTTAGCGTTATTATATTGTTCAAGAGTTATTTAATTTTCTGTCACTCAATACCTCGGACAAGTGCGCTCGGTTATTGCCAGCCGATGAGCAAAGTTGAGCAGTGGGCATGTTTTAATCTGCGTTAGCATATTTTTCACAAATTGACATACTTCACCACGTTTTATTTTCACTTGGTTCTGTCTAAGAGGTAGATTGTGAATCTTTTCTTAAATCCACATAGCTCCTTTTCAGCCATGCGTCATCGGGTCGTGCGTTAAATTACGCGCTCATTTAATTTGCATCAGTGCGAGTGAGAAAACGTTTTGACGTTTGTTTTTGTTTCGATCGCACTTGGGTGTTTCCCATATAGAGAGAACTGGACGAAATGCTATATTATCTCAAGATATACAATATTTGCTCAAAAAAACATTCGATTGATTTATGTTATAAATATGGGTCGATCACACGAATGATGTATTCCGTTAAAAAAAATCATAAATATATTCGTCGTATCTTGTTTTTATGGCATCCATGTGGAGTGATAAATTTAAAAATTATATTGGTCAACACATGTGTAGCATATGTCGTAATGGGCGCAAAAAATACAACGAAAATAAATATGGACATGAACAAAACACAATTTTCCTTAAATTTTCGATTTTACATCCAATGTTTATCCTCTATAACGCGTTTAAAATATAGGAAAATTTACGCGTTTAATTTTTCTTCTTATAGTGTTTGCCAAAGTAATGGAACTGGAATAATATAACGCGTTTAAAATATAGGAAAATTTACGCGTTTAATTTTTCTTCTTATAGTGTTTGCCAAAGTAATGGAACTGGAATATTCGATGACTCAACAAGTACATGCGGAAAACTGTAACGAGGATTTTGAAATAAAGATCGTTGATGAATAATTGAAATTCGACAAAAATAAATAATATCGTGCCAGAACTTGGAGAACCACCAATCAACAGAATTAACAGAAACAATAGTGATAAAAAACCCCAACATCGATGCGATTGAACAACAGATTTTACGTAAACTTTTTTCAAAAGACACATCGTTGTTCACTCGGTGAAAATAAAAACGTGAAATAAAATGCTGTTGGCATAAGATTTTCCACTTTCATATAGTAATGTTGTAGACTAAAAAAGAATTTGGATATAACGTAGATGTATTTTGACTAACAAAAGTGTTTTTAAAGATGTTAATCGTTAGTAGCGTTAAATTATAATAATAAAAAATATATTTAACAACTATAATTTTCGTTGCACTTCAGTCAAAAAAATTTAACGCATCTCAAAATATCCGGAAAAAATTACCTTCGATAATTCGTATTGAAAAGTTTGCCCTTTTGCGCTAATCGAGAGATATGGTTTCTTTTAGTCATGCGATGCGCACTTCCTACACGATGCGCTTTCTGACGTAGTGACGTGCGACGTTGCCAATATGAACGTTCTCGCGGGCTGCATCAAAGTGGGCCGTGCGTTGAAACAGCGCACTGTTACAAAATCCTCCATAACTCTCGATAGGAACAAAAATGAAAAATTATAAATACAGATTATTGAAGGTGAAAGATTGCCGCATAACTTAACATACGTTTTGAAATTTTTTAGCGTGAAGAACACAAGAAAAAATACAATTGAAAATTTTAAATAGATGCAATTATACAGTAAAAATATTTTTATAAGATAGTGCAAATATCATGCCATAAGTGTGCAAAAATTCATTGAATTATCTTTAGTAGTTTTTGAGATATAAAATTTTCAATTTTATCATGCAATAAAGTTTAAGGGTTAATATCTTAAAGAAAAAAAGGAATTGTAACGAAATATTAATACCAAAAGCTATTCACCATAATCCCTATACAATAAAATATACCTTAAGAAGATCGGTGATTTTGCGAAAAAATCGAGGATCACTTGACATGGCTTTACTCATTGTTGGATTGTTGTATTTCTGTATTTGAATATTTTTGTATTTTTAGCATTTTTGTACTTTTTGTATCCCTGTATTTTTATATTTTTTGTGTTTATGGATTCTTGTATTTTTGAAATTTTTATGTTCTTAGAATTTTAGTATTTCTGTATTTTAGTATGTTTGCATTATTGTGTTTTTGAATTTCTGGATTTATATATTTTGTTTTTACATTTCTTATAAAAGAAATGTATAGAATTCGCTCAAACTTTCAAAAATTTTCCGAGGCCCGGAGGGCCGAGTCTTATATACCAATCGATTCAGCTCGACGATTTGGGACAATGTCTGTGTGTGTGTGTCTGTGTGTGTGTGTGTATGTAACGGACAAATTCTCATTCGTGTTTCTCAGCAATGGCTGAACCGATCTTATCCAAACCAATTTTAAATGAAAGAACTAAAAAACACTATGAATGCTATTAATTTGTTTTTGATTCTGATGTTTAGTTTCCAAGATATGAATGTTTGAATGCGTAAAAATGGCGTTTTTGCAGTTTTTTTGAATTATCTGTCGAAATTGACAACATAGATTAACAATGTATATGTTTTTAGACAGCTTTAACGAATACCTTTCGAACAAGCTATAGATTGTTGAAATCGGACCATTATCAAAAGAGATATTTAACATTAAATGCGGACGAAAGATTTTTATCATTTCCCATTGCCAGAAATATGACCAAAAACATGTAATCTATTATTAACGCCAAAACGGCTTATTTTAGGTCAATAGTATCTTCGGAGAATATAATGGAGGCAATATGCCCTTTCTTTTGGTATTGTGCTTTTTCAGATTAATCCTCCTATGAGTGAGATATTTTAACAAATTTTCTTGGAAGTGATTATATCGAAATGATGCCTTCAGCAAATTTGTAGCTCTTACTTTTGCGAATAACTTTAGTGAAGACTTCAAATATCTATTTTGAATACTTTAAAAGTTATGGCTTGTTGTTTGTGGATTACTCTTTGTCGCCTATTTTTTTGTTCAATATAGTAATAATGCATTGAAATAAGCCAAATATTATTACGATAAAACGAATTTTGTATTTCATTTTTCTATCTACAACCGCTAGAAATAATCGCCGAACCCTTCCAAGTTGTCTGGAAGGAACTTTGTACGAACCTTCTGACTGCAATTTTTCAAACTTATAACCATCGGATCGATCTGAAACATATCGGAAAATGAAAGCGAAGTAAATAACTCCAAGAAACGGTGTAGCCAAGAGAAGGTTTTGGGGTTTAACACCATACAACCCCCCCCCCCCGCATCAGCCAAAAAAATATTGGATTGAAGTTGATAATTTATTGATGCTGACTGATTTAATTCAATATTACAATAACAATTATCTGATCCGTAGATTGATAACCTGTTGTTGTAAACATCATGAGGACTTTTGATAAATTGTCGGAATGGGGTCCTGATATGTAACTGATCTATTGGTCTTGATTTCACAGTTGTCTAATAGCATCAATATCAAATTCCTGCCTGAAAACATTCCAATAGAAAATTTCAGAGTTCTGTAATCAATGATAATCCTCAGATTTATTTTCAAATCGAGCTCGTTTTTGTAGAGATGTACTGTAATAAGGGTCTTTATTTAATAGGAAGCGAAGTTAAAATTGATTTAATGTCTATGAAACATAGAACTGCTCACCAAAAAAAAAATGCATAACTTTCAACATTTGTTAAAAATGTTTTTGCCTTTCTCATTCACTCTAAAATTCGTCAATCTAATCCCGACCGGCAGGGCCGAGTGTCATATGCCAATCGACTCAGTTCGTCGATATCGGAAAATGTCTGTTTGTGTATGTATGTGTGTATGTGTGTATGTGGAAAAAAATGTGACCTCTGTTAATCAGAGGTGGCAGGATCGATGTTCACAAATGAAATGAAAAATTTTCAGAATCAAATTTGTATTTTTGATGCCAAATGACTTTATAATGCATGAAACATTGCGATTTGATGTAAACTCGAAAAAAATAATGTTTGACAAAAATTGACTTTTTTGGACTTTGGTACATTTTTGCCTTTCTCATATAGAAAGGTTATGCAATCACTCTAAAAATCGTCAATCATACCGGCCCGGAGGGAGTATGCAGTGAGGGGTTGCTACTTTAAAATTAAAACTAGTTTAAAATTTCTTAACAAGTTAAAAATTTTCGGCAGGACCCGGACCTCCCGGATCTTTCTCCATGATCCGCCGCTAGTTTTAAGCGATGTTTCAGTATCACATAGTATCTCAAGATCGTGGCTGTCGATCCATTGTACGTATGTGCAAATCGTACTGAACATGTAATATTCATTTCCACCATTGTATTGAACATAACCAGCCATGGAATCGTAGTCTGGAAAAATGAGAAAAGCACAATTACACCACTAGGTAGATTAAAACAGGTTTTTATTTTGGGAATGCGTCGAGTTGAGACGAAAACGTAATATGATTAATAACGAGGATAACACTTTCCGAATGTAGAGACAAATTTATGAAAAATGACGATTTCCATTCGACTCTAGCAGGTCCTGATCGATTTTGATGAGCATTTGATTTTTGTTGTATGACCAATTATATGTATAGGTCAAATGTTCAAAAACAGTAATTTAAGGTCAAGATAACATCATTTTGAAACCGCCAATTTCGGAGGTTTAGTATCTTCGATGAGTTTTACAAACGTTAAACAGCGCACCATTTAATAAAATAATTTTGACGGTATACCATCCAAGAAGTATTTATGGTGAATTTTCTCAGGTTAATATTCATGACTACAATAAAGTCTCAACAAATTCGATAAAGACACGAACTCTGTTACTATTTTCTCAAAAATAATTCTGCATAAATTTAAAACTTCAAAAATTACGGTTTCGGAATTATGCCGTTTGGACAGTAAGATCGATTTTCACCAAACCCCCACCAACTGTAAAATTGGTATTGAAAAAAAAAAACGTAAGGGAGATACTTGAATGCTGATAGGTGGTACCGAAAAAGTAAACAATCGCCAAAGGGGCGATACTATCATATTGTCAATTTCAATAGCAAACACAAATTTTAATTTAATAATTTCAGATACTTCATGAAGTTTTGGGTTTCGATCACTGAATCATGCAATCTAGGATGTAAAAACACAATAGTTCTTAAATAGGAAATAAAACCAAGTCTGGAAATATTCACTGTTGATTTTCTTTGAATGGTATTACTGCTAGTATCGCTTTTTTCAAGAAAAAGCGTTGATTTCTTAGTTCTCAGTCGCGTTGGAAATTTGAGTAAAGTATAAATTTCAAATCGATTCAAAGAAAAATTCGATTTTTTTGGCTCAGTACAATATACATAACCCCTTTAGGAAAATTCAGTTTTCCCACCACAATGCATTGATTGAGGAATTTAGATATTTTATTAACAGAGCATTAGCAATAATTCGTTTGTATGTCTATTTTTTGGGGCATTTTTTCGCTTTCCCATTGATTTGGTTTGAGATTTCTAGCACTGATGCTGTCATATGCTGATTTGAACGATTCTCTGAGTCCTGCCACTATCCCATGTAGTATGTGTTATCAAAAACATCGCGAAGCATCAAGTTCTAAATGTTCTCAAACGATATAATATCCGAAGAGAGTGATAAGAGTTATAAGAAATGTCTCATCACACTGTTAGGTGGATTAAAAACGTTTTTTTTCTGAAATTTGAATTTTTGAACTTAAGAATTTTTCAATATCGGATTTTTATAAATTTTCGAGGTTTTTAATTTTAGACATTAGAATTTTTGAATGGTTGAATTTTCAAAATATTGAATTTTTGGTTATTGAAATTTCTAAAAAATTCATATTCTTGAATTTTTGAATCTTTGACCTTATTGAACTTTTTCAATTTCTGAATATTTAGTATTTTGTTATCTTGAATTTTTAATTTATTGATCCTTTGCATGTTTGCATTTATATATTTTTGTGTTTTGTTTTTGTTGTATTTTTGTGTTTGTAAATTTGTGTTGTTGTTGCGTTGAATTGCAGTTTTTAATTTTAGAATACAAGAATTTTTTAATTGCTGAATTCTTGATATTTTTTTAATATTTGAATGTTTGAATTTGAATTTCTGAATTACAGAATTTTTGAATTCTTTGCTCTTCGAATTTTGGAACTTTTAATAATTGAATATTGGAGTTATTGAATTTTTGATACCAGAATTTTCAAATTTTTGCATGCTTTAATCATTGATTTTTCGAGTTTTTGAATTTCTGAACCTTTGAAATACCGGATCTTTGAATTTTTATTTCTTTTTCAATTTTTGGATTTAAAAATCTTCGAATTCTTGAATTTTCGAATTTCTGAATTTTTGATGTCTTCAATTTTTGATCTTTTGAATTTGAGAATTTTGTGCTAAAAGGGCTTATCATTTTTTGTATTTTTAGTGCTTTTGAATTTTAGTTATTCTGTATTTTTGATTTTTTCTTTTTGTATTTGTATTTTTATTGTGGTTGTATTAATTTGATTTGGAATTTTTGCATCTTTGTATTTTAGAACTATTGAACTATTGAATTTGTAATACTTGAATTGCATTACATGAATTTTTGTATCATTGTGTTCCTGAATTTTTGGGTCTTACTTTTTGAACATTTCGATTTTTGAAGTTTATAATTTTTAACATTTGAATTCTTCAACTTTCCTGAATTTTTGAAGATTTGATTTTTTAATTTTAGACTTTTTTAATTATAACATTGTTTAATTTTGGAATATTCAATTTTTTTAATTTTTGTGGATGTTTGTTGTTGTTATTGGAATTCTCTAATCTCAAAATTTTTAAAATTTTGATTACAGATATCTTGAATTTTAGATATTTTTAGCAAGCAATTTATATATTTTTGTTACTTCTGTCATTTATTTTCAAAAAACTATAAATTTTTCGCCCTCAACGTCTTGTATTTCTAATGTACATAATTTATCCTGTTTTAGAATTTCGTTCAGTTTTTGAATTTACAAATTATAGAATTTATCATTCCTCAGTTGTGCTTAATAACACTAGTAACAGTGACGTGGTGCTCTGCCAGTTATGTTATGCAGCAAAGCTAGCGTTGTGTGGCTGGACCACATAGTCGCATCGAAGGATACCAAGCTGCATAAAGCCGCTGACGGTCCACCTGAAGAGGTGTTATCAAATCCGCCGGCGGATGTGCAAACCAACCTGTGATTCACTTATTTGTCCGGTTTACTCCACAGTTTATAGAGAACAATTGCGCAAAGAGTGAAGTCAAAAAAGTCTACCTAACGTGCACAATTGGAATCCGTCTTTGTAGCAATTTTGCTCGATAAGTAGACTTTTTTGGCTTCACTCTCTGCACACTATTTGCGCCCCTTTATACCCACTAAGACGTCCAAAAAATTGTTGCAAAACCGTTCAACACGGGTCCAACGATGGACGTTTGTTGAACGGTTATTTGGACGTTGTACAAATTGGTCCAACGAACGTCCTTTATTGGACGATTTTGAAACCACCCGTTCTTAGAGGGTACTAACGCCTTCGGTTTACTCAAATATACTCAGTCAAATCGATTCCGAAACCGGTTCGGTATCTTGAATGAATTCAATAAGGATTTCGACTTAGCTCAAATGCAATAACCTATTCTGACCTTCTGAGGTTTCGGAATCGGTTGTTGCCTTTCAACTGGATTCCATATTGAATTCATTCAGGATTTCGAATCAAATTGCGAATGGTTTGACCAGGTACCGGGTAAGCCGACTGAGCGGTATCGATTTGATCTGTAGTAACTTGGTATCCACAAAAACGCACTGTGATTGTGCCTAAGCATATAATTTATACAAAATATCAAAGTACTACATCCGTAGCAACGTTACATTGCATTTATGTGCGTTAGCCATCTTCACTGCCGCTTAGTCGGCTTTAAACTAGCCATAACCCATGTTTGAGTAAACCAGACGAACGAGTGGATCACATATTTGATTGCATTTCCGACGGATGATTTACAAACACGTTCTCCAGCGGAAACTTGGCCTCAGCTGTGTGGCCAAGCTGCATCACACTAACTTTGCTGTATAACATCACTTGGCAGAGCATTGTATAACTGTTACTAATGTTAATAAGTACAACTGAAAAATCAAACAATTAAACAACTAGAAAATTCAAAAACTGCAGTCCAAAATTCCGAAACAAATTATGCAGAAATTATCCACACAAATCCAGAAATACAAAACTTTAAGAACTTTTTTTTTCAGATTAACTAATATTAAATCTCGACAAACATATGATTACGGCCTAAAAGCCAACTGTCAAAATCCACTTTGAATGGAAATTCCGGACAAACCGTTACACGTCAATCACAGATGTTGGTAGTAAACGAAAGAGAAAAGTTTTCTCTTTCATAAACTGTTGTGAACTGTGCTCGACTAGTAACGGTTTGTCTGGAATTTCCATTCAAAGTGGATTTTGACAGTTGGCTTTTAGGCCGTAATCATATGTTTGTCGAGAAATGTACTTTGTAAAACATTTTCAATTTTTCTTGAATAATATTTCTAAATCGATGAAAGGAGTATGAGCTGTCATTAAACGTCAAATTTTGACGTTTACAGACAGCTTTTACACGTTTCATCGATTTAGAACAACTTTGAATTATTTGTTACTCTATGGGAGGCAGGATGCCCCACCTGAAGGTACCATCCGCCGGCAGGCATGCTGGCGACTGGATGGCGGGCGAACGGCAGACAAAAGGCATGCGAATGACGGGGCTAATATTCATAGCAAAGAATGCAGCCATCCGCCTGGTAGTTGCATCTGAGCCTGCATTTCGTTCGCCCGTCACTTGTCGGCATGTATTGAGGCGATCGGTGTTGGCAGGTTGGGCATCTCGCCACCGGTTAGCTATCCATCTGCCGTGGTAATGTGGGTGGCTGGGCATGTGTAGAATCAGTCTAGCTAATAAAATTCAACGCTTTGTGTGTTAGCCCATACGTTCTGTCAAAGAAATCGAAGCAGTTATTGCAGATGTAAACAATGACACTCTGAGCCCCATTACAGTCGTGATTCGCTGGTTGGACACTTTTTAACTGAACCGCTTTTTAGTTGGACCTCCGCTAGTTGGACCATTGTCCAACTAAAAAGCATCTGAACGTCCAAATTTCGTGTCAAATTTACTTTGACAATCAATCTGACAGTATTTAGAGATATGAACAGATGTATTTACACTGCCAACATCTCTTTTGGAGAGTTTTTAACATTTATCAGTCGGTCCAACTAGCGAATAAAATTCGTTAGTTGGACAAGGCTGTGGCCCAACCAGCGAATCACGACTGTACTCGAATTCTATTATTTTCTTGGAATCGCCATAAGGTCAGATTGTGGCTGGGCATATGTAGAATCAATCTAGCTAATAAAATTCATCGCTTTGTGTGGTAGCCCATACGTTCTGTCAAAGAAATCGAAGCAGTTATTGCAGATGTAAACAATGACACTCTGAGCCCCATTAGTCGAATTCTATTGTTTTCTTGGAATCGCCATAAGGTCAGATTGTGGCTAGGCATATGTAGAATCAGTCTAGCTAATAAAATTCAACGCTTTGTGTGGTAGCCCATACGTTCTGTCAAAGAAATCGAAGCAGTTATTGCAGATGTAAACAATGACACTCTGAGCCCCATTACTCGAATTCTATTGTTTTCTTGGAATCGTCATAAGGTCAGATTGTGGCTGGTCATATGTAGAATCAATCTAGCTAATAAAATTCATCGCTTTGTGTGGTAGCCCATACGTCCTGTCAAAGAAATCGAAGCAGTTATTGCAGATGTAAACAATGACACTCTGAGCCCCATTACTCGAATTCTATTGTTTTCTTGGAATCGCCATGAGGTCAGATTGTGGCTGTGCATATGTAGAATCAATATAGCTAATAAAATTCAACGTTTGTGTGGTAGCCCATACGTTCTGTCAAAGAAATCGAAGCAGTTATTGCATATGTAAACAATGACACTCTGAGCCCATTACTCGAATTCTATTGTTTCCTTGGAATCGCCATAAGGTCAGATTGTGGCTGGGCATATGTAGAATCAGTCTAGCTAATAAAATTCAACGCTTTGTGTGGTAGCCCATACATTCTGTCAACGAAATCGAAGCAGTTATTTCAGATGTAAACAATGACACTCTGAGCCCCATTACTCGAATTCTATTGTTTTCTTAGAATCGCCATAAGGTCAGATTGTGGCTGGGCATATGTAGAATCAATCTAGCTAATAAAATTCAACGCTTTGTGTGATAATCCATACGTTCTGTCGAAGAAATCGAAGCAGTTATTTCAGATGTACACAATGACACTCTGAGCCCCATTACTCAAATTCTATTGTTTTCTTAGAATCGCCATAAGGTCAGATTGTGGCTGGGCATGTGTAGAATCAGTCTAACTAATGAAATTCAACGCTTTTTGTGGTAGCCCATACGTTCTGTCAAAGAAATCGAAGCAGTTATTGCAGATGTAAACAATGACACTCTGAGCCCCATTACTCGAATTCTATTGTTTTCTTGGAATCGCCATAAGGTCAGATTGTGGCTGGGCATATGTAGAATCAATCTAGCTAATAAAATTCATCGCTTTAAGTGGTAGCCCATACGTTCTGTCAAAGAAATCGAAGTAGTTATTGCAGATGTAAACAATGACACTCTGAGCCCCATTACTCGAACTCTATTGTTTTCTTGGAATCGCCATAAGGTCAGATTGTGGCTGGGCATATGTAGAATCAATATAGCTAATAAAATTCATCGCTTTGTGTGGTAGCCCATACGTTCTGTCAAAGAAATCGAAGTAGTTATTGCAGATGTAAACAATGACACTCTGAGCCCCATTACTCGAATTCTATTGTTTTCTTGGAATTGCCATAAGGTCAGATTGTGGCTGGGCATATGTAGAATCAGTTTAGCTAATAAAATTCAACACTTCGTGTGGTAGCCTATACGTTCTGTCAAAGAAATCGAAGTAGTTGTTGCAGATGTAAACAATGACACTCTGAGCCCCATTACTCGAATTCTATTTTCTTGGAATCGCCATAAGGTCAGATTGTGGCTTGACATATGTAGAATCAATCTAGTAAATAAAATTCAACGCTTTGTGTGGTAGCCCCTATACGTTCTGTCAAAGAAATCGAAGTAGTTATTGCAGATGTAAACAATGACACTCTGAGCCCCATTACTCGAATTCTATTGTTTTCTTGGAATCGCCATGAGGTCAGATTGTGGCTGGGCATATGTAGAATCAATATAGCTAATAAAATTCAACGCTTTGTGTGTTAGCCCATACGTTCTGTCAAAGAAATCGAAGCAGTTATTTCAGATGTAAATAATGACACTCTGTGCTCCATTACTCGAATTCTATTGTTTTCTTGGAATCGCCATAAGGTCAGATTGTGGCTGGGCATGTGTAGAATCAGTCTAGCTAATAAAATTCAACGTTTTGTGTGGTAGCCCATACGTTCTGTCAAAGAAATCGAAGTAGTTATTGCAGATGTAAACAATGACACTCTGAGCCCCATTACTCAAATTCTATTCTTTCCTTGGAATCGCCATAAGGTCAGATTGTGGCTGGGCATATGTAGAATCAGTCTAGCTAATAAAATTCAACGCTTTGTGTGGTAGCCCATACGTTCTGTCAAAGAAATCGAAGCAGTTATTGCAGATGTAAACAATGACACTCTGAGCCCCATTACTCGAATTCCATTGTTTTCTTGGAATCGCCATAAGGTCAGATTGTGGCTGGGCATGTGTAGAATCAGTCTAGCTAATAAAATTCAACGTTTTGTGTGGTAGCCCATACGTTCTGTCAAAGAAATCGAAGCAGTTATTTCAGATGTAAATAATGACACTCTGTGCCCCATTACTCGAATTCTATTGTTTTCTTGGAATCGCCATAAGGTCAGATTGTGGCTGGGCATATGTAGAATCAATCTAGCTAATAAAATTCATCGCTTTGTGTGGTAGCCCATACGTTCTGTCAAAGAAATCGAAGTAGTTATTGCAGATGTAAACAATGACACTCTGAGCCCCATTACTCGAATTCTATTGTTTTCTTGGAATCGCCATAAGGTCAGATTGTGGTTGGGCATATGTAGAATCAATAGAGCTAATAAAATTCATCGCTTTGTGTGGTAGCCCATACGTTCTGTCAAAGAAATCGAAGTAGTTATTGCAGATGTAAACAATGACACTCTGAGCCCCATTACTAGAATTCTATTGTTTTCTTGGAATCGCCATAAGGTCAGATTGTGGCTGGGCATATGTAGAATCAGTTTAGCTAATAAAATTCAACACTTCGTGTGGTAGCCTATACGTTCTGTCAAAGAAATCGAAGTAGTTATTGCAGATGTAAACAATGACACTCTGAGCCCCATTACTCGAATTCTATTTTCTTGGAATCGCCATAAGGTCAGATTGTGGCTTGACATATGTAGAATCAATCTAGCTAATAAAATTCAACGCTTTGTGTGGTAGCCTATACGTTCTGTCAAAGAAATCGAAGTAGTTATTGCAGATGTAAGCAATGACACTCTGAGCCCCATTACTCGAATTCTATTGTTTTCTTGGAATCGCCATGAGGTCAGATTGTGGCTGGGCATATGTAGAATCAATATAGCTAATAAAATTCAACGCTTTGTGTGTTAGCCCATACGTTCTGTCAAAGAAATCGAAGCAGTTATTTCAGATGTAAATAATGACACTCTGTGCTCCATTACTCGAATTCTATTGTTTTCTTAGAATCGCCATAAGGTCAGATTGTGGCTGGGCATGTGTAGAATCAGTCTAGCTAATAAAATTCAACGTTTTGTGTGGTAGCCCATACGTTCTGTCAAAGAAATCGAAGCAGTTCTTGCAGATGTAAACAATGACACTCTGAGCCCCATTACTCGAATTCTATTGTTTTCTTGGAATCGCCATAAGATCAGAGCCTTGGAATCGCCATAAGATCTGAGCCCCATTACTCAAATTATATTGTTTTCTTAGAATCGCCATAAGGTCAGATTGTGGCTGGGCATGTGTAGAATCAGTCTAACTAATGAAATTCAACGCTTTTTGTGGTAGCCCATACGTTCTGTCAAAGAAATCGAAGCAGTTATTGCAGATGTAAACAATGACACTCTGAGCCCCATTACTCGAATTCTATTGTTTTCTTGGAATCGCCATAAGGTCAGATTGTGGCTGGGCATATGTAGAATCAATCTAGCTAATAAAATTCATCGCTTTAAGTGGTAGCCCATACGTTCTGTCAAAGAAATCGAAGTAGTTATTGCAGATGTAAACAATGACACTCTGAGCCCCATTACTCGAACTCTATTGTTTTCTTGGAATCGCCATAAGGTCAGATTGTGGCTGGGCATATGTAGAATCAATATAGCTAATAAAATTCATCGCTTTGTGTGGTAGCCCATACGTTCTGTCAAAGAAATCGAAGTAGTTATTGCAGATGTAAACAATGACACTCTGAGTCCCATTACTCGAATTCTATTGTTTTCTTGGAATTGCCATAAGGTCAGATTGTGGCTGGGCATATGTAGAATCAGTTTAGCTAATAAAATTCAACACTTCGTGTGGTAGCCTATACGTTCTGTCAAAGAAATCGAAGTAGTTATTGCAGATGTAAACAATGACACTCTGAGCCCCATTACTCGAATTCTATTTTCTTGGAATCACCATAAGGTCAGATTGTGGCTTGACATATGTAGAATCAATCTAGTAAATAAAAT
This sequence comes from Topomyia yanbarensis, assembly GCF_030247195.1. Taxonomy (NCBI): domain Eukaryota; kingdom Metazoa; phylum Arthropoda; class Insecta; order Diptera; family Culicidae; genus Topomyia; species Topomyia yanbarensis. The sequence continues at coordinate 99,246,215 of NC_080670.1, read as the reverse complement.
TCAACGCTTTGTGTGGTAGCCCCTATACGTTCTGTCAAAGAAATCGAAGTAGTTATTGCAGATGTAAACAATGACACTCTGAGCCCCATTACTCGAATTCTATTGTTTTCTTGGAATCGCCATGAGGTCAGATTGTGGCTGGGCATATGTAGAATCAATATAGCTAATAAAATTCAACGCTTTGTGTGTTAGCCCATACGTTCTGTCAAAGAAATCGAAGCAGTTATTTCAGATGTAAATAATGACACTCTGTGTTCCATTACTCGAATTCTATTGTTTTCTTGGAATCGCCATAAGGTCAGATTGTGGCTGGGCATGTGTAGAATCAGTCTAGCTAATAAAATTCAACGTTTTGTGTGGTAGCCCATACGTTCTGTCAAAGAAATCGAAGTAGCCCAGTGCGCCAAAACGCAGGCCAATCCTGCTCTACCACAGTGGATTGCATTTGTCATTGCTCTATCAAGCCATTAGAGCGAAAGAGAGAATCATTCGAGTGTGCGTTTCTGGTGGTCAAATTGATTGTTTCTCTCGCTTTTACACTTTCCAATTCGTTGATTGACGTCCTTGAGTTGCGTTTAGTTCAGTTTTACTCGTGATCGCGCGTGCATGTGTGGTGTCGACTGTCGCGAAATAGGAAAAAATTCCTGGAAAACCACACGGTTTCATGTTTTACCTTTATTAGAATGGAAATGATTTCTTGTCGGAAGCAGTTTCTCCGACTGATACGGACCCGGAGAACGCAAGTTTCGGTGAATCTGGATGGATTTGTGCACAGGTAAAAAAATATAGGGAAAGTTTTTACATCTCCTAAGTTGTCCCTTATTTTTTGTTGGACACGCGTCACGGTTTAAATACTCAGCTGACAGTAACCGTTCATGTGTTTTGCCGTGTACTGCTTAGAAATTGCAAAAAAAATCCTAGAAATAGTACAGCATTTTATATTTTTCTTTTGTTTTAAATTCAGTACGGATTTTCTGTCGAAAGCAGTTTCCACGGCGGACACGACTGTATTGCATTGCAATGACTACGGAAAACGCCGGTTCCGGCAAATCTGGCAGGATTTGTGCAAAACACCAACAAGGGGTCTGCACAGGTAAGAGTTTTGAAATTAATTTAGGACATGTTTTTACATGAAATTGCACGAGTCCTTTATTTTTTATTAAACACGAGCCGTGGTTTCGATACTCGTACTGACAGAAACCTTTCATTTCTACCTATTTGCTTGTGTGAAAAATAGAGTACCATTTATCCGATCCGTCATCGGTACCGGAACGTCAAAATTAGTTGCATCTCAGTCGAACACATTCCGGAACCGATTTGTAATTCTGAATGGATTCCAGATCAAATGCGACTCAACCGGTTGTTACATTTGAGCTGGAATCAATTCAGTGTTCCGAATGGTTTGACCGGGATGATGTCCCTATAAAGAAGTTCACACACAGTATCAACGGCAAGGAGAGTGTTAACGTACGGAAGGCGTGAATGTACATGCGAATACATTTAACTTAAGGACGATTCAGACGATACATCAGCTTCCGTCAACGTCGGCGGAACGTCGCCGTTCCGTCACGATAAGCTCGCAGTCACGCATTTCTCGTGTGCACGTTCACACGTACCGTACGTCAAAACGTTTCGTGCCGTTGATGTTGTGCGTGAATGCCTCCATATAATTGCATGTAACTAATCTCAACGTTCCGTACCGGTGACGGAAGCCTGATGTATCGTGTGAATCGTACTTTATCCGAACAGAACGGTGACGTGACGTTGACCTTCGGTATCGTCAACGTTGATATTCTGTTTGAACTAAAAGCGACAAGTCTGGGCCCTTTATCAGTCGCGTCACCGAGTTAAGTACGATTCACACCATACATCAGGCTTCCGTCACCGTAACGGAATATCAAGATTAGTTACATGCAGTTAAATGGAAGCATTCACACACAACATCAACGGAACGGAACGTTTTGACGTACGGCACGTGTGAACGGGCACAAGAGAAAAGTGGTGACGTTCCGTTGACTTTGACGGAAGCTGATGTATCGTCTGAATCGTCCTTTACTAGAACAAAATATCCTTCAAGTCACTAATGTCGTTTTTGGGTGAAGTGAAACCGAGTCAGGTTCTACCCCAACTGGTGTCAAAATATATAAACTGATTTAGAATTTTAGTATTTTAGACTTTTAAAATTTTAGAATTTTAGAATTTTAGAATTTTAGAATTTTAGAATTTTAGAATTTTAGAATTTTAGAATTTTAGAATTTTAGAATTTTAGAATTTTAGAATTTTAGAATTTTAGAATTTTAGAATTTTAGAATTTTAGAATTTTAGAATTTTAGAATTTTAGAATTTTAGAATTTTAGAATTTTAGAATTTTAGAATTTTAGAATTTTAGAATATTAGAATTTTAGAATTTTAGAATTTTAGAATTTTAGAATTTTAGAATTTTAGAATTTTAGAATTTTAGAATTTTAGAATTTTAGAATTTTAGAATTTTAGAATTTTAGAATTTTAGAATTTTAGAATTTTAGAATTTTAGAATTTTAGAATTTTAGAATTTTAGAATTTTAGAATTTTAGAATTTTAGAATTTTAGAATTTTAGAATTTTAGAATTTTAGAATTTTAGAATTTTAGAATTTTAGAGTCTTAGAATTTTAGAATTTTAGAATTTTAGAATTCTAGAATTGTAGAATTTTAGAATTTTAGAATTTTAGAATTTTAGAATTTTAGAATTTTAGAATTTTAGAATTTTAGAATTTTAGAATTCTAGAATTTTAGAATTTTAGAATTTTAGAATTTTAGAATTTTAGAATTTTAGAATTTTAGAATTTTAGAATTTTAGAATTTTAGAATTTTAGAATTTTAGAATTTTAGAATTTTAGAATTTTAGAATTTTAGAATTTTAGAATTTTAGAATTTTAGAATTTTAGAATTTTAGAATTTTAGAATTTTAGAATTTTAGAATTTTAGAATTTTAGAATTTTAGAATTTTAGAATTTTAGAATTTTAGAATTTTAGAATTTTAGAATTTTAGAATTTTAGAATTTTAGAATTTTAGAATTTTAGAATTTTAGAATTTTAGAATTTTAGAATTTAAGAATTTTAGAATTTTAGAATTTTAGAATTTTAGAATTTTAGAATTTTAGAATTTTAGAATTTTAGAATTTTAGAATTTTAGAATTTTAGAATTTTAGAATTTTAGAATTTTAGAATTTTAGAATTTTAGAATTTTAGAATTTTAGAATTTTAGAATTTTAGAATTTTAGAATTTTAGAATTTTAGAATTTTAGAATTTTAGAATTTTAGAATTTTAGAATTTTAGAATTTTAGAATTTTAGAATTTTAGAATTTTAGAATTTTAGAATTTTAGAATTTTAGAATTTTAGAATTTTAGAATTTTAGAATTTTAGAATTTTAGAATTTTAGAATTTTAGAATTTTAGAATTTTAGAATTTTAGAATTTTAGAATTTTAGAATTTTAGAATTTTAGAATTTTAGAATTTTAGAATTTTAGAATTTTAGAATTTTAGAATTTTAGAATTTTAGAATTTTAGAATTTTAGAATTTTAGAATTTTAGAATTTTAGAATTTTAGAATTTTAGAATTTTAGAATTTTAGAATTTTAGAATTTTAGAATTTTAGAATTTTAGAATTTTAGAATTTTAGAATTTTAGAATTTTAGAATTTTAGAATTTTAGAATTTTAGAATTTTAGAATTTTAGAATTTTAGAATTTTAGAATTTTAGAATTTTAGAATTTTAGAATTTTAGAATTTTAGAATTTTAGAATTTTAGAATTTTAGAATTTTAGAATTTTAGAATTTTAGAATTTTAGAATTTTAGAATTTTAGAATTTTAGAATTTTAGAATTTTAGAATTTTAGAATTTTAGAATTTTAGAATTTTAGAATTTTAGAATTTTAGAATTTTAGAATTTTAGAATTTTAGAATTTTAGAATTTTAGAATTTTAGAATTTTAGAATTTTAGAATTTTAGAATTTTAGAATTTTAGAATTTTAGAATTTTAGAATTTTAGAATTTTAGAATTTTAGAATTTTAGAATTTTAGAATTTTAGAATTTTAGAATTTTAGAATTTTAGAATTTTAGAATTTTAGAATTTTAGAATTTTAGAATTTTAGAATTTTAGAATTTTAGAATTTTAGAATTTTAGAATTTTAGAATTTTAGAATTTTAGAATTTTAGAATTTTAGAATTTTAGAATTTTAGAATTTTAGAATTTTAGAATTTTAGAATTTTAGAATTTTAGAATTTTAGAATTTTAGAATTTTAGAATTTTAGAATTTTAGAATTTTAGAATTTTAGAATTTTAGAATTTTAGAATTTTAGAATTTTAGAATTTTAGAATTTTAGAATTTTAGAATTTTAGAATTTTAGAATTTTAGAATTTTAGAATTTTAGAATTTTAGAATTTTAGAATTTTAGAATTTTAGAATTTTAGAATTTTAGAATTTTAGAATTTTAGAATTTTAGAATTTTAGAATTTTAGAATTTTAGAATTTTAGAATTTTAGAATTTTAGAATTTTAGAATTTTAGAATTTTAGAATTTTAGAATTTTAGAATTTTAGAATTTTAGAATTTTAGAATTTTAGAATTTTAGAATTTTAGAATTTTAGAATTTTAGAATTTTAGAATTTTAGAATTTTAGAATTTTAGAATTTTAGAATTTTAGAATTTTAGAATTTTAGAATTTTAGAATTTTAGAATTTTAGAATTTTAGAATTTTAGAATTTTAGAATTTTAGAATTTTAGAATTTTAGAATTTTAGAATTTTAGAATTTTAGAATTTTAGAATTTTAGAATTTTAGAATTTTAGAATTTTAGAATTTTAGAATTTTAGAATTTTAGAATTTTAGAATTTTAGAATTTTAGAATTTTAGAATTTTAGAATTTTAGAATTTTAGAATTTTAGAATTTTAGAATTTTAGAATTTTAGAATTTTAGAATTTTAGAATTTTAGAATTTTAGAATTTTAGAATTTTAGAATTTTAGAATTTTAGAATTTTAGAATTTTAGAATTTTAGAATTTTAGAATTTTAGAATTTTAGAATTTTAGAATTTTAGAATTTTAGAATTTTAGAATTTTAGAATTTTAGAATTTTAGAATTTTAGAATTTTAGAATTTTAGAATTTTAGAATTTTAGAATTTTAGAATTTTAGAATTTTAGAATTTTAGAATTTTAGAATTTTAGAATTTTAGAATTTTAGAATTTTAGAATTTTAGAATTTTAGAATTTTAGAATTTTAGAATTTTAGAATTTTAGAATTTTAGAATTTTAGAATTTTAGAATTTTAGAATTTTAGAATTTTAGAATTTTAGAATTTTAGAATTTTAGAATTTTAGAATTTTAGAATTTTAGAATTTTAGAATTTTAGAATTTTAGAATTTTAGAATTTTAGAATTTTAGAATTTTAGAATTTTAGAATTTTAGAATTTTAGAATTTTAGAATTTTAGAATTTTAGAATTTTAGAATTTTAGAATTTTAGAATTTTAGAATTTTAGAATTTTAGAATTTTAGAATTTTAGAATTTTAGAATTTTAGAATTTTAGAATTTTAGAATTTTAGAATTTTAGAATTTTAGAATTTTAGAATTTTAGAATTTTAGAATTTTAGAATTTTAGAATTTTAGAATTTTAGAATTTTAGAATTTTAGAATTTTAGAATTTTAGAATTTTAGAATTTTAGAATTTTAGAATTTTAGAATTTTAGAATTTTAGAATTTTAGAATTTTAGAATTTTAGAATTTTAGAATTTTAGAATTTTAGAATTTTAGAATTTTAGAATTTTAGAATTTTAGAATTTTAGAATTTTAGAATTTTAGAATTTTAGAATTTTAGAATTTTAGAATTTTAGAATTTTAGAATTTTAGAATTTTAGAATTTTAGAATTTTAGAATTTTAGAATTTTAGAATTTTAGAATTTTAGAATTTTAGAATTTTAGAATTTTAGAATTTTAGAATTTTAGAATTTTAGAATTTTAGAATTTTAGAATTTTAGAATTTTAGAATTTTAGAATTTTAGAATTTTAGAATTTTAGAATTTTAGAATTTTAGAATTTTAGAATTTTAGAATTTTAGAATTTTAGAATTTTAGAATTTTAGAATTTTAGAATTTTAGAATTTTAGAATTTTAGAATTTTAGAATTTTAGAATTTTAGAATTTTAGAATTTTAGAATTTTAGAATTTTAGAATTTTAGAATTTTAGAATTTTAGAATTTTAGAATTTTAGAATTTTAGAATTTTAGAATTTTAGAATTTTAGAATTTTAGAATTTTAGAATTTTAGAATTTTAGAATTTTAGAATTTTAGAATTTTAGAATTTTAGAATTTTAGAATTTTAGAATTTTAGAATTTTAGAATTTTAGAATTTTAGAATTTTAGAATTTTAGAATTTTAGAATTTTAGAATTTTAGAATTTTAGAATTTTAGAATTTTAGAATTTTAGAATTTTAGAATTTTAGAATTTTAGAATTTTAGAATTTTAGAATTTTAGAATTTTAGAATTTTAGAATTTTAGAATTTTAGAATTTTAGAATTTTAGAATTTTAGAATTTTAGAATTTTAGAATTTTAGAATTTTAGAATTTTAGAATTTTAGAATTTTAGAATTTTAGAATTTTAGAATTTTAGAATTTTAGAATTTTAGAATTTTAGAATTTTAGAATTTTAGAATTTTAGAATTTTAGAATTTTAGAATTTTAGAATTTTAGAATTTTAGAATTTTAGAATTTTAGAATTTTAGAATTTTAGAATTTTAGAATTTTAGAATTTTAGAATTTTAGAATTTTAGAATTTTAGAATTTTAGAATTTTAGAATTTTAGAATTTTAGAATTTTAGAATTTTAGAATTTTAGAATTTTAGAATTTTAGAATTTTAGAATTTTAGAATTTTAGAATTTTAGAATTTTAGAATTTTAGAATTTTAGAATTTTAGAATTTTAGAATTTTAGAATTTTAGAATTTTAGAATTTTAGAATTTTAGAATTTTAGAATTTTAGAATTTTAGAATTTTAGAATTTTAGAATTTTAGAATTTTAGAATTTTAGAATTTTAGAATTTTAGAATTTTAGAATTTTAGAATTTTAGAATTTTAGAATTTTAGAATTTTAGAATTTTAGAATTTTAGAATTTTAGAATTTTAGAATTTTAGAATTTTAGAATTTTAGAATTTTAGAATTTTAGAATTTTAGAATTTTAGAATTTTAGAATTTTAGAATTTTAGAATTTTAGAATTTTAGAATTTTAGAATTTTAGAATTTTAGAATTTTAGAATTTTAGAATTTTAGAATTTTAGAATTTTAGAATTTTAGAATTTTAGAATTTTAGAATTTTAGAATTTTAGAATTTTAGAATTTTAGAATTTTAGAATTTTAGAATTTTAGAATTTTAGAATTTTAGAATTTTAGAATTTTAGAATTTTAGAATTTTAGAATTTTAGAATTTTAGAATTTTAGAATTTTAGAATTTTAGAATTTTAGAATTTTAGAATTTTAGAATTTTAGAATTTTAGAATTTTAGAATTTTAGAATTTTAGAATTTTAGAATTTTAGAATTTTAGAATTTTAGAATTTTAGAATTTTAGAATTTTAGAATTTTAGAATTTTAGAATTTTAGAATTTTAGAATTTTAGAATTTTAGAATTTTAGAATTTTAGAATTTTAGAATTTTAGAATTTTAGAATTTTAGAATTTTAGAATTTTAGAATTTTAGAATTTTAGAATTTTAGAATTTTAGAATTTTAGAATTTTAGAATTTTAGAATTTTAGAATTTTAGAATTTTAGAATTTTAGAATTTTAGAATTTTAGAATTTTAGAATTTTAGAATTTTAGAATTTTAGAATTTTAGAATTTTAGAATTTTAGAATTTTAGAATTTTAGAATTTTAGAATTTTAGAATTTTAGAATTTTAGAATTTTAGAATTTTAGAATTTTAGAATTTTAGAATTTTAGAATTTTAGAATTTTAGAATTTTAGAATTTTAGAATTTTAGAATTTTAGAATTTTAGAATTTTAGAATTTTAGAATTTTAGAATTTTAGAATTTTAGAATTTTAGAATTTTAGAATTTTAGAATTTTAGAATTTTAGAATTTTAGAATTTTAGAATTTTAGAATTTTAGAATTTTAGAATTTTAGAATTTTAGAATTTTAGAATTTTAGAATTTTAGAATTTTAGAATTTTAGAATTTTAGAATTTTAGAATTTTAGAATTTTAGAATTTTAGAATTTTAGAATTTTAGAATTTTAGAATTTTAGAATTTTAGAATTTTAGAATTTTAGAATTTTAGAATTTTAGAATTTTAGAATTTTAGAATTTTAGAATTTTAGAATTTTAGAATTTTAGAATTTTAGAATTTTAGAATTTTAGAATTTTAGAATTTTAGAATTTTAGAATTTTAGAATTTTAGAATTTTAGAATTTTAGAATTTTAGAATTTTAGAATTTTAGAATTTTAGAATTTTAGAATTTTAGAATTTTAGAATTTTAGAATTTTAGAATTTTAGAATTTTAGAATTTTAGAATTTTAGAATTTTAGAATTTTAGAATTTTAGAATTTTAGAATTTTAGAATTTTAGAATTTTAGAATTTTAGAATTTTAGAATTTTAGAATTTTAGAATTTTAGAATTTTAGAATTTTAGAATTTTAGAATTTTAGAATTTTAGAATTTTAGAATTTTAGAATTTTAGAATTTTAGAATTTTAGAATTTTAGAATTTTAGAATTTTAGAATTTTAGAATTTTAGAATTTTAGAATTTTAGAATTTTAGAATTTTAGAATTTTAGAATTTTAGAATTTTAGAATTTTAGAATTTTAGAATTTTAGAATTTTAGAATTTTAGAATTTTAGAATTTTAGAATTTTAGAATTTTAGAATTTTAGAATTTTAGAATTTTAGAATTTTAGAATTTTAGAATTTTAGAATTTTAGAATTTTAGAATTTTAGAATTTTAGAATTTTAGAATTTTAGAATTTTAGAATTTTAGAATTTTAGAATTTTAGAATTTTAGAATTTTAGAATTTTAGAATTTTAGAATTTTAGAATTTTAGAATTTTAGAATTTTAGAATTTTAGAATTTTAGAATTTTAGAATTTTAGAATTTTAGAATTTTAGAATTTTAGAATTTTAGAATTTTAGAATTTTAGAATTTTAGAATTTTAGAATTTTAGAATTTTAGAATTTTAGAATTTTAGAATTTTAGAATTTTAGAATTTTAGAATTTTAGAATTTTAGAATTTTAGAATTTTAGAATTTTAGAATTTAGAATTTTAGAATTTTAGAATTTTAGAATTTTAGAATTTTAGAATTTTAGAATTTTAGAATTTTAGAATTTTAGAATTTTAGAATTTTAGAATTTTAGAATTTTAGAATTTTAGAATTTTAGAATTTTAGAATTTTAGAATTTTAGAATTTTAGAATTTTAGAATTTTAGAATTTTAGAATTTTAGAATTTTAGAATTTTAGAATTTTAGAATTTTAGAATTTTAGAATTTTAGAATTTTAGAATTTTAGAATTTTAGAATTTTAGAATTTTAGAATTTTAGAATTTTAGAATTTTAGAATTTTAGAATTTTAGAATTTTAGAATTTTAGAATTTTAGAATTTTAGAATTTTAGAATTTTAGAATTTTAGAATTTTAGAATTTTAGAATTTTAGAATTTTAGAATTTTAGAATTTTAGAATTTTAGAATTTTAGAATTTTAGAATTTTAGAATTTTAGAATTTTAGAATTTTAGAATTTTAGAATTTTAGAATTTTAGAATTTTAGAATTTTAGAATTTTAGAATTTTAGAATTTTAGAATTTTAGAATTTTAGAATTTTAGAATTTTAGAATTTTAGAATTTTAGAATTTTAGAATTTTAGAATTTTAGAATTTTAGAATTTTAGAATTTTAGAATTTTAGAATTTTAGAATTTTAGAATTTTAGAATTTTAGAATTTTAGAATTTTAGAATTTTAGAATTTTAGAATTTTAGAATTTTAGAATTTTAGAATTTTAGAATTTTAGAATTTTAGAATTTTAGAATTTTAGAATTTTAGAATTTTAGAATTTTAGAATTTTAGAATTTTAGAATTTTAGAATTTTAGAATTTTAGAATTTTAGAATTTTAGAATTTTAGAATTTTAGAATTTTAGAATTTTAGAATTTTAGAATTTTAGAATTTTAGAATTTTAGAATTTTAGAATTTTAGAATTTTAGAATTTTAGAATTTTAGAATTTTAGAATTTTAGAATTTTAGAATTTTAGAATTTTAGAATTTTAGAATTTTAGAATTTTAGAATTTTAGAATTTTAGAATTTTAGAATTTTAGAATTTTAGAATTTTAGAATTTTAGAATTTTAGAATTTTAGAATTTTAGAATTTTAGAATTTTAGAATTTTAGAATTTTAGAATTTTAGAATTTTAGAATTTTAGAATTTTAGAATTTTAGAATTTTAGAATTTTAGAATTTTAGAATTTTAGAATTTTAGAATTTTAGAATTTTAGAATTTTAGAATTTTAGAATTTTAGAATTTTAGAATTTTAGAATTTTAGAATTTTAGAATTTTAGAATTTTAGAATTTTAGAATTTTAGAATTTTAGAATTTTAGAATTTTAGAATTTTAGAATTTTAGAATTTTAGAATTTTAGAATTTTAGAATTTTAGAATTTTAGAATTTTAGAATTTTAGAATTTTAGAATTTTAGAATTTTAGAATTTTAGAATTTTAGAATTTTAGAATTTTAGAATTTTAGAATTTTAGAATTTTAGAATTTTAGAATTTTAGAATTTTAGAATTTTAGAATTTTAGAATTTTAGAATTTTAGAATTTTAGAATTTTAGAATTTTAGAATTTTAGAATTTTAGAATTTTAGAATTTTAGAATTTTAGAATTTTAGAATTTTAGAATTTTAGAATTTTAGAATTTTAGAATTTTAGAATTTTAGAATTTTAGAATTTTAGAATTTTAGAATTTTAGAATTTTAGAATTTTAGAATTTTAGAATTTTAGAATTTTAGAATTTTAGAATTTTAGAATTTTAGAATTTTAGAATTTTAGAATTTTAGAATTTTAGAATTTTAGAATTTTAGAATTTTAGAATTTTAGAATTTTAGAATTTTAGAATTTTAGAATTTTAGAATTTTAGAATTTTAGAATTTTAGAATTTTAGAATTTTAGAATTTTAGAATTTTAGAATTTTAGAATTTTAGAATTTTAGAATTTTAGAATTTTAGAATTTTAGAATTTTAGAATTTTAGAATTTTAGAATTTTAGAATTTTAGAATTTTAGAATTTTAGAATTTTAGAATTTTAGAATTTTAGAATTTTAGAATTTTAGAATTTTAGAATTTTAGAATTTTAGAATTTTAGAATTTTAGAATTTTAGAATTTTAGAATTTTAGAATTTTAGAATTTTAGAATTTTAGAATTTTAGAATTTTAGAATTTTAGAATTTTAGAATTTTAGAATTTTAGAATTTTAGAATTTTAGAATTTTAGAATTTTAGAATTTTAGAATTTTAGAATTTTAGAATTTTAGAATTTTAGAATTTTAGAATTTTAGAATTTTAGAATTTTAGAATTTTAGAATTTTAGAATTTTAGAATTTTAGAATTTTAGAATTTTAGAATTTTAGAATTTTAGAATTTTAGAATTTTAGAATTTTAGAATTTTAGAATTTTAGAATTTTAGAATTTTAGAATTTTAGAATTTTAGAATTTTAGAATTTTAGAATTTTAGAATTTTAGAATTTTAGAATTTTAGAATTTTAGAATTTTAGAATTTTAGAATTTTAGAATTTTAGAATTTTAGAATTTTAGAATTTTAGAATTTTAGAATTTTAGAATTTTAGAATTTTAGAATTTTAGAATTTTAGAATTTTAGAATTTTAGAATTTTAGAATTTTAGAATTTTAGAATTTTAGAATTTTAGAATTTTAGAATTTTAGAATTTTAGAATTTTAGAATTTTAGAATTTTAGAATTTTAGAATTTTAGAATTTTAGAATTTTAGAATTTTAGAATTTTAGAATTTTAGAATTTTAGAATTTTAGAATTTTAGAATTTTAGAATTTTAGAATTTTAGAATTTTAGAATTTTAGAATTTTAGAATTTTAGAATTTTAGAATTTTAGAATTTTAGAATTTTAGAATTTTAGAATTTTAGAATTTTAGAATTTTAGAATTTTAGAATTTTAGAATTTTAGAATTTTAGAATTTTAGAATTTTAGAATTTTAGAATTTTAGAATTTTAGAATTTTAGAATTTTAGAATTTTAGAATTTTAGAATTTTAGAATTTTAGAATTTTAGAATTTTAGAATTTTAGAATTTTAGAATTTTAGAATTTTAGAATTTTAGAATTTTAGAATTTTAGAATTTTAGAATTTTAGAATTTTAGAATTTTAGAATTTTAGAATTTTAGAATTTTAGAATTTTAGAATTTTAGAATTTTAGAATTTTAGAATTTTAGAATTTTAGAATTTTAGAATTTTAGAATTTTAGAATTTTAGAATTTTAGAATTTTAGAATTTTAGAATTTTAGAATTTTAGAATTTTAGAATTTTAGAATTTTAGAATTTTAGAATTTTAGAATTTTAGAATTTTAGAATTTTAGAATTTTAGAATTTTAGAATTTTAGAATTTTAGAATTTTAGAATTTTAGAATTTTAGAATTTTAGAATTTTAGAATTTTAGAATTTTAGAATTTTAGAATTTTAGAATTTTAGAATTTTAGAATTTTAGAATTTTAGAATTTTAGAATTTTAGAATTTTAGAATTTTAGAATTTTAGAATTTTAGAATTTTAGAATTTTAGAATTTTAGAATTTTAGAATTTTAGAATTTTAGAATTTTAGAATTTTAGAATTTTAGAATTTTAGAATTTTAGAATTTTAGAATTTTAGAATTTTAGAATTTTAGAATTTTAGAATTTTAGAATTTTAGAATTTTAGAATTTTAGAATTTTAGAATTTTAGAATTTTAGAATTTTAGAATTTTAGAATTTTAGAATTTTAGAATTTTAGAATTTTAGAATTTTAGAATTTTAGAATTTTAGAATTTTAGAATTTTAGAATTTTAGAATTTTAGAATTTTAGAATTTTAGAATTTTAGAATTTTAGAATTTTAGAATTTTAGAATTTTAGAATTTTAGAATTTTAGAATTTTAGAATTTTAGAATTTTAGAATTTTAGAATTTTAGAATTTTAGAATTTTAGAATTTTAGAATTTTAGAATTTTAGAATTTTAGAATTTTAGAATTTTAGAATTTTAGAATTTTAGAATTTTAGAATTTTAGAATTTTAGAATTTTAGAATTTTAGAATTTTAGAATTTTAGAATTTTAGAATTTTAGAATTTTAGAATTTTAGAATTTTAGAATTTTAGAATTTTAGAATTTTAGAATTTTAGAATTTTAGAATTTTAGAATTTTAGAATTTTAGAATTTTAGAATTTTAGAATTTTAGAATTTTAGAATTTTAGAATTTTAGAATTTTAGAATTTTAGAATTTTAGAATTTTAGAATTTTAGAATTTTAGAATTTTAGAATTTTAGAATTTTAGAATTTTAGAATTTTAGAATTTTAGAATTTTAGAATTTTAGAATTTTAGAATTTTAGAATTTTAGAATTTTAGAATTTTAGAATTTTAGAATTTTAGAATTTTAGAATTTTAGAATTTTAGAATTTTAGAATTTTAGAATTTTAGAATTTTAGAATTTTAGAATTTTAGAATTTTAGAATTTTAGAATTTTAGAATTTTAGAATTTTAGAATTTTAGAATTTTAGAATTTTAGAATTTTAGAATTTTAGAATTTTAGAATTTTAGAATTTTAGAATTTTAGAATTTTAGAATTTTAGAATTTTAGAATTTTAGAATTTTAGAATTTTAGAATTTTAGAATTTTAGAATTTTAGAATTTTAGAATTTTAGAATTTTAGAATTTTAGAATTTTAGAATTTTAGAATTTTAGAATTTTAGAATTTTAGAATTTTAGAATTTTAGAATTTTAGAATTTTAGAATTTTAGAATTTTAGAATTTTAGAATTTTAGAATTTTAGAATTTTAGAATTTTAGAATTTTAGAATTTTAGAATTTTAGAATTTTAGAATTTTAGAATTTTAGAATTTTAGAATTTTAGAATTTTAGAATTTTAGAATTTTAGAATTTTAGAATTTTAGAATTTTAGAATTTTAGAATTTTAGAATTTTAGAATTTTAGAATTTTAGAATTTTAGAATTTTAGAATTTTAGAATTTTAGAATTTTAGAATTTTAGAATTTTAGAATTTTAGAATTTTAGAATTTTAGAATTTTAGAATTTTAGAATTTTAGAATTTTAGAATTTTAGAATTTTAGAATTTTAGAATTTTAGAATTTTAGAATTTTAGAATTTTAGAATTTTAGAATTTTAGAATTTTAGAATTTTAGAATTTTAGAATTTTAGAATTTTAGAATTTTAGAATTTTAGAATTTTAGAATTTTAGAATTTTAGAATTTTAGAATTTTAGAATTTTAGAATTTTAGAATTTTAGAATTTTAGAATTTTAGAATTTTAGAATTTTAGAATTTTAGAATTTTAGAATTTTAGAATTTTAGAATTTTAGAATTTTAGAATTTTAGAATTTTAGAATTTTAGAATTTTAGAATTTTAGAATTTTAGAATTTTAGAATTTTAGAATTTTAGAATTTTAGAATTTTAGAATTTTAGAATTTTAGAATTTTAGAATTTTAGAATTTTAGAATTTTAGAATTTTAGAATTTTAGAATTTTAGAATTTTAGAATTTTAGAATTTTAGAATTTTAGAATTTTAGAATTTTAGAATTTTAGAATTTTAGAATTTTAGAATTTTAGAATTTTAGAATTTTAGAATTTTAGAATTTTAGAATTTTAGAATTTTAGAATTTTAGAATTTTAGAATTTTAGAATTTTAGAATTTTAGAATTTTAGAATTTTAGAATTTTAGAATTTTAGAATTTTAGAATTTTAGAATTTTAGAATTTTAGAATTTTAGAATTTTAGAATTTTAGAATTTTAGAATTTTAGAATTTTAGAATTTTAGAATTTTAGAATTTTAGAATTTTAGAATTTTAGAATTTTAGAATTTTAGAATTTTAGAATTTTAGAATTTTAGAATTTTAGAATTTTAGAATTTTAGAATTTTAGAATTTTAGAATTTTAGAATTTTAGAATTTTAGAATTTTAGAATTTTAGAATTTTAGAATTTTAGAATTTTAGAATTTTAGAATTTTAGAATTTTAGAATTTTAGAATTTTAGAATTTTAGAATTTTAGAATTTTAGAATTTTAGAATTTTAGAATTTTAGAATTTTAGAATTTTAGAATTTTAGAATTTTAGAATTTTAGAATTTTAGAATTTTAGAATTTTAGAATTTTAGAATTTTAGAATTTTAGAATTTTAGAATTTTAGAATTTTAGAATTTTAGAATTTTAGAATTTTAGAATTTTAGAATTTTAGAATTTTAGAATTTTAGAATTTTAGAATTTTAGAATTTTAGAATTTTAGAATTTTAGAATTTTAGAATTTTAGAATTTTAGAATTTTAGAATTTTAGAATTTTAGAATTTTAGAATTTTAGAATTTTAGAATTTTAGAATTTTAGAATTTTAGAATTTTAGAATTTTAGAATTTTAGAATTTTAGAATTTTAGAATTTTAGAATTTTAGAATTTTAGAATTTTAGAATTTTAGAATTTTAGAATTTTAGAATTTTAGAATTTTAGAATTTTAGAATTTTAGAATTTTAGAATTTTAGAATTTTAGAATTTTAGAATTTTAGAATTTTAGAATTTTAGAATTTTAGAATTTTAGAATTTTAGAATTTTAGAATTTTAGAATTTTAGAATTTTAGAATTTTAGAATTTTAGAATTTTAGAATTTTAGAATTTTAGAATTTTAGAATTTTAGAATTTTAGAATTTTAGAATTTTAGAATTTTAGAATTTTAGAATTTTAGAATTTTAGAATTTTAGAATTTTAGAATTTTAGAATTTTAGAATTTTAGAATTTTAGAATTTTAGAATTTTAGAATTTTAGAATTTTAGAATTTTAGAATTTTAGAATTTTAGAATTTTAGAATTTTAGAATTTTAGAATTTTAGAATTTTAGAATTTTAGAATTTTAGAATTTTAGAATTTTAGAATTTTAGAATTTTAGAATTTTAGAATTTTAGAATTTTAGAATTTTAGAATTTTAGAATTTTAGAATTTTAGAATTTTAGAATTTTAGAATTTTAGAATTTTAGAATTTTAGAATTTTAGAATTTTAGAATTTTAGAATTTTAGAATTTTAGAATTTTAGAATTTTAGAATTTTAGAATTTTAGAATTTTAGAATTTTAGAATTTTAGAATTTTAGAATTTTAGAATTTTAGAATTTTAGAATTTTAGAATTTTAGAATTTTAGAATTTTAGAATTTTAGAATTTTAGAATTTTAGAATTTTAGAATTTTAGAATTTTAGAATTTTAGAATTTTAGAATTTTAGAATTTTAGAATTTTAGAATTTTAGAATTTTAGAATTTTAGAATTTTAGAATTTTAGAATTTTAGAATTTTAGAATTTTAGAATTTTAGAATTTTAGAATTTTAGAATTTTAGAATTTTAGAATTTTAGAATTTTAGAATTTTAGAATTTTAGAATTTTAGAATTTTAGAATTTTAGAATTTTAGAATTTTAGAATTTTAGAATTTTAGAATTTTAGAATTTTAGAATTTTAGAATTTTAGAATTTTAGAATTTTAGAATTTTAGAATTTTAGAATTTCAGAATTTTAGAATTTTAGAATTTTAGAATTTTAGAATTTTAGAATTTTAGAATTTTAGAATTTTAGAATTTTAGAATTTTAGAATTTTAGAATTTTAGAATTTTAGAATTTTAGAATTTTAGAATTTTAGAATTTTAGAATTTTAGAATTTTAGAATTTTAGAATTTTAGAATTTTAGAATTTTAGAATTTTAGAATTTTAGAATTTTAGAATTTTAGAATTTTAGAATTTTAGAATTTTAGAATTTTAGAATTTTAGAATTTTAGAATTTTAGAATTTTAGAATTTTAGAATTTTAGAATTTTAGAATTTTAGAATTTTAGAATTTTAGAATTTTAGAATTTTAGAATTTTAGAATTTTAGAATTTTAGAATTTTAGAATTTTAGAATTTTAGAATTTTAGAATTTTAGAATTTTAGAATTTTAGAATTTTAGAATTTTAGAATTTTAGAATTTTAGAATTTTAGAATTTTAGAATTTTAGAATTTTAGAATTTTAGAATTTTAGAATTTTAGAATTTTAGAATTTTAGAATTTTAGAATTTTAGAATTTTAGAATTTTAGAATTTTAGAATTTTAGAATTTTAGAATTTTAGAATTTTAGAATTTTAGAATTTTAGAATTTTAGAATTTTAGAATTTTAGAATTTTAGAATTTTAGAATTTTAGAATTTTAGAATTTTAGAATTTTAGAATTTTAGAATTTTAGAATTTTAGAATCTTAGAATCTTAGAATCTTAGAATCTTAGAATCTTAGAATCTTAGAATCTTAGAATCTTAGAATCTTAGAATCTTAGAATCTTAGAATCTTAGAATCTTAGAATCTTAGAATCTTAGAATCTTAGAATCTTAGAATCTTAGAATCTTAGAATCTTAGAATCTTAGAATCTTAGAATCTTAGAATCTTAGAATCTTAGAATCTTAGAATCTTAGAATCTTAGAATCTTAGAATCTTAGAATCTTAGAATCTTAGAATCTTAGAATCTTAGAATCTTAGAATCTTAGAATCTTAGAATCTTAGAATCTTAGAATCTTAGAATCTTAGAATCTTAGAATCTTAGAATCTTAGAATCTTAGAATCTTAGAATCTTAGAATCTTAGAATCTTAGAATCTAAGAATCTTAGAATCTTAGAATCTTAGAATCTTAGAATCTTAGAATCTTAGAATCTTAGAATCTTAGAATCTTAGAATCTTAGAATCTTAGAATCTTAGAATCTTAGAATCTTAGAATCTTAGAATCTTAGAATTTTAGAATCTTAGAATCTTAGAATCTTAGAATCTTAGAATCTTAGAATCTTAGAATCTTAGAATCTTAGAATCTTAGAATCTTAGAATCTTAGAATCTTAGAATCTTAGAATCTTAGAATCTTAGAATCTTAGAATCTTAGAATCTTAGAATCTTAGAATCTTAGAATCTTAGAATCTTAGAATCTTAGAATCTTAGAATCTTAGAATCTTAGAATCTTAGAATCTTAGAATCTTAGAATCTTAGAATCTTAGAATCTTAGAATCTTAGAATCTTAGAATCTTAGAATCTTAGAATCTTAGAATCTTAGAATCTTAGAATCTTAGAATCTTAGAATCTTAGAATCTTAGAATCTTAGAATCTTAGAATCTTAGAATCTTAGAATCTTAGAATCTTAGAATCTTAGAATCTTAGAATCTTAGAATCTTAGAATCTTAGAATCTTAGAATCTTAGAATCTTAGAATCTTAGAATCTTAGAATCTTAGAATCTTAGAATCTTAGAATCTTAGAATCTTAGAATCTTAGAATCTTAGAATCTTAGAATCTTAGAATCTTAGAATCTTAGAATCTTAGAATCTTAGAATCTTAGAATCTTAGAATCTTAGAATCTTAGAATCTTAGAATCTTAGAATCTTAGAATCTTAGAATCTCAGAATCTTAGAATCTTAGAATCTTAGAATCTTAGAATCTTAGAATCTTAGAATCTTAGAATCTTAGAATCTTAGAATCTTAGAATCTTAGAATCTTAGAATCTTAGAATCTTAGAATCTTAGAATCTTAGAATCTTAGAATCTCAGAATCTTAGAATCTTAGAATCTTAGAATCTTAGAATCTTAGAATCTTAGAATCTTAGAATCTTAGAATCTTAGAATCTTAGAATCTTAGAATCTTAGAATCTTAGAATCTTAGAATCTTAGAATCTTAGAATCTTAGAATCTTAGAATCTTAGAATCTTAGAATCTTAGAATCTTAGAATCTTAGAATCTTAGAATCTTAGAATCTTAGAATCTTAGAATCTTAGAATCTTAGAATCTTAGAATCTTAGAATCTTAGAATCTTAGAATCTTAGAATCTTAGAATCTTAGAATCTTAGTATCTTAGAATCTTAGAATCTTAGAATCTTAGAATCTTAGAATCTTAGAATCTTAGAATCTTAGAATCTTAGAATTTTAGAATTTCAAAATTTTAGAATTTCAGGATTTTAGAATTTTAAAATTTTAGAATTTTAGAATTTTAGAATTTTAGAATTGTAGAATTTTAGAATTTTAGAATTTTAGAATTTTAGAATTTTAGAATTTTAGAATTTTAGAATTTTAGGATTTTAGAATTTTAGTATATTAGAATTTTGGAATTTTAAAATTTTAGGATTTTAGAATTTTAGAATTTTAGGATTTTAGTATATTAGAATTTTGGAATTTTAAAATTTTAGGATTTTTGGAATTTTAGAATTTTTCAACTTGTTATTCTAATATTTCCATCGAATTATTGACTATAATATAGACAATAATTCGATGGAAATATTAGGATAATAAGTCGAAATTTACCCGGAATAATTCATAATTTCACGTACCCCCGGGGGTGAATTTCACCTACTGTTGAAAAATATTGTTTTAGCACTTATAACTTCACAAATGTGGTCTCAGGAGTGAACGTACAAACGCCCGTATTCGCGCGATTATTAATCGATTACGTCCGGAAGTCTCTAGTAGCATAGATCCAACGCCTTCAGGTGAACCAAACAAAAAAATGACGCTCACATCCACTAAACAACACGTCTCATGGCGTCAAAAAAACCGAATATATACACACGAATTCACATACACGCGACCAACACGTTAACATACAAATGCTTCAACCTTCGCGGTAATCCACGCCACTTACACTCGCGTTCTCGCACGGAGCTATTCAAATAGGGTTGCTATGATTAATAATAAAATCCACTTGTTTTGAAGTCATGCTGCTTCTTTAGTTAATAACTTTTCTCAGCGAATTTTCACAAACTTACAATGTTCCACGAATGTGTTCAGTTGAAAAATCCCTTTAGAAATATATAGTGCTCTCATGAATTCATTGATAAGGTGATTTTTTAAGGATTTTTTTTGAATTTTAACCGATTTTCCATACTAATTTCCATATAAACTTTGAAATTTTTGGAGGTTCCGTAGACAACCGATCGGTACCAAAATTTGCACAATTACTAAGGGCCAATAGAGCCTGGTGGAGCTAAAAGTCAAAAATTGAACCAATCTAAGGTCCATGCCTTCAATTGGACCAATTAAAAAAGAATCCTCTCATATCCACTAGACAACAAGTTCCATGGCGATATGACCGAGAACTCTAGTGATATGGGGTAACTCACTCTCTGTCAGAATGCACTCACTCCCTGTCAGAATGCACCGAAAACTAAATATCAGAATGGCGGTCCGTGTGACCATCCCAGAACACAAGCGAATATGTGAATGGAACCACAATTTTAAAATCGAATTTATACACGCGAGCACATCCCTCCCCAAGGTTGAGGGGTTTGACGCTATTGCAAACATCATCAAGCATATCGCGTGCGTTAGTGCTACAGAACCTTTGACAGCCAATTGCTTTAAAATTTACGCCTCGATAGTGGTGCATAGGCGACCGAGAGGGCTTAAGGCTCAAGTTACCTCAAGGCTTGGTAGTATGCGTAAGAAAAATCGTGTTCAGCTTTGCCACCAGATTATCCATTTAAACCTTTTCAAAACTCTAAAAGAAGAATATCAGTCGATTTATTAGATCATCACGATTCAATTCATGCAAAATACCTGCTGGAAAAACCATGCAAAATACCTTAGCTGGATGGTGCTTTTGAAAAAGTGGCTGTGATTTTTTATCACACTACCACACCAAGCTGGGGTACGCAACGCAACTGCGCAATGAAAAAACCACAGCCACTTTTTCAAAAGCACCATTTAGCTAAGCCGATGGTTTTTCTAGCAGGTATTTTGCATGAATTGAATCGTGATGATCTAATAAATCGACTGATATTCTTCTTTTAGAGTTTTAAAAAGGTTTAAATGGATAATCCGGTGGCAAAGCTGAACACAAATTTTCCTACGCACACTACCAAGCGTTCAATTCTAACAC
The DNA here is from genome assembly GCF_030247195.1 of Topomyia yanbarensis. NCBI lineage: Eukaryota > Metazoa > Arthropoda > Insecta > Diptera > Culicidae > Topomyia > Topomyia yanbarensis. The sequence goes on along the minus strand of NC_080670.1, from coordinate 99,225,091 downwards.
ATGCTTAAAAAAGGTAACTTGAACCTTAAGCGCCTTTTTTTATCGGTCGACTTCGTCATCGTGCATGGACTAATTAAATTAATTTAATACTTAAATTAATTTAATAAATATATAAGTAGAAACCTATTAGTTGTCGTTTTGTAATAATCGTAGTTTTTCGTACTAGTGTATAATTGCTATGTACTAGTCGTGTGTATGTGTTCGTCTTAGTATTTGTGACATTTGGGTCAGGGAATGGATGCGGAACTAGCATATAATACTTCTGGTATTCAATTTGTGCATTTGGTTCTATTCTTTCGAGGTTAGATTGGATAAATTAGGGTATAATGAATTTACCGACGCACGTGAATCATCCATTCCGGTCAGCACAGCATGATGAAAGTCTAACAAAATGCGATCGTCGTTAATGGTAAATATACAACATTTGCTGCATTTAGACGAGTTTGATTGCATGTTACATGTGTTTTCCTATTCTACTTCATTGGTCTCTTTCTTTTGTACTTGTATTAGTTTGCTTGTATCTTTTTTTTCTTTATTCGGGATGGTATGATTCCTTTTATTAGTATATACCTACTATACGCTATCTATACTCATACAGGTACAAACGCTCGTGGCATTCGCGATAACACAAACTTGGTCACAAAGCGACCATGCAATTGCAATAATCCACACATAATTACACCCACGATTTCGCCAATATGAAAACATCCCGGTAGTTAAGTAAACGTAGCATCTTTAAACTTCCAAAGGCGGTCTCAGACATTAACCCACCACTCGCGCGATCATGAAACGGTCACGTCCGGAAGTCTTACCTCGGTCCTAGCAGTCTGGACTAATACCTTCAGTTGAACCAATGAAAAAGTGACGCTCATATTTACTAAACAACACGTTCCATGGTGACATGACCTGGAACTCCTGGGGAAACGGACTCTATTCTACAATCTGTACCATACACTAAAAATTAAGCATCAGATTCACGGTCCGCGCGCGATCAAACAAGAATACACGCTACATCATTATAAAATTAAAATTATACACGTGACAAACACGTTAATATGCAAATGCATGAGCCCTTCGCGACCATCCCCGCCACCTACACCCGCGATCTCGTAAACATGATAACATCCCGGTGATAAAGTGAATGTATCAGCTCCTATACATTTTCAAACGCGGGGTCAAGCGTAAACCTAAAAACTCCGCTCGCACGATCATGAATTGATCACTTTCGGATGTTTCTATCCTTGATATCAGCAGACTAGGTCCATGCCTTTAATTGACAATTAAAAAACTAAAACAGGTTTTCACCTAGATGCAATTGTGCCTTTCTCAATCATGAACACGAGAATTTTTGCGTTGTTTATGTTCATTAAAAGCTTACAAATGTACATATTACATTTTTATTATACACGATATGACAACTATATACAAAAAAAAAAGAAATCATTATTCGAGTTCTAAAATTTTGCAAAAGAAAAAACAGCCACTGTAATATTGCATTGAAAAAAGGTGCGAAATCGGCAAAGTCCCAAAAAGTCGATTTTTATAAAAAAAAATTCGAGGTAACATGAAATTTCGACGTTTCATGCATTTTAAAGATGTTTGGCATCAAAAATACGAATTCGATTTCTGAAATTTCCCTTTGAAAAAATTTCGAGTTCCGGCTCATATGATATATGACCGGACGATTTAATCTATATTTCCGGACCCATATAAGCGATCCATACGAAATTTTATAGACATATGTGGGGATTATAGGGGAATATTATAGCTATCATTTGGGACAAAGTTCGTGAAAATCGGCCCAACCATTTCCGGGAAACTGATGTGAGTTCGTTAATTTTCAAATATTGCCGCTTTTCCCGGGCACTTCCGTAACCGTCTATGGTGGTCAATGTAGTCAACGAAAGTTTGGTTGGCCGTCGGTGACCTAGAACTGCAAATTTAAGTTGTTTGAAAGACATTATAGCGAAATTTTTACCTTTTTTGCTTTCATCGGAATATCGGTTTGAATCGGAATTTGCTATGTGATCGCACGCCACAACCTGTAACTCCGGAACCGGAAGTCGGATCGTGATGAAATTAAATAGCCATTTACGAGGGCGCAACACCTTTCATTTGAGACTAAGTTTGGTTGAATCGGTTTAGCCGTCTCCGAGAAACCGATGTGACTGTTATTCTGAATTTGGATACTTCCGTCGGGGCTTCCAGAACCGATGATAGTGACCAATGTGGCCAAAGAGACTTTGAATGGCTGTTAATGACCTAATACTACAAATCGAAGCAGTTGTAGTCATATTTTGGAAAATGTTTTACCTTTATACATTCATTGCAGAGTTTATGCTTAAGCCCTTTGCGATTAATAACGCACACCTACGCCCGCGATCACGCAAACAACATAACACCCCGGTAATAAGATGAACGTTTAAGCACTTACGAAGTTACAAACGTCCGTTGCGATTACGTCCGGAAACCATTACCCTCTGTCCTAATAACTTAGGTCAATACATTCAGTAGGACCAATCAAAAAATAACGCTCATATCCACTAGACAACACGTTCTACGGCGACATGTCCGGGAACTCTAGTGATATGGAAGACCTAACTTTCTTCTAGCATCTGAGCCGTACATCAAAAATAAAGTATTGGATTCACGGTCCGCGCGCGATCATTCAAGAACACATGCGAATGTGCGAAAGGCACACGGTTTTAAAAAACAATTTATACACGCTAAGTTACATACAAACGCACACGCGATCGAACACGTTAACGTACAAATGCTCGAGTTCTTCGCGATGATACACGCGATCGCGAAGTCCCTACGCCCGACATACCTGAACCGTACAATGAATATCACATTCAGAATCACGGCTCGCTACAATTGGTCTAAAGCAGTGTTTTATTGGGCGCCATTGCCTGTCTCGTCTGCAAATTGTAGCATGTGATTTTGACGGGGAGCCCTTCCGAGAATCTAGCTCTATAGCTCCAGTAGGACAACTCTCGAAAAAAAAGAATTTATGCATGCAAGCACATGCGACAAATACATTAACATACGAACACTTACGCCCTTCGCGATAATATACGCACACCTACGTTCGCGATCGCGCAAACTTGATAATATCCCGGTAATAAGATGAACGTGTTAGTATTTATGAAGTTACAAACGCGAACACACAAACGGCCGTGTTCGCGCGAGCATGAATCGGTCTCGTCCGGAAATCTTTATCCTCCGTCCTAGCAACTTAGGGGCCGTTCATAAACGTGGACTCATAGGGTGGACGGGTGGTCTAGCAAAAATTAACGTTTGTCTACGAGGGTGGAGACGGGGGGTCTATTTGCAAAAATATGCGCAGATTTTGATTTTTTTTGTAATTTTCGTATTACTAATGGGATTTAAAGCGAATTGGGTTCAACATACTAGTCGATTCAGCTAGATGTATTTATGCAGACACTTCGAAGCTAGTACACTATTGAAGTAACTTCTCTTTAGGCAACCACTCAACCCAGAACCCACGTAATTGGACAAAGCAACAACCTTTCTTGAGTATATTTAGATATAGTAAAATTCAAACTGATTAACTCCAGTGAACGCTTTGTTGTAGAATTCTAGGAATAACACAAAATGACAGTTCTAAAGACGATCTCCCAAAATTCCTCTCCGTAAAAGATTTTGACTGTAAAATCCTGCAGTCGTGAATTATCATCTCAGACACCACTAGCAGACACGCATGGACCATTAAATGTATGAACCAGTTAAAGTTCAAAAATGGTCAAAGTTAAGCATTAAAACCACCATGATAACAAGAAACGCCCGATTTTTGATTTTGAGGTAGTCTAATTTTTTAAATTTTTAATTTAATAATTTCGGTGACTCAAGCTGTGTAGTTAAACTTCTACAACAAAGCGTTCACTCGAGTTGATCAGTTTGAAATTTCTTTTGAAATCGTTTACACTAATTTCAAAATCTTGAAACACCCGTTAAATTTTACGTTTTGGCCCGGCGCAAATCCTGGCAATCCGATTCTACTATATAAATATTCGCAGTTAAGGTTTAATACTTAGCGATAATACTTACTTAGGTGATATGACTATTGATTACATAAGAAAAATAGATATTTTCGGAAAGATTTGGATAGTTTCGTCCCCTTAATCGAATAAGACAATTCAGATTATCCCATTATCTTAGAAATATTGAAACTTGTTCACGAAAATTGAAATTTTGCGTGCATGTTTAGTTAAATATTTCATTCTAGATAATACTTAACATCGACAGTATAATTTCAAATTGTTAGCTAAAGTTTATCAATTTTTACGCTCCACTAATGCTCAAAAAGTACTTGCTAGCTTAGCAATCATGCACTGTTGGTAAAAGTAGCATTTCAGCTAAACTTGAATTAGTTATAGCAATAGGTATATCTTTTGAAACATTCTTGTGTGACTTACTTAGAAAAGAAGTATTTCGCTATAAAAATATTTGAAAGCACTTTTAAATTCACACTTGTATTATATTACATACTACACGGTGTTCTTATAAGTCCAACTTATAGTATAGTGAAATTAAAACGGAAACCTTTCTCAAAACTGTAAGAAATTTATAAAATTCGACATACAAGTCTTGTATTTCGGAGAAAATTATTTTGATTTTATATTTCCTTAAATTGATACTCATTGATTTGAGCAGTAGTACACAAAAAACCAATGTCAAAAGCTTTATTCATCAATGTTTGTTTTTGTTCTTAATATTTGAAAAGCTTGAAAGAAATCTGAACGACTCAGGTTAAATTTTTATTTGACCGTATAATGTGCTTCTTGCTATTTTCATATTTTCCACAAATAAAAAAATCGAAAAGTCTACTTAGCCTTTAGAGGCGGAGGGGGTTGGCAAAAGTCTACTTATGTCTACTAGGGAGAGGGGATGCTGGGTTCAAAAAATCTCAAATTTCGGTCTACGTGGGTCCCTTAACTTCCTACATTTAGTTGGACCAATCAAAAAATAATGCCCATACTCGACATGGATGAACCTCCAGTTTAAAAACCGGTTAAAATTAAATAATTCGTATGCAAGAGTATCCGTATACCGCGACGTTCAAGATAAAAAGTCGGTTAAAAAACTACTTTGTAAGAATCGGTTAATTTTTCCGGTTTTTATACTGAAGGTTATTTAATCCGACTCTTACAGAGGAGAACCTCAGTTCGATTTTTATGCTTGAAGTTTATATCAGAATTATACATTCAAAACATTTGAAGCAGGTTTTACGAAGCATGTTCTGTCCTTGCGATTTTATTTTGGGTCGCTCATATCCACTAGACAACACGTTCCATGGCGACACTAGTGAACTCTAGTGATATGGAAAAACTCACTTTCTTCTTGCATCTGAACCGTACACCAAAAATTACGTATCTGATTCACGGTCCGCGATCATCCAAGAACACATGCGAATATGCGAAAGGCACACGGTCATAAAATATAATTTATACACGCGAAGTTACATACACGTTAACATACGCGACATAGAAACTCACACGCGATCGAAAACGTTAATGTACAAACGCCTAAACCCTTCACTATGATACACGCAATCGCGAACTCCCTACGCCCGCACATATCTGAACCGTAAAATGAATATCACATTCAGAATCACGACCCACTGCAATTGGCCTTTAGCAGTTTAGTGGGTAACATCTCCCGTCTCGTTTTCAATTGTATTGTTAGGAGTCCTGTCGAGACCCTAGCTCTACTGCTCCAGTAGGACAACTCTCGAGAAAAATGTACTCTGGGTTTTAACTGGAGTGTGCGGCGAAGGGTTACTCCCCCACATATCGCACAACCATGTCCTAACCCCAACTCGTTAAACCCCCTCAGATCCCTCTCCACCAGTCCCATCAGACTACCACCCCATCAGACCCCGATAATCTAGGTCAATCCAATCTGATCCCTTAGATAAACAGCCAAAACAGTGTACCGTATTATTCGTATAATCTATTCAAATTTATTCACAGATTCGTTTTTTTCAGGTGTTGAACGTGATCATGGAGTTCGGTAATTTTATTTGTTTTCGTGGCACTATTCAGGACTTTTTTGGTAGAATTGTCTGATATCACCTGATGTCCACACCTGGACACTAATCCCAGGACACATGATCCATGTCAGAACTCGTTCGGGTCCAAATGCTTTCCGAGTTTCAAAGTTTTGCGATCGTCTAAATATTTCAAATTAATGGTAACGATAAACTTTGTCGGATAGAAAAACTTTCAGTATAGTAATAGTCTGTATCACCTGGCAATCTGACTTCCTTGAATAGCACAAACCGTCGTCATTTTATATCCTTGCATTATGGAAATTGTGCAAAATTCGGCAGGATACGACCAGCACCGAGCTATATGACAATTGGTAGTGGTCGAAAAATGCAAGTGTTACTCCGGAGCTCCTATTGAACCACTAATAATCTAATCGTTGCACAATTATTTCGTGGTTAATTTGTGTGGTTTGTTTACATTTCTGATTCCTGGATCCCCAATTACCAAACTTTTTTTTCTTTCCAGGAAATGAACCACTACGGCAGCCGATACACGTCGTTCGCCTTTGCTAGTGGAGGGATCGCTGGCAGAGGCGGTGCCCGAGGGGAACTGAGCAGTGGAAATTTGAGCAGAAAGCTGAGTAGTCCGATGGCAGAGTCGACACAGCTGGACAGCAGCGGTATTCGGGGGAATCTTTACGACAGTCCGGTACGACAGGTTGGAGTTGGGAAAAGAAGCCTACCTCTCCGTTGCAAAATAGCAGGACAAATTTTAGAAGCAGCTGAACGGCGTCCGGGTCCAGTATGGATCGATTGATTGATCCTAAGTGAGTTGGCAAGTTTACACGTCCTTTATAGGTTCTAATTCAAGTTTAATTTTGCAGGATTTACGCGGATGTTCAGAGCCGAGGATTGGTTAACCGGTTGGTAAAGTACCACGATGAAACGCAATCGCCGTTAAATAAGAGTCAATCGATGACTAGCCTGTACTCGAAGCCGGGTCAATTTCCTGTGTGGTGGAGGAGAAACAATTCTTCGATACCATTGGTTCGGATTTCCCCGTCAGAGAAGTCCGTGTTTCAGGCTGACACAAGGTGGAACATTTTACGGGAGGGATCGTTGCTCATTCCGGCGGAACCTCATCTGAAGATGGTCCAAACACATAGACACGAGGATGAGATTGATGCGGAAAATAGTGTGATTGCGCCTTCAACAGAACTGGATGCCGATTGGATTAAGAAACAATGTAAGGAGGTTGATTCAGGCGAAGCTGGTACGAAGCAAGCTCGGGAAATTACATACACGGCTTCGCCCCCGTGTCGAAGGTCGGCGAATCAGCAGCTGCAGACGAAGAAATTATGTAGTAAAAATAATATCTCAAGTTCACTTAGCTCGAGCCTAGTGATGAACACTCCGAAAGTGGAACACGTAGCGCACCGACCGGCACGATTAAATGTGGATGTCTTTCTCGACGCCGGCAACATTGAATGCGACGGTTCCAGTTAGCATGATTGAATCGAGCAAGCCGGCAAAATTAAGTAGGATTGATTCCGCTCCTTTGCCACAGATTACGAGAATTTTTCCGGAGTTTCAACTGCATCTGATGAAATATCCGCCACTAAAACTAACGTTTAACAAGAAATATAACGTCCATGACATGACGAAACGGTGGTTCGACCCCCGTCTACAGACAGTGAAGGATGATGATGATAAAGTAGGCGGACGAATCAGTTTCATTAAGCCAAAGGATAAATCGCCTATTATGAGCAATGCCAAGGTTGTCCTGAAGACGTTCGAGCGCTCGAAATCATCGTTGATTCTGAGCTGCTTGAGTGATGATTTTGATGAAGACGAGGAATCGCCTATAGTTAGGCCATCGCAGGGTTCATTTTATACGATAGACACCACGGATGCACCACCGAAGGTTGCAGAGAAGAAACGGCTTCCGTCCCGATAATGAGCGGTATTTCAGCAATAGTATTAACTATTGCCCGATCAAGGATCCTGGCCTAGGTAAAATTGATCCATCGAAACCGGTGGAAAATGTAAAAACGATAGAGCAACCGAAGTAACCCACGGGATTTGCTTTCGGATGTACAACTGCTACCGTCAGCTAGGCTCCGGTTACAGCACATCAAACCGATACATAATTTGCATTTGGGACGCCCACTTAACCGGTTACTGCTAAAATCAAATCATCGGAAATACCACGTATCGTTTTCCTGTGCTTGGATTTCGATACGTACGGAATCGGACGGCATTTATCGCCGATACCATTTTATCGGGAAATAATGCGATTCGAGGTATTAATCACACGCCTACATCAAAAAATTATATACTTTGCAACTAATATTTTAAAAAGCCTGACGCTAATAAAAATTTTGAATCAAAAAAATATTGCTGTTTTTGTTTTTATTTGAAAAAAAAGAAAACCCAAACGTTTAAAATAAGAAGAAGAAAACGAAAATAATGAGCACGACGATCGCCCGATTTTCTATAGTTCTACATCGGGCTCACGTCGGTCCGATTACGTCGATGCGTTTGGCATATTTGAAGGTTGACGCGGTTCATGCAAATGGTGCAAAATTGCAGGATATAAACCCGATATCCTGCTCTGATCGGCCCGTTATCGGGCTTAGTCGGCCCGATCATCGGCCTGATAATCGGGCCGATTGAGCTCTACAAAATTTACTGGGAGTTATTGCAGATGTAAACAATGACACTCTGAGCCCCATTACTCAAATTCTATTCTTTCCTTGGAATCGCCATAAGGTCAGATTGTGGCTGGGCATATGTAGAATCAGTATAGCTAATAAAATTCAACGCTTTGTGTGGTAGCCCATACGTTCTGTCAAAGAAATCGAAGCAGTTATTGCAGATGTAAACAATGACACTCTGAGCCCCATTACTCGAATTCCATTGTTTTCTTGGAATCGCCATAAGGTCAGATTGTGGCTGGGCATGTGTAGAATCAGTCTAGCTAATAAAATTCAACGTTTTGTGTGGTAGCCCATACGTTCTGTCAAAGAAATCGAAGCAGTTATTTCAGATGTAAATAATGACACTCTGTGCCCCATTACTCGAATTCTATTGTTTTCTTGGAATCGCCATAAGGTCAGATTGTGGCTGGGCATATGTAGAATCAATCTAGCTAATAAAATTCAACGCTTTGTGTGGTAGCCCATACGTTCTGTCAAAGAAATCGAAGTAGTTATTGCAGATGTAAACAATGACACTCTGAGCCCCATTACTCGAATTCTATTGTTTTCTTGGAATCGCCATAAGGTCAGATTGTGGTTGGGCATATGTAGAATCAATATAGCTAATAAAATTCATCGCTTTGTGTGGTAGCCCATACGTTCTGTCAAAGAAATCGAAGTAGTTATTGCAGATGTAAACAATGACACTCTGAGCCCCATTACTAGAATTCTATTGTTTTCTTGGAATCGCCATAAGGTCAGATTGTGGCTGGGCATATGTAGAATCAGTTTAGCTAATAAAATTCAACACTTCGTGTGGTAGCCTATACGTTCTGTCAAAGAAATCGAAGTAGTTATTGCAGATGTAAACAATGACACTCTGAGCCCCATTACTCGAATTCTATTTTCTTGGAATCGCCATAAGGTCAGATTGTGGCTTGACATATGTAGAATCAATCTAGCTAATAAAATTCAACGCTTTGTGTGGTAGCCTATACGTTCTGTCAAAGAAATCGAAGTAGGGTTACTGCTCCCTAATTCATCTTAGCTCCTTTATTCATCTCACCCATTTGAACACGTTAGTTAGAGCAGTATCTGCTATCTCTATTCAACGCATTAGCTTAAATGGTAGGATGAATAAGGGTACGTTGTACTCGACTTTTCGCTTCGCTCAAACGGGAGCATTTTACATTTTACAGGCAAATTTTTTAACTGTACTTCTTCTTAGGTACGTAGCAAAGATGATGATACCTATTTAAGCGCAATCCAGTCACTATAAGTCGAGTTATCAATTGAATAATGTGACATACTGACTAATGAGATGAATAAGGGCACGTCCACCCTAGTTATTGCAGATGTAAACAATGACACTCTGAGCCCCATTACTCGAATTCTATTGTTTTCTTGGAATCGCCATGAGGTCAGATTATGGCTGGGCATATGTAGAATCAATATAGCTAATAAAATTCAACGCTTTGTGTGTTAGCCCATACGTTCTGTCAAAGAAATCGAAGCAGTTATTTCAGATGTAAATAATGACACTCTGTGCTCCATTACTCGAATTCTATTGTTTTCTTAGAATCGCCATAAGGTCAGATTGTGGCTGGGCATGTGTAGAATCAGTCTAGCTAATAAAATTCAACGTTTTGTGTGGTAGCCCATACGTTCTGTCAAAGAAATCGAAGCAGTTCTTGCAGATGTAAACAATGACACTCTGAGCCCCATTACTCGAATTCTATTGTTTTCTTGGAATCGCCATAAGATCAGATTGTGGCTGGGCGTATGTAGAATCAATCTAGCTAATAAAATTCATCGCTTTGTGTGGTAGTCCATACATTCTGTCAAAGAAATCGAAGCAGTTATTGCAGATGTAAACAATGACACTCTGAGCCCCATTACTCGAATTCTATTGTTTTCTTGGAATCGCCATAAGGTCAGATTGTGGCTGGGCATATGTAGAATCAGTCTAGCTAATAAAATTCAACGCTTTGTGTGGTAGCCCATACGTTCTGTCAACGAAATCGAAGCAGTTATTTCAGATGTAAACAATGACACTCTGAGCCCCATTACTCGAATTCTATTGTTTTCTTAGAATCGCCATAAGGTCAATCTAGCTAATAAAATTCAACGCTTTGTGTGGTAGCCCATACGTCCTGTCAAAGAAATCGAAGCAGTTATTGCAGATGTAAACAATGACACTCTGAGCCCCATTACTCGAATTCTATTGTTTTCTTGGAATCGCCATGAGGTCAGATTGTGGCTGTGCATATGTAGAATCAATATAGCTAATAAAATACAACGTTTGTGTGGTAGCCCATACGTTCTGTCAAAGAAATCGAAGCAGTTATTGCATATGTAAACAAGGACACTCTGAACCCATTACTCGAATTCTATTGTTTCCTTGGAATCGCCATAAGGTCAGATTGTGGCTGGGCATATGTAGAATCAATCTAGCTAATAAAATTCATCGCTTTGTGTGGTAGCCCATACGTTCTGTCAAAGAAATCGAAGTAGTTATTGCAGATGTAAACAATGACACTCTGAGCCCCATTACTCGAATTCTATTGTTTTCTTGGAATCGCCATAAGGTCAGATTGTGGCTGGGCATATGTAGAATCAGTTTAGCTAATAAAATTCAACACTTCGTGTGGTAGCCTATACGTTCTGTCAAAGAAATCGAAGTAGTTATTGCAGATGTAAACAATGACACTCTGAGCCCCCTTACTCGAATGCTATTTTCTTGGAATCGCCATAAGGTCAGATTGTGGCTTGACATATGTAGAATCAATCTAGCTAATAAAATTCAACGCATTGTGTGGTAGCCTATACGTTCTGTCAAAGAAATCGAAGCTGTTATTGCAGATGTTAACAATGACACTCTGAGCCCCATTACTCGAATTCTATTTTCTTGGAATCGCCATAAGGTCAGATTGTGGCTGGGCATATGTAGAATCAATATAGCTAATAAAATTCATCGCTTTGTGTGGTAGCCCATACGTTACTCGAATTCTATTGTTTTCTTGGAATCGCCATAAGGTCAGATTGTGGCTGGGCATATGTAGAATCAGTTTAGCTAATAAAATTCAACACTTCGTGTGGTAGCCTATACGTTCTGTCAAAGAAATCGAAGTAGTTATTGCAGATGTAAACAATGACACTCTGAGCCCCCTTACTCGAATGCTATTTTCTTGGAATCGCCATAAGGTCAGATTGTGGCTTGACATATGTAGAATCAATCTAGCTAATAAAATTCAACGCTTTGTGTGGTAGCCTATACGTTCTGTAAAAGAAATCGAAGCTGTTATTGCAGATGTTAACAATGACACTCTGAGCCCCATTACTCGAATTCTATTTTTTTGGAATCGCCATAAGGTCAGATTGTGGCTGGGCATATGTAGAATCAAATTCAACGCTTTGTGTGTTAGCCCATACGTTCTGTCAAATAAATCGAAGCAGTTATTGCAGATGTAAACAATGACACTCTGAGCCCCATTACTCGAATTCCATTGTTTTCTTGGAATCGCCATAAGGTCAGATTGTGGCTGGGCATATGTAGAATCAATCTAGCTAATAAAATTCAACGCTTTGTGTGATAACCCATACGTTCTGTCGAAGAAATCGAAGCAGTTATTTCAGATGTAAACAATGACACTCTGAGCCCCATTACTCAAATTCTATTGTTTTCTTAGAATCGCCATAAGGTCAGATTGTGGCTGGGCATGTGTAGAATCAGTCTAGCTAATGAAATTCAACGCTTTTTGTGGTAGCCCATACGTTCTGTCAAAGAAATCGAAGCAGTTATTGCAGATGTAAACAATGACACTCTGAGCCCCATTACTCGAATTCAATTGTTTCCTAAGAATCGCCATAAGGTCAGATTGTGGTTGGGCATATGTAGAATCAATCTAGCTAATAAAATTCAACGCTTTGTGTGGTAGCCCATACGTCCTGTCAAAGAAATCGAAGCAGTTATTGCAGATGTAAACAATGACGCTCTGAGCCCCATTACTCGAATTCTATTGTTTTCTTGGAATCGCCATAAGGTCAGATTGTGGCTGGGCATATGTAGAATCAGTCTAGCTAATAAAATTCAACGCTTTGTGTGGTAGCCCATACGTTCTGTCAACGAAATCGAAGCAGTTATTTCAGATGTAAACAATGACACTCTGAGCCCCATTACTCGAATTCTATTGTTTTCTTGGAATCGCCATGAGGTCAGATTGTGGCTGTGCATATGTAGCATCAATATAGCTAATAAAATTCAACGTTTGTGTGGTAGCCCATACGTTCTGTCAAAGAAATCGAAGCAGTTATTGCATATGTAAACAATGACACTCTGAGCCCATTACTCGAATTCTATTGTTTCTTTGGAATCGCCATAAGGTTAGATTGTGGCTGGGCATATGTAGAATCAGTCTAGCTAATAAAATTCAACGCTTTGTGTGGTAGCCCATACGTTCTGTCAAAGAAATCGAAGCAGTTATTGCAGATGTAAACAATGACACTCTGAGCCCCATTACTCGAATTCCATTGTTTTCTTGGAATCGCCATAAGGTCAGATTGTGGCTGGGCATATGTAGAATCAGTCTAGCTAATGAAATTCAACGCTTTGTGTGATAACCCATACGTTCTGTCGAAGGAATCGAAGCAGTTATTTCAGATGTAAACAATGACACTCTGAGCCCCATTACTCAAATTCTATTGTTTTCTTAGAATCGCCATAAGGTCAGATTGTGGCTGGGCATGTGTAGAATCAGTCTAGCTAATGAAATTCAACGCTTTGTGTGGTAGCCCATACGTTCTGTCAAAGAAATCGAAGCAGTTATTGCAGATGTAAACAATGACACTCTGAGCCCCATTACTCGAATTCTATTGTTTTCTTGGAATCGCCATAAGGTCAGATTGTGGCTGGGCATATGTAGAATCAGTTTAGCTAATAAAATTCAACACTTCGTGTGGTAGCCTATACGTTCTGTCAAAGAAATCGAAGTAGTTATTGCAGATGTAAACAATGACACTCTGAGCCCCCTTACTCGAATGCTATTTTCTTGGAATCGCCATAAGGTCAGATTGTGGCTTGACATATGTAGAATCAATCTAGCTAATAAAATTCAACGCATTGTGTGGTAGCCTATACGTTCTGTCAAAGAAATCGAAGCTGCTATTGCAAATGTAAACAATGACACTCTGAGCCCCATTACTCGAATTCTATTTTCTTGGAATCGCCATAAGGTCAGATTGTGGCTGGGCATATGTAGAATCAAATTCAACGCTTTGTGTGTTAGCCCATACGTTCTGTCAAATAAATCGAAGTAGTTATTGCAGATGTAAACAATGACACTCTGAGCCCCATTACTCGAATTCTATTGTTTTCTAAGAATCGCCATAAGGTCAGATTGTCGCTGGGCATGTGTAGAATCAGTCTAGCTAATGAAATTCAACGCTTTGTGTGGTAGCCCATACGTTCTGTCAAAGAAATCGAAGCAGTTATTGCAGATGTAAACAATGACACTCTGACCCCATTACTCGAATTCTATTGTTTTCTTGGAATCGCCATAAGGTCAGATTGTGGCTGGGCATATGTAGAATCAGTCTAGCTAATAAAATTCAACGCTTTGTGTGGTAGCCCATACGTTCTGTCAACGAAATCGAAGCAGTTATTGCAGATGTAAACAATGGCACTCTGAGCCCCATTACTCGAATTCTATTGTTTTCTTAGAATCGCCATAAGGTCGGATTGTGGTTGGGCATATGTAGAATCAATCTAGCTAATAAAATTCATCGCTTTGTGTGGTAGCCCATACGTCCTGTCAAAGAAATCGAAGCAGTTATTTCAGATGTAAACAATGACACTCTGAGTCCCATTACTCGAATTCTATTGTTTTCTTGGAATCGCCATCAGGTCAGACTGTGGCTGTGCATATGTAGAATCAATATAGCTAATAAAATTCAACGCTTTGTGTGTTAGCCCATACGTTCTGTCAAAGAAATCGAAGCAGTTATTTCAGATGTAAACAATGACACTCTGAGCCCCATTTCGAATTCTATGGTTTTCTTGGAATCGCCATGAGGTCAGATTGTGGCTGGGCATGTGTAGAATCAGTCTAGCTAATAAAATTCAACGCTTTGTGTGGTGGCCCATACGTTCTGTCAAAGAAATCGAAGCAGTTATTGCAGATGTAAACAATGGCACTCTGAGCCCCATTACTCGAATTCTATTGTTTTCTTGGAATCGCCATAAGATCAGATTGTGGCTGGGCATATGTAGAATCAATCTAGCTAATAAAATTCATCGCTTTGTGTGGTAGTCCATACATTCTGTCAAAGAAATCGAAGCAGTTATTGCAGATGTAAACAATGGCACTCTGAGCCCCATTACTCGAATTCTATTGTTTTCTTGGAATCGCCATAAGATCAGATTGTGGCTGGGCATATGTAGAATCAATCTAGCTAATAAAATTCATCGCTTTGTGTGGTAGTCCATACATTCTGTCAAAGAAATCGAAGCAGTTATTGCAGATGTAAACAATGGTACTCTGAGCCCCATTACTCGAATTCTATTGTTTTCTTGGAATCGCCATAAGATCAGATTGTGGCTGGGCATATGTAGAATCAGTCTAGCTAATAAAATTCAACGCTTTGTGTGGTAGCCCATACGTTCTGTCAACGAAATCGAAGCAGTTATTGCAGATGTAAACAATGGCACTCTGAGCCCCATTACTCGAATGCTATTATTTTCTTAGAATCGCCATAAGATCAGATTGTGGCTGGGCATATGTAGCATCAATCTAGCTAATAAAATTCATCGCTTTGTGTGGTAGCCCATACGTTCTGTCAAAGAAATCGAAGTAGTTATTGCAGATGTAAACAATGACACTCTGAGCCCCATTACTCGAATAGACCTTTCTCGTCCGACCTAAGCCCATTTTTTCTTATTTTTAATCGAAAGATTGCACATTTTTACATTTCTTACAAAAGAAATGTATAGGATTCGCTCAAACTTTGAAAACTTTTTCCGAGGCCCGGAGGGCCTAGTCTTATGTACCAATCGACTCAGCTCGACAAATTGAGACAATGTCTGTATGTGTGTGTGTGTGTATGTATGTATGTACAAAATGTCATGTAATTATCTCAGCAATGGCTGAACCGATCTTAATGAAACTAGTTTCAAATGAGAGGCCTAACGCTCCCATTTGACACTATTATTTTTGTTTTTCGATATCACAGAGCACAGACATCCATAATCGAACAAAAATATTTAAAAAACGTGTGTAATCATTTGAATTAATATACGATAAACACTAGCGCCGCCACACCAACCTATCCCAACTATCAGTCAAATCCATTCCGGAACCGGTTCGAAATCCTGAATGTATTCAGTATGGAATCTTGCTAAAAAAAAACAACCGATTCCGACTCTATCGGTTGATGCATTTGATCTGGAATTCATGCTGGAAGTCCGAACCGGTTCCGGACTAGTTTGACTGGGTAGAGGAATAACCGCTGTCAATTCTGTCGAACTCAGCCACAAAAAAACATGACGACAGTAGCGCACCTGTTTTGGATATCCTAACTACCTTCGAAACCGTTATAGATTTTACACAAGTTTAATGCTGAAGATGGACGTCTGTTCTCTGTGTCGATATGTTGTTTACTTTCTGAGATATGGGTAATTTTGTCAAAACAGGGCTGGTTTGAAGCGAATAACATTCGAACTAGGCAACCATATAATAAACAGAAACAAAAAGCTTATGAAAATACCTTTCCAACAAGCTATAGATTGTCAAAATCCGTTCACGAGCGGCGGAGATATTAAACATTTTGTATTTTCATTCTTCGCTTATCAATTTCCACTAACTAAAAACGAGACCGTTCCATACAGAGTATTGCTTTACTGGTTTTTTAGGGTCAAAGCTAAACCGATTTTGAATATCCGGGTATGCAAACACATCTGCGTGATTCAAGGATTTTGATTCCGAAAACATTTTGTGAATTTACTTAATAATCAATTACCTATTTCTCAAAAATTAATAAGCAAGTTCATTCCAAAGACAAAATAATGTGTAAATTCACTTCAGTGTGCAAATTTGTCCAGAGTTTTTTAATTTCGATTATAGAAGTTTTAACTTTAAGGTCATTCGCCTCTTCGGGTTAGAAAAATCTCCTATGAAAAATTACTAACCCTATGTGCGGGGTCGGGACTCGAACCCAGGTGCGCTGCGTACAAGGCAATCGATTTACCAACTACGCTACATCCACCCTCATTGTCCAGAGTTGATGAATTTACCCGTTGGATTCAGCAATGCGTTCACTCGTGAGATAAACGTTGGATAGTATATGAATACATCAAGTAATCCTCCTAGTAGTGAGAAAACAGATTTCTAATATAATTCATATTCATATTATACTCGTAGCATCACCAAGAGCAACTGTATTTTTGAATAACAAAATTGTAGTGAAAATTTATCAGTTGCATTATTGAAAATAAAGATTTAAGGAATCAAAATTTCGCACTATAAACAAAAATAATGTCACAGCTCTAACCATAATTTACCATTCCTCAGAACTGACACTGAGTTGTACTGAAAACCCCAATATACATTTTTCATGATCAATGTGACTAAAAGCATATTTATTTGCGAAAAAAACGACATATAATTTCAAGAATGTTCGTGTCTAAAAGCAGTCCAGTGGCACTTTCAATACTAACTGGCTTTTCGATGAATTTAAGTACTTATTCTGGTAGTTTGAACCATTTCTTTGCAATGGTATTGCTTTGTATAGGACTCATTTACCCATATCTCCAGAACGAGAGTTCCGAACGAAACAATTCGCAAGTAATAAGGATGGGTGGAAAGACTGCATTGTAATCGACTGCATGTATGAGTTTTATGCCATCGACAATAATATAATTGCCAACATAGCCTGGACACTTAACACTCTTTTCTAGATATTTCAATGCTAATGAATACTATTTACAGGTGGCCTTTTCTCAGTTTACTATTTCTAATTACGCGTTAAAATACTGGACCTGAACATTCCATTCTATACAAAATCATTTTTCAGATGTCTATAACCAAAAAGATATCTTTTAATTCCAAAACAAATTCCTGATTTCTAGATTTTCTGATGACTAATTAAGGACCATCAATAAAGTAGAAACACCAGATAATCCTAAAAATTCCGTCAAGAAAAGAAGAACGAAAACGTGCTCTTTGCAATGGAATTTTCACAAACATTTCAGAATATTCTGAAACAATGGTTTTGGAATTCGTGAAATTCGTTTTATTCATTTACTTCATTTCAACAACTTTCTTAAAATATTATTATATATTTTAATTTTTTCCGGCTCATTCCTTTAATGTATTATATTCGATTGGTTTATTTTTTGCATTTTAAATATTTTACTAATAATAAATATATGATCATTTCATTTTAAAGATTTTTTTAATTTAGCATTGCTTTTATTTATTTTGTTTATGTGACCTAATTTTGTCTATTGTATTCATTTAGTTCTTTGTATGCATTCCGATCAGTTTATTATCTTATGTATCTTATTCGAATTATTCAATTAATTTATTTTATTCACTTTTTTCTAATATTTTTTTCCGGTTCACACTTTTATTCATTTTAATAATCTGACTAATTTTGTTCAGTCATTCACTTTATTCATTTCATCTAGAACATTAATTAGATACAATATAATTTCTTCTATTAATTCTATTACTTTTTAATATAGCTGATTCTTTCATTTTAATAATTTAGCTGCTTAAAAACAAACAAAATGAAAAAATGATAAAAATACAGAAAACATTTTTATTGTGATAAAAATTCTTTATTTTGTTTATATTATTCATTCCATTCATTTTATTGATTTTATTATTTTATTTTTATGTAAAAATTCAGCAGCTTCTAACACTGCTAGAGAAGCATCTATCTTGATCAAAACAGGTTTTACGTGTTTCTTTGCTCTAACACATTTAAGAAAAACGGCTTTGGAACCCTATATATGCGACAAAATAATTAGGTATGAAAGAGTTAATTTAATCCATATTATTCATATTAGGGTAAGGTGGGGCAAATCCGACCGTTGGGTAAACCCGACCTCCTCTGTTACCCTCTGTTATCGAAAATCGAAAGCACTAAGCGAACTAATATCAATATTGTCATGTAGAGCATCGAAAATAATTATAATGGTGGTATGACAACATTTTATTAGTCTACATTGAGATGCTCAAACCTTATTGTTGTTTTTACAACTTTTGATTTGATTGTTGTGTATCATTGACTACAGTATATTTCTTATTGTTAAAGTGAACGCATAAAAAGTGTAAGTGGATTTAAATTCTTTGATTAAAGGCCTACAAAGTGAATAGATAAATTTAGTCCACCTTTTTCATCTTTTTTTTAATTGCATCGTAATGAAAAATGACGCGGTGGGGCAAATCCGATCTCTAAATAGTAAGATAAATCCGACCGCTTTCTTGCTAAGAAAATGATTATTTATAAAATTGGAATATATTTGTATTGTTTTTTTTTATTATTTTTCACAATGGTTCATAATTACAAACGAAAGATACAAAAACGTGATGAATATAGTATTCGTCTAGTAATTGCTCCGAGAAAAATGGGAATATCTTTACGTACTACTGCTCGTGATTTGGACATTCCAAGATGGACATTGAATTCCATTTTCTTCATGCTACAATTCAATAACATAACATTCATTGATTTATTTTCAATGATAAATCCATATAATTTGGGTAGTATCTATACTAAATCAACCAAAAACATAGGCGGTCGGGTTTACCCCACCATTTTTGAAAACAGCAAAAATGAACGTTTTCGTAAAACACTTGTATCTCAAAGTTTTCCCAAGATAGGAATAAAATACTATACATTGAAAGTTGTCCAGAAGTCTAACCTTTAATTTGGTATATAAAACGACTTGATCCGATGTAAAATGAGCATTTTACAGCCAAAACCATTTACTAGGTCGGATTTGCCCCACCTTACCCTATTTATTTTATTATTCCAATTTTTTATGGTTTCATTCATATTATTTATTTCAATCATTTTATTAAATGGTTAGTTTTTCCCAGTTCACATATTTTATTCAGTTTCTTAATTTTATCAATTCGGTTTAGCCAGTCCTTTATGTTATTGTATGATAGCTTGTTATCCTGAAACAATTTAATTTGCTCTCTTAATTTCATTACGTTTTAATATCGTCTAATTTTAATTTGAGCTAATTTGATTTATTTATTTTATTAATTTGATTTATGTTAATCTTTCTATCCATTTTATGAATAACTTTTTTATTTTAAATTTTGTTTTATTAGTTTTCTTTAATTTATTCAGTTTATTCGAAGCGTTATTCGTGCACATCTCACATCTAGTTGCTTGTAAATTTAGCGTGTGATCGGCAAGCTAATGAATAATACAACAGTGATATGTGTAAGAAATGTCTCATCTCACTGATAGGTGGATTAAATCGGTTTTAATAATATTTCCGCTAAAATGAGACATTTAGGAGCTATCGTGATTTTTTGATGATTTTACTTTTTTGACAGTTCGGAGAGCTTGTTTACATGGTCTTGGAATTTTTTTAATTCGATCATGGTATGAAAAACTCAGCTCAGCTTACTTCTTACGCATGATTCGTTGAAGTAAGCAATTTCTAGCCAAACATTTGAAAAAGGCCTACTGCCAAATGCATACAAATCGAATTTTTATGTTCTCCATTAAATCCAGGGACAGAACCTGCAGAAAGATGTTGTCTTCTTCATTTTTTGTTCATTTTATGTTTTGTCTCGCATAGCCACTCTTTCTGCCTCACATATTTCAAATGGACTGGCTGCATTTCACAGTTCCCCCTGGCTGCATTTGACGTTAGGTTTTTTCATATCCGCACGTCCCGTCTCAATTAAAAACTATCTATCCGATCATGTACATAACGCAACAATGGATTATGAAGAGTTTTGATAACGATTCTATCACACTTTATAAAAGGGCCTGGCTCATATAAAAGTCCTAACTAGCAATACATTTATTATAAAATGATTATAAAGGATCATTATAACTGATTACAAAAAAAAATATAAAAGCAGTGGAATCCCTAATAAAAAAAATATAATACACGAACTTTAACCCATATAGTGCAATGATTCCACATATTGTTTGGATGATACCCTGAACAGGTCGTTAGGCTCTTGAATCATAAGATGTTTATTAGGGATACCTACTCAATGAATTAAGAGGTGATGTAAAGTGCTCAAACCGAAGGTAATTTTGTTTTACGGTTTTGAAGGCAAGGCAACAATGGACCTCTTGTGTAATGTATAAAAACAGTATTTTTCAGTCACGCAGAGTTACACATACGAGCGTTACAAGAGTAGATGTCAAACCATTTCCACGCGGAGCGCCACGGCGGACATGATAACTTTCCATAAAATAGGGATCTTTAGGAGTGTGCGGGTTAAGGCATATTCTGATGCAGGTTAGTACCGTGAGTTAATATCTCAGTCCTTTTTCAATTTTTTGGCCCGAAACTATTGAAAAAACATTTTTTTAGTTTGTTTCCTTTTAGGACAATAACACATCCAAAACCATGCGACTTGCACGACTCTATAGGTTGCCTTATCAGATCTACTATAGTTTGCAGATGAAACTTGGGATGGCAGGCTGCTAGCGGATTGGAAAAGTACCAGACCATGCTGTGTGGGGTGCTGTCCCGGTTAACAATGAGGCGAACGAGATATTTGCAGATACGTCATTTAGTAGGACAACTGTCAGTTTGCTGGTTGAATTTAATTTGTTTTTTTTTAAATTTAAAAATCATAAAAGAATAATTAAGCTTTAAGAATGATATGAGTGTACTCGTAACACCCGCTATCAATACATATGATAAACTGGCACAATTTTTCCAAATTAAAGATCCCTATTGTCTGAAACAGGAAATTTAGTAAGATTTATAAAGTTTCGACTTGTAGTTCTTCGATGAACCAAAAAAAACAAAAAGAAAATAATTTGAATTTCGGAAAAAGGCATCATAAAAACTGAAATAGCTTATATATTAATGTAACCATCGCTCACTTTTTTTCAAAATAATGTGGAGAAAACTTTTTTATTCAGTTTTCCGTGGTTCATCGACTGGCTACACATATTATGCATACTCATTAAAATATGATGTCAATCCGCTGAATAGTTTATGAGTAATGTCTGCCAATTTAAAAAATGCGGTTTCGAAACAAACCCCTGTTAAATTGTCGATTGATTGAAATTGCAGCAAATACGCGCGAGGAATGCATGGCTGTTTAAAACAAAAGAAGTTCGTGGCCACCAATTTTTTTACTCACTACAACAGACTCCCCCATTAATCGAAACTACAACTGCTTTAGGCCTAACTTTTCCATAATTTACATACAGAGCCAATCTGATTTTATAAAGTTCAATAAGGGCAATATGGTCATAAAATCAGATTTAACTTTTATAACTTTTGGTGAAATATCAGACCTTAAAACAATTTTTTTGCAATCAAGCGAAATAAAGCAGTATCAGCTTTTTAAATAGGATCATAACGAATTTGACCAAAACTTCTTTTGTCTTTTTTCTCTATGTTTACGTTTGGCAGTTAGGCCTTTTTCAATTGTTTGAGTAGAATTCAGTTTATGTTTTCGTTGTTAATTTGTTAATTTATTGTCAACTATTGTACACGGTAACCTGTTGTTGCGATCAGTTTAATTTGGTTTGTTTTGTTGCTGAATTACAAGGTTAGTTACAAAGCATTTTGATAATATATGGAAATTGATGACCTTTACACCCCATTCTAGGTGCGCACCAGTTGCAGCTGTTTCGCCCCGTCCGGCGATGGTCCAGCCTCGGCTGTCGGTACCTCAATGGCAACCACCAACCAGAGACTTGGATTAAAGACTAAAACGTCAGCCACGGCCGGTGGTGTTGTAATGGTCACAACGTTGGACATGCCTTTGGCGGAATATTCGGCGGTTCCGATTCGAAGGAGGCAGTTCCAGTAGCAGCCTGTCTTCGATTCTGCAATACCCTCCGGTTTGTGACGAGGCTAACACTCTGACAAGACCATGCTCGAGGGAGATAAAACGGTTCTGCTCCTGTGCCTAAGGACAGGCCGATTTGACCCTGCGCGAAGGTTTCAACGAGGCGCTCAGGTATAAGTAACAGAGTCCCGCAGAATAAGATACATAGCAAAATTAAGCAAAGAATAAGAGCTGGCAGCCGAAGCGAAGTATCATACATCATCACATGCAGAGAAGCAATATACAGAACGCAGCGTAATTCCTCAAAATTTTCGTAGCGGAATTTAGTCAACCGAAATTGTAGTCATCAGTCGAGAGAGAGAGAGAGAGAGAGAGAGAGAGAGACTGGTAACCTGGTCCTGGCAACCAGGAAGTCGAAATCTCGCAGCGGTTTTGCGTATCCCAAAGTGAAGTAGAGTGCGTTAAGTTATAACAAATATCGGTTAACAATGGTAGACTATTACAAACTGCCGGATGTGACCTGAACCACCACCGATGTGGAAATCAAAAAGGAAAAAAAACTAGCGCTACAATGGCACTCAGATAAAAATCCAAACAATCCAGCAGAATCGAATCGGTGATTTAAGGAGATCCCCGAAGCATATGAGGCGCTATCAGATGAGAAAAAACGTCGAATCTATGACCAGTACGGCAAGGAGGGTCTGATGGCCAACGGTTCCGAGCGGTACCACCATAACACATGGCACTGGCGGTACAGTGGCGGTGGTATCAACGACGAGTTTGATATCTTTGACAGATTCCCGTTTACGTTCCGCAACCCAGAGGAGGTGTTTAGGAAGTTCTTCGGTGGCTAACCGTTTGAGGAGTTTTTCAGGGTAACATACCACCATAATGGGCATCGGTCGAATGAAATCAGCAATGGACCGCGACTTTCACACACGCAGAACGTAATCAGATCGCCTTTTACGCCACCCTTCGTGAACTTCAACCTGGATCCAATGGCGCACCGAGGTGGCGGTGGCGGTTTCACCTCGTCATCGGAGTTTAGCGTCGGCAGTGGTCCGGTGAAGCGGACGTCCACCTCGATAAAAAAAATCTATTTACTTATTGCTAATACTTGACTACCATGAAAAATCATTCATGCAAGGTAAATAAATAAACAAAGCGATCATCACATACTAAAACGTCCAAATTTTCTGCTTCTTAACACCGGTGCTAAGCAGTGTCCGAACATTAAACACACTTCTCTCAAAAAATATTTTTCCGACCAATTCTTCAGTGATTTAGCAGGGTAGGTAACATTCAAGTATAATCTGGCAGATTTTACATTTTATTTACCTTTGAATCGATAAAAAGTGATGCGCACTGTTTGGAACCGAGGATAATCGATAACGCAAAGGTTAACTTTCCGGTTGATTGGCAACGACTAAAGGCTAGTTTACAGTTATTAAAACGTGTCACGGGATTTGGGTCGCTGTGTATTTAAAATGCAGCTAGGGATCCCATGACGGGAAATGAGTCATTAAAATGAGTTTTCCTGAAGTGTAAACCCAACCGCGGGAAACATCACGGGATTTTAAAACTCTTCACAAAGAAATCCGGCCGGGAACAATTTCAACACAAATTGTTTCCGACGGGGAAAATAGTATTTTTATAAGGTTTGCAATTTGCCGCAAGTTTGATACTGTTTGTATTTTTAAGGAGCAGAGTTTTGGTTTGACAGTTTGGAGATCTCGACGGGAAATTTTCCCTGATCAAATCCTGTGACCCATTTCTCGAACTGTAAACCAAACTTAAGGACATTCGTAGCGTATACGTTCAGCTTATCAGGGGGAAACAGTAATAGAAATAAAAAGATCCGTTCACCGATGGTATTTCCGGTCGGAAGTGATTGAAATTGTTGCTCAGAACTCAATATATCTCCGTGAATCCAAACTAGTGCGCTATCGAAGCAACGGACAAGTGTAAAGTATGTTGATTTTCTTTCAAGGAGCATCGAAAGTATTCACTCAAGCGAAAAATAATGTTTTTGACAGATATATGAATGAATTATTTTAGCATCAGTGATGCCAGGCAAGGATAGGAAGAATCGCATCGTTTTTCGCTCACTCAAAGCTCATGCGCACTCACCTACCTCCGATGCTTTATTCTGTTTTTCTTGTTTATGAGTGTGCATCTGTTGAGCGCCCGATCGGCCAAAGCCAAGTGAATATGGTATCTCACATGTTCGTATTTTTTCAATCTTACTCACCTTGGATCGCTTCAATTTAGGTTCTTTCCGATACATGTTCGGAATTGTATCCGAACTATGATGATCGGATCCGTTCGGCAATGCGATTCTTCCTCAAAAATTTGGATCGCGATCTATGTTCGCCTAAATCGAAAATCGATTCGATTCCCACCGCATGCGAGCGGGAGCGGTGCTTGCGATTGTTTGCATTGACGCTGCCGCGGTGTTTTGTATCGATGGAGTGGTGTAGTGCCAGTCGAGTGCATGTGCGTGTTTGTAATTTGCTAAGCGAGCAGATTGTCCCTTTGTATATCGTTCATATTCCACATAGGTAAAAATAAATAGCGAACTTTACGCGTTCAATATTTTGTTATACCACAATGGATTATTGAACGCTTAAGAGCCGCTAATCATTAACAGACTTTGGAGTTTTTGTTTTCAAGACAGTTTGATGTTTTGCATAATTTGTAGTATGATAGTACAGTAAGTTGACTTTTTGGCCAAGCCGGGGTGCGTGGAATCGGTTTCTTTCACTAGGCTGTTCACAGTGATGTCATGTGGATCTAATTCGGAATGACGAGCGGTCAAGAATGGATTTGGAACGTGATGTTCCGGGTACGACGATTTATCCATCTATTCTAAATATTGTTTTCCCGATGTTTTGATTGCTTATACTTTTTGTGGTGCTTTTTGTTTTTCCTGCTGTCAATCATCATATATACTAGTAAAGAATGTTTGATCTTGTTTGTGTTCCATATTAGCGGTCTTTACACGTTCAGTTGTTTTGTCAATACTGGAGCGTATTGACAAGGTTTTTCAGCGTGTAATGGAATGGTGGAAGTATTGACGATATGTGTTTTTTATGTTTCTTGGTGGCTGTTCAATGATAGTACAGTAAGATTCCGTTTTTGGCACGTTCCGATTTTTGCATGCTCCCTTTTCGGTACACTCAGATTTTGGCAACAAATGGGTTCCGTTTTTGGCAACATTATTGTTGTACATAAAAGGTCTTTTAAAAATGTGCAATAGATATTTTTGTATCAATTGATATCACATTTTACTTTATTTCCAAACATGGGATTACCCTCAAAGGCGCAAATAATTTTTTTTAAACTTTTGTGAAAATTGTTTCATAGTTTCAATACATTACTGTGATAATTTTGAGATGTTTTGCGTAATATTGTTTTAAAACAGCGTTAAGGGTTAACTATATTTTATGCTATACGTGTTATATTTTTTTATCACAATGCATAGAAATGTATTATTTATGTATAATATAACTGGTAACAGTGTAACTAGTGTCTGACGGAATCAATTTTTATAGTAAGAACCAAAGTCTGTGCACTTTAGGAGTCAAATACGCAATGCGCTACACTGGATAACAAGACTATTTCTGGAGAAAATTTTCAAAAGAACCTTTTGTTTGGACAGTGATTTTTACAACAAAAATGGTTTTCTTCAAACCTAAATATCTTCAGGCATTACAATTCGATTTTCAATCTATCGAACTCGGTCACTAAAAACATGACGACAGTAACGCACCGGGTGGAGATATCCCAATTAGCTTCGACAACGTTAGTGATTTTTGTTGAACGCTAAAGATGGACGTCTGTTCTCTGTGGTATGTGCTTCTCTTTCAGTAATAAGCTACTACTTAATGTTTACTTTCCGAAGCACAATAGAATTCCTCTAGAATCTTTGCAAAAATCAAGTTGCTTGGAAAAGATAGCCGAAGACTGTCCAAATTGATAGTATTTATAAGTTCTTCAGTTCTACGCATTTCTGTGTCGTAAGTGCCCCAGCTATCGCAATGAACACCATTCTCAGCAGATAGCTAAGCTTTTACAGGATTG
Source organism: Topomyia yanbarensis (assembly GCF_030247195.1). NCBI lineage: Eukaryota > Metazoa > Arthropoda > Insecta > Diptera > Culicidae > Topomyia > Topomyia yanbarensis. Next base: position 99,198,281 of record NC_080670.1, on the reverse strand, counting down.
TCATCACTTCTTCCATCTGACACCACACAAGAACATTATTAAACAATTTTTTATATAAACTCAAACATGTAATTCGGTTTGAGACCCCAAGTTTTCCTAACAGCTTTTCTGTATTGTCTGAAGGCTTTTCACATTCTTTTGGGTCTGACCCTAATGAGAACAGTTTAGTTTAAATTCTAATATAATTCACACAATACTCACAATCATAGAATTGCGACCTGGATTAAAATTCGCATCTTCGTAAAATTAACCATGTAACATTTTTCAAATTTGAATCTTAGGAAAGTATCTTTAACCAATTTTCTCTGAAAGTATTATATAACATGGGGTCTATTATTAATATTCGATTCAAACTCAACTGATCTTGTCCGATTCAGAAATTCCAATCGATATGAAAATACTGTGACTGTGATTTTAAACAATTTGAGGCGGATCGAAATGTTGTTGGCCAGTTATTATGATTGGAAAAATATATGGCTACGAAAGTTGCACACGTTTTCCATCCCCGGTTTTTGAATGATGTCTATGAACAAATGCATTCACACCGATCACTCGAAACCTTTCATGCTAAACTTTTTTTTTGATTTGTTTGTATCAAAAAACACTAAAAACCTCTGATTATCAAGAGTGATGCTTCTATCAGAGTGCTATGGCCTACCCAATTGTTCAATAGCCCATAGCACAGGAAAGATAGACAAAGATAGTCTACATTTATGTGCTTTTATCAGTTTTCAATAATAATGCAATAACGAAAATATCTACAAATTTCATGTTCACTGCTAACTGAAAATGTCCCTGGAAGCACTGCTCCAGCGGAATCCTTTCAGACTAATATCAATAACTGCAATGCCATAGATAATACAACTGTAAGCGCATACATGAATGGTTATAGTCCCAGTTACTAGCCTTATCTATTTTTGTGAACGTTGCGTGAAACAAACACCAATAGTTACTCCGCCAGAACGGTGATCCTTGTTACTAAATTTCACGCAATCCACATTCCAATTATTAGTTCCAAGACACTTAATAAACTTAACAGCATTTCAGTGAAAATTTCGTTTGGTAAACTGTTTTTAAAATTTCGATTTATCTATTATATTTTATTATATTGTTATTATATTGTTATTAGTTGATACATATGATTCCCTTTCTATCTGTTTATTCACACCTAATTTCATGCACACAAAAAGGTATGAATTTTATGCGCCGGACTCGTATGCCCTAGCACGAATGTGTTTTTGTTTGATCTTGAAACTGAGTCAGGTTTCAACCGAAACTGTTATCACTTAATTTATTTTGACATCAATTTGAGTTATAACCTGGGCCAGCTTCGTCTCAAGCCAAACGTGGATAATCATATGATTGAAGTAAAAGATATTATCATTACAGTTAAAAACAAGAAAATTGATCGATATTTTGTCAATTCTATGCAAATGCATATCATCGGAAGTAGTGAGCTATATTCTCGCAATGATACGCTATAAAACGCACAACTTTCGAGATTATTTATTGGCATAGAAAAGAAAACAAATCTAAGTTTCCTCTCGAATGTAGCGCATGGAAGGAGCCGAACGCGCCTGAACATTGAAAATTAAACTAAATCCAAACAAATAAATCTAAACCAATGTACCGTAAACCGGGGTGACTTTGATCAGCGGGGTGACTTTGATCACTCGAAACTTTTTTCCTAGATCGGTTATTAAACCAGAATAATCTACCGATTCATTTTAATTTGAACTGATTTTTACTCTAAACTTATAAAATACTGATTTGTTATACTTTTTGAGTATATTGTTCGGTTTTTGGGTACAAAAATTACAAAAAACCGAAATTTGACTTTACCTTATTTTTACGAAGCTTCGTAAAGTGTCTATTTTTTATAAAACAAATAAATCTCAGATTTGAGCAAAAGTAATAAATTACAAGCGAGTTTTTATTTTCCTTTAGATTGGGATGTACCAACTTTAGTTTTAAGAGTTTGTTTATTTTAAATACATTTTTTGTAAAACTAGTCGGCAATTATTTCAAATTATTTTAAGCTAAAATTCATTTTTTTTATTGTTTTTATTGTTCAATATTCCAACGTGTTAGAATGGATGAAACTTTTTGTACATCGATAAAGCACTGAAATAAAACAATTTTAGCAGCTTTAAAGGTTTTCAGAATCTTTTATTCTAGTTGGACACGAATTATAGGAATTCTGGTTACTCGAATTTTACAGTACATTGAAATACTTTGTATAATACCAATTAACATCTATTTAACAATGAATATCTTTCCAGAATCAGTTTAAACAAGCATTTCAATGAAAAAAATTGACAATGCTAACTTAATGTGGGTGAACATGCAAGTTATCAAAGTCACCCCGGAATACGAAAACGGATTTCAACTTGAAATCATTTTTGGAAAAACAGCTGTAAGCGGACAATTTTAGGTAAAACCATCCAATCTTATTCTCCATACATCAGTACATGGTTTAAAAATATTAAACTTGAAAAAAATGTGTTGCGTCTAGAAATATGTAATGATTACTTCGAAAAGTGATCAATGTCACCCCGGTTTACGGTACATTACCACACATCTTGTCTACATCGCAAGTACGGCATTTGTACATACAATGGTAGAGTTCAACTCGAGCGATAACATGTATAGCGCATGATAAAATTAACACGCAGCAAGGAAATGACTGCGAGTTGAACCTACATAGCAGAAATTGCCACTCCGTGCGGTGTCCAGGCGGACACTGACTCCTACCGATATTGCCAGCTATATATTTCAATCGTTTAGTTTCAGGATTGCACACGAAGATTTGGATCATTTTTCCGAACGAACATGTTCGCTGCCGAATATGTTCGATGGCACTCATTACCTCACTGCATCGGCAATGCGGAACGCGTTAAAAAATTTTGAGATTTTCGATTCTCTCTCCCTTCGTAATCGCATACGGTGTGATGCGGAACGAGTTGTGTGGGTCTGTATCTTTTTAACGAGAGCGTAAACCCCCGACGATGTATAGGGCCCCTTACACGTACAATAAAAGTGTCATTACTAAGTAATGACATTACTAAAATTGTATGGAAAATCCATCATTACTCACCTTACACGATCATTAAAAGTGACATTACTGCTCAGTAATGACATTACTAGCACCCCGTGTAAGGGGCCCTTATAAGGAAACAAATTCATATACGCTCATGGCGGTGAGCGAGTTTTCCGCACCTGCCAGGTCTATTAAGCAATAGCCTACAGTAAAAATATAAAAGTCTGCAGATTGCCACAAAAATCTTCAATAAATTTGACATAGAAATGTAGTGTGTTGATAGTTTAAATGATCAAAAATGTTAAAGGCTGGTTAAAATTAGCTGGCACAGGCTTTGTTCTGCAAAATATTTGTAATCTGCAAAAGATCTGCAGCGAAATTTCAAAATCTGCAGATTTACTAATATATATGCAGATTTGGCATCCTTTTACTATTCCCCACAGGAAATTCATCCAAATGGTGTAAAAATACGGGGAAACGAGGCAAGATAGGAATATGGGGTTAAATGAGCAGTTCGCACTATTTTTGATTTTTTCAATAGTTAGAGGTACCAAATCATCGCGGCAATATGCAGTAACGAATCGGGGATAAAAAAGGAAGCATTCTAGCATATAAAATTTTTTGACGAGAAAGGTCTATTCTATTGTTTTCTTGGAATCGCGATCGGTTTTGTTATCCACCAAGTTTCATCCTCCAAGCAAAATTGTTCTAAATTTTTAGTACGATTAGTTATCCACCAAGGCCCATTCACCAAGGGACATCACTTCTACCCAACTATAGGCGTAATTGTATCTATTTCTGACATTGCGTAGCTCGAAACAAACCGGTTTTTGTATAATAATGCTGATATGGAGAAGTCGTTTCGATTTAAATTTGAAATGTGACTAAAACAGAATTGGTGTGATTTTACCTCGATTTGATTCGACTCAACCATAAAAAATCCTGGAGGATAGGGCTCTGAAGTAAATTCTAGATACAACCAATATACAGAACAGATCCTTATGATCCTGGCAACGTGTCCTGATGCAGCTAGTCAAGGCCATTTATATGTGGAGTGACCTCAGGAGTCAATCAAAATGATTTTTTTCGATTTTTATTAACCCAAGCACAAAAAATCCTGGAGGATGAGACTCTGAAGTAAATTCTAGATACAACCAATATACAGAACAGATCCTTATGATCCTGGCAACGTGTCCTGATGCAGCTAGTCAAGGTCATTTATAGGTGGAGTGACCTCAGGAGTCAATCAAAATGATTTTTTTCGATTTTTATTAACCCAAGCGCTAAAAATCCTGGAGGATGGGACTCTGAAGTAAATTCCAGATACAACCAATATACATAACAGATCCTTATGATCCTGGCAACGTGTCCTGATGCAGCTAGTCAAGGCCATTTATATGTGGAGTGACCTCAGGAGTCAATCAAAATGATTTTTTTTCGATTTTTATTGACCCAAGCACAAAAAATCCTGGAGAATGGGACTCTCAAGTAAATTCTAGATACAACCAATACACAGAACAGATCCTTATGATCCTGCCAACGAGTCCTTATATAGCTAGTCAAGGCCATTTATATGTGGAGTGACCTCAGGAGTCAATCAAAATGATTTTTTTCGATTTTTATTGACCCAAGCACAAAAAATCCTGGAGGATGGGACTCTGAAGTAAATTCTAGATTCAACCAATATACAGAACAGATCCTTATGATCCTGGCAACGTGTCCTGATGCAGCTAATCAAGGCCATTTATATGTGGAGTGACCTCAGGAGTCAATCAAAATGATTTTTTTCGATTTTTATTAACCCAAGCACAAAAAATCCTGGAGAATGGGACTCTGAAGTAAATTCTAGATACAACCAATATACAGAATAGATCCTTATGATCCTGGCAACGTGTCCTGATGCAGCTAGTCAAGGCCATTTATATGTGGAGTGACCTCAGGAGTCAATCAAAATGATTTTTTTCGATTTTTATTAACCCAAGCACAAAAAATCCTGGAGGATGGGACTCTGAAGTAAATTCTAGATACAACCAATATACAGAACAGATCATTATGAACCTGGCAACGTGTTCTGATGCAGCTAGTCAAGGCCATTTATAGGTGGAGTGACCTCAGGAGTCAATCAAAATGATTTTTTTCGATTTTTATTAACCCAAACACAAAAAATCCCGGAGGATGGGACTCTGAAGTAAATTCTAGATACAACCAATATACAGAACAGATCCTTATGATCCGGGCAACGTGTCCTGATGCAGCTAGTCAAGGCCATTTATAGGTGAAGTGACCTCAGGAGTCAATCAAAATGATTTTTATCGATTTTTATTAACCCAAGCACAAAAAATCCTGGAGAATGGGACACTCAAGTAAATTCTAGATACAACCAATATATAGAACAGATCCTTATGATCCTGCCAACGCGTACTTATATAGCTAGTCAAGGCCATTTATATGTGGAGTGACCTCAGGAGTCAATCAAAATGATTTTTTTCGATTTTTATTGACCCAAGCACAAAAAATCCTGGAGGATGGGACTCTGAAGTAAATTCTAGATACAACCAATATACAGAACAGATCCTTATGATCCTGCCAACGAGTCCTTATGTAGCTAGTCAAGGCCATTTATATGTGGAGTGCTCTCAGGAGTCAATCAAAATGATTTTTTTCGATTTTTATTAACCCAAGCACAAAAAATCCTGGAGGATGGGATTCTGAAGTAAATTCTAGATACAACCAATATACAGAACAGATCCTTATGATCCTGGCAACGTGTCCTGGTGTAGCTAGTCAAGGCCATTTATATGTGGAGTGACCTCAGGAGTCAATCAAAATGATTTTTATCGATCTTTATTAACCCAAGCACAAAAAATCCTGGAGGATGGGACTCTGAAGTAAATTCTAGATACAACCAATATACAGAACAGATCCTTATGATCCTGCCAACGAGTCCTTATGTAGCTACTCAAGGCCATTTATATGTGGAGTGACCTCAGGAGTCAACCAAAATGATTTTTTTCGATTTTTATTAACCCAAGCACAAAAAATCCTGGAGGATGGGACTCTGAAGTAAATTCTAGATACAACCAATATACAGAACATATCCTTATGATCCTGGCAACGTGTTCTGATGCAGCTAATCAAGGCCATTTATATGTGGAGTGACCTCAGGAGTCAATCAAAATGATTTTTTTCGATTTTTATTAACCCAAGCACAAAAAATCCTGGAGAATGGGACGCTCAACTAAATTCTAGATACAACCAATATATAGAACAGATCCTTATGATCCTGCCAACGAGTCCTTATATAGCTAGTCAAGGCCATTTATATGTGGAGTGACCTCAGGAATCAATCAAAATGATTTTTTTCGATTTTTATTGACCCAAGCACAAAAAATCCTGGAGGATGGGACTCTGAAGTAAATTCTAGATACAACCAATATACAGAACAGATCCTTATGATCCTGCCAACGAGTCCTGATGTAGCTAGTCAAGGCCAATTTTATGTGGAGTGACCTCAGGAGTCAATCAAAATGATTTTTTTCAATTTTTATTAACCCAAGCACAAAAAATCCTGGAGGATGGGACTCTGAAGTAAATTCTAGATACAACCAATATACAGAACAGATCCTTATGGTCCTGCCAACGAGTCCTTATGTAGCTAGTCAAGGCTCAGGAGTCAATCAAAATGATTTTTTTCGATTTTTATTAACCCAAGCACAAAAAATCCTGGAGGATGGGACTCTGAAGTAAATTCTAGATACAACCAATATACAGAACAGATCCATATAATACTGCAAACGAGTCCTGATGCAGCTGGTCAAGGCCATTTATATGTGGAGTGACCTCAGGAGTTAATCAAAATGATTTTTTTAGATTTTTATTAACCCAAACACAATAAATCCCGGAGGATGGGACTCTGAAGTAAATTCTAGATACAACCAATATACAGAACAGATCCTCATGATCCTGCCAACGAGTCCTTATATAGCTAGTCAAGGTCATTTATATGTAGAATGACCTCAGGAGTCAATCAAAATGATTTTTTTCGATTTTTATTAACCCAAGCACAAAAAATCCTGGAGGATGGGACTCTGAAGTAAATTCTAGATACAACCAATATACAGAACAGATCCTTATAATCCTGCAAACGAGTCCTGATGCAGCTAGTAAAGGCCATTTATATGTGGAGTGACCTCAGGAATCAATCAAAATGATTTTTTTCGATTTTTATTAACCCAATCCTGGAGGATGGGACTCTGAAGTAAATTCTAGATACAACCAATATACAGAACAGATCCTTATGATCCTGCCAACGTGTCCTGATGCAGCTAGTCAAGGCCATTTATATGTGGAGTGATCTCAGGAGTCAATCAAAATGATTTTTTTCGATTTTTATTAACCCAAGCACAAAAAATCCTGGAGGATGGGACTCTGAAGTAAATTCTAGATACAACCAATATACAGAACAGATCCTCATGATCCGCGCAACGTGTCCTGATGCAGCTAGTCAAGGCCATTTATAGGTGAAGTGACCTCAGGAGTCAATCAAAATGATTTTTATCGATTTTTATTAACCCAAGCACAAAAAATTCTGGAGAATGGGACACTCAAGTAAATTCTAGATACAACCAATATATAGAACAGATCCTTATGATCCTGCCAACGAGTCCTTATATAGCTAGTCAAGGCCATTTATATGTGGAGTGACCTCAGGAGTCAATAAAAATGATTTTTTTCGATTTTTATTGACCCAAGCACAAAAAATCCTGGAGGATGGGACTCTGAAGTAAATTCTAGATACAACCAATATACAGAACATATCCTTATGATCCTGCCAACGAGTCCTTATGTAGCTAGTCAAGGCCATTTATATGTGGAGTCAATCAAAATGATTTTTTTCGATTTTTATTAACCCAAGCACAAAAAATCCTGGAGGATGGGATTCTGAAGTAAATTCTAGATACAACCAATATACAGAACAGATCCTTATGATCCTGCCAACGTGTCCTGGTGTAGCTAGTCAAGGCCATTTATATGTGGAGTGACCTCAGGAGTCAATCAAAATGATTTTTTTCGATCTTTATTAACCCAAGCACAAAAAATCCTGGAGGATGGGACTCTGAAGTAAATTCTAGCTACAACCAATATATAGAACAGATCCTTATGATCCTGCCAACGAGTCCTTATGTAGCTACTCAAGGCCATTTATATGTGGAGTGACCTCAGGAGTCAACCAAAATGATTTTTTTCGATTTTTATTAACCCAAGCACAAAAAATCCTGGAGGATGGGACTCTGAAGTAAATTCTAGATACAACCAATATACAGAACATATCCTTATGATCCTGGCAACGTGTTCTGATGCAGCTAATCAAGGCCATTTATATGTGGAGTGACCTCAGGAGTCAATCAAAATGATTTTTTTCGATTTTTATTAACCCAAGCACAAAAAATCCTGGAGAATGGGACGCTCAACTAAATTCTAGATACAACCAATATATAGAACAGATCCTTATGATCCTGCCAACGAGTCCTTATATAGCTAGTCAAGGCCATTTATATGTGGAGTGACCTCAGGAGTCAATGATTGATGATTTTTTTCGATTTTTATTGACCCAAGCACAAAAAATCCTGGAGGATGGGACTCTGAAGTAAATTCTAGATACAACCAATATACAGAACAGATCCTTATGATCCTGCCAACGAGTCCTGATGCAGCTAGTCAAGGCCATTTATATGTGGAGTGACCTCAGGAATCAATCAAAATGATTTTTTTCGATTTTTATTAACCCTAGCACAAAAAATCCTGGAGGATGGGACTCTGAAGTAAATTCTAGATACAACCAATATACAGAACAGATCGTTATGATCCTGGCAACGTGTCCTGATGCAGCTAGTCAAGGCCATTTATATGTGGAGTGATCTCAGGAGTCAATCAAAATGATTTTTTTCGATTTTTATTAACCCAAGCACAAAAAATCCTGGAGGATGGGACTCTGAAGTAAATTCTAGATACAACCAATATACAGAACAGATCCTCATGATCCGGGCAACGTGTCCTGATGCAGCTAGTCAAGGCCATTTATATGTGGAGTGACCTCAGGAGTCAATCAAATCAAAATGATTTTTTTCGATTTTTATTAACCCAAGCACAAAAAATCCTGGAGGATGGGACTCTGAAGTAAATTCTAGATACAACCAATATACAGAACAGATCCTTATGATCCTGCCAACGAGTCCTTATGTAGCTAGTCAAGGCCATTTATATGTGGAGTGACCTCAGGAGTCAATCAAAATGATTTTTTTCGATTTTTATTAACCCAAGCACAAAAAATCCTGGAGAATGGGACTCTCAAGTAAATTCTAGATACAACCAATATACAGAACAGATCCTTATGATCCTGGCAACGTGTCCTGATGCAGCTAATCAAGGCCATTTATATGTGGAGTGACCTCAGGAGTCAATCAAAATGATTTTTTTCGATTTTTATTAACCCAAGCACAAAAAATCCTGGAGGATGGGACTCTGAAGTAAATTCTAGATACAACCAATATGCAGAAGAGATCCTTATGATCCTGCCAACGAGTCCTTACATAGCTAGTCAAGGCCATTTATATGTGGAGTGACCTCAGGAGTCAATCAAAATAATTTTTTTCGATTTTTATTGACCCAAGCACAAAAAATCCTGGAGAATGGGACTCTCAAGTAAAATCTAGATACAACCAATATACAGATCAGATCCTTATGATCCTGCCAACGAGTCCTGATGCAGCTAGTCAAGGCCATTTATATGTGGAATGACCTCAGGAGTCAATCAAAATGATTTTTTTCGATCTTTATTAACCCAAGCACAAAAAATCCTGCAGGATGGGACTCTGAAGTAAATTCTAGATACAACCAATATACAGAACAGATCCTTATGATCCTGCCAACGAGTCCTTATGTAGCTACTCAAGGCCATTTATATGTGGAGTGACCTCAGGAGTCAACCAAAATGATTTTTTTCGATTTTTATTAACCCAAGCACAAAAAATCCTGGAGGATGGGACTCTGAAGTAAATTCTAGATACAACCAATATACAGAACATATCCTTATGATCCTGGCAACGTGTTCTGATGCAGCTAATCAAGGCCATTTATAAGTGGAGTGACCTCAGGAGTCAATCAAAATGATTTTTTTCGATTTTTATTAACCCAAGCACAAAAAATCCTGGAGAATGGGACGCTCAACTAAATTCTAGATACAACCAATATATAGAACAGATCCTTATGATCCTGCCAACGAGTCCTTATATAGCTAGTCAAGGCCATTTATATGTGGAGTGACCTCAGGAATCAATCAAAATGATTTTTTTCGATTTTTATTGACCCAAGCACAAAAAATCCTGGAGGATGGGACTCTGAAGTAAATTCTAGATACAACCAATATACAGAACAGATCCTTATGATCCTGCCAACGAGTCCTGATGTAGCTAGTTAAGGCCATTTTTATGTGGAGTGACCTCAGGAGTCAATCAAAATGATTTTTTTCAATTTTTATTAACCCAAGCACAAAAAATCCTGGAGGATGGGACTCTGAAGTAAATTCTAGATACAACCAATATACAGAACAGATCCTTATGGTCCTGCCAACGAGTCCTTATGAAGCTAGTCAAGGCTCAGGAGTCAATCAAAATGATTTTTTTCGATTTTTATTAACCCAAGCACAAAAAATCCTGGAGGATGGGACTCTGAAGTAAATTCTAGATACAACCAATATACAGAACAGATCCATATAATACTGCAAACGAGTCCTGATGCAGCTAGTCAAGGCCATTTATATGTGGAGTGACCTCAGGAGTTAATCAAAATGATTTTTTTAGATTTTTATTAACCCAAACACAATAAATCCCGGAGGATGGGACTCTGAAGTAAATTCTAGATACAACCAATATACAGAACAGATCCTCATGATCCTGCCAACGAGTCCTTATATAGCTAGTCAAGGTCATTTATATGTAGAATGACCTCAGGAGTCAATCAAAATGATTTTTTTCGATTTTTATTAACCCAAGCACAAAAAATCCTGGAGGATGGGACTCTGAAGTAAATTCTAGATACAACCAATATACAGAACAGATCCTTATAATCCTGCAAACGAGTCCTGATGCAGCTAGTAAAGGCCAATTATATGTGGAGTGACCTCAGGAATCAATCAAAATGATTTTTTTCGATTTTTATTAACCCAAGCACAAAAAATCCTGGAGGATGGGACTCTGAAGTAAATTCTAGATACAACCAATATACAGAACATATCCTTATGATCCTGGCAACGTGTTCTGATGCAGCTAATCAAGGCCATTTATATGTGGAGTGACCTCAGGAGTCAATCAAAATGATTTTTTTCGATTTTTATTAACCCAAGCACAAAAAATCCTGGAGAATGGGACGCTCAACTAAATTCTAGATACAACCAATATATAGAACAGATCCTTATGATCCTGCCAACGAGTCCTTATATAGCTAGTCAAGGCCATTTATATGTGGAGTGACCTCAGGAGTCAATGATTGATGATTTTTTTCGATTTTTATTGACCCAAGCACAAAAAATCCTGGAGGATGGGACTCTGAAGTAAATTCTAGATACAACCAATATACAGAACAGATCCTTATGATCCTGCCAACGAGTCCTGATGTAGCTAGTCAAGGCCATTTTTATGTGGAGTGACCTCAGGAGTCAATCAAAATGATTTTTTTCAATTTTTATTAACCCAAGCACAAAAAATCCTGGAGGATGGGACTCTGAAGTAAATTCTAGATACAACCAATATAAAGAACAGATCCTTATGGTCCTGCCAACGAGTCCTTATGTAGCTAGTCAAGGCTCAGGAGTCAATCAAAATGATTTTTTTTCGATTTTTATTAACCCAAGCACAAAAAATCCTGGAGGATGGGACTCTGAAGTAAATTCTAGATACAACCAATATACAGAACAGATCCATATAATACTGCAAACGAGTCCTTATATAGCTAGTCAAGGTCATTTATATGTAGAATGACCTCAGGAGTCAATCAAAATGATTTTTTTCGATTTTTATTAACCCAAGCACAAAAAATCCTGGAGGATGGGACTCTGAAGTAAATTCTAGATACAACCAATATACAGAACTGATCCTTATAATACTGCAAACGAGTCCTGATGCAGCTAGTCAAGGCCATTTATATGTGGAGTGACCTCAGGAATCAATCAAAATCAAATTTTTTTTCGATTTTTATTAACCCAAGCACAAAAAATCCTGGAGGATGGGACTCTGAAGTAAATTCTAGATACAACCAATATACAGAACAGATCCTTATGATCCTGGCAACGTGTCCTGATGCAGCTAGTCAAGGCCATTTATATGTGGAGTGATCTCAGGAGTCAATCAAAATGATTTTTTTCGATTTTTATTAACCCAAGCACAAAAAATCCTGGAGGATGGGACTCTGAAGTAAATTCTAGATACAACCAATATACAGAACAGATCCTTATAATCCTGCAAACGAGTCCTGATGCAGCTAGTCAAGGCCATTTATATGTGGAGTGACCTCAGGAATCAATCAAAATGATTTTTTTCGATTTTTATTAACCGAAGCACAAAAAATCCTGGAGGATGGGACTCTGAAGTAAATTCTAGATACAACCAATATACAGAACAGATCCTTATGATCCTGGCAACGTGTCCTGATGCAGCTAGTCAAGGCCATTTATATGTGGAGTGATCTCAGGAGTCAATCAAAATGATTTTTTTCGATTTTTATTAACCCAAGCACAAAAAATCCTGGAGGATGGGACTCTGAAGTAAATTCTAGATACAACCAATATACAGAACAGATCCTTATGATCCGGGCAACGTGTCCTGATGCAGCTAGTCTAGGCCATTTATATGTGAAGTGACCTCAGGAGTCAATCAAATCAAAATGATTTTTTTCGATTTTTATTAACCCAAGCACAAAAAATCCTGGAGGATGGGACTCTGAAGTAAATTCTAGATACAACCAATATACAGAACAGATCCTTATGATCCTGCCAACGAGTCCTTATGTAGCTAGTCAAGGCCATTTATATGTGGAGTGACCTCAGGAGTCAATCAAAATGATTTTTTTCGATTTTTATTAACCCAAGCACAAAAAATCCTGGAGAATGGGACTCTCAAGTAAATTCTAGATACAACCAATATACAGAACAGATCCTTATGATCCTGGCAACGTGTCCTGATGCAGCTAATCAAGGCCATTTATATGTGGAGTGACCTCAGGAGTCAATCAAAATGATTTTTTTCGATTTTTATTAACCCAAGCACAAAAAATCCTGGAGGATGGGACTCTGAAGTAAATTCTAGATACAAACAATATGCAGAACAGATCCTTATGATCCTGCCAACGAGTCCTTACATAGCTAGTCAAGGCCATTTATATGTGGAGTGACCTCAGGAGTCAATCAAAATAATTTTTTTCGATTTTTATTGACCCAAGCACAAAAAATCCTGGAGAATGGGACTCTCAAGTAAAATCTAGATACAACCAATATACAGATCAGATCCTTATGATCCTGCCAACGAGTCCTGATGCAGCTAGTCAAGGCCATTTATATGTGGAATGACCTCAGGAGTCAATCAAAATGATTTTTTTCGATTTTTATTAACCCAAGCACAAAAAATCCTGGAGGATGGGACTCTGAAGTAAATTCTAGATACAACCAATATACAGAACAGATCCTTATGATCCTGCCAACGAGTCCTTATGTAGCTAGTCAAGGCCATTTATATGTGGAGTGACCTCAGGAGTCAATCAAAATGATTTTTTTTTCGATTTTTATTACCCCAAGCACAAAAAATCCTGGAGGATGGGACTCGGAAGTAAATTATAGATAAAAACCAATATACATAACAGATCCTTATGATCCTGGCAACGAGTCCTGATGCAGCTAGTCAAAGCCATTTATATGTGGAGTGACCTCAGGAGTCAATCAAAATGATTTTTTTCGATTTTTATTGACCCAAGCACAAAAAATCCTGGAGGATGGGACTCTGAAGTAAATTCTAGATACAACCAATATACAGAACAGATCCTTATAATCCTGCCAACGAGTCCTTATATAGCTAGTCAAGGCCATTTATATGTGGAATGACCTCAAGAGTCAATCAAAATGATTTTTTTTCGATTTTTATTAACCCAAGCACAAAAAATCCTGGAGGATGGGACTCTGAAGTAAAGTCTAGATACAACCAATATACAGAAAGATCCATATAATACTGCAAACGAGTCCTGATGCAGCTAGTCAAAGCCATTTATATGTGGAGTGACCTCAGGAGTCAATCAAAATGATTTTTTTCGATTTTTATTAACCCAAACACAAAAAATCCTGGAGTATGGGACTCTGAAGTAAATTCTAGATACAACCAATATACAGAACAGATCCTTATGATCCTGCCAACGTGTCCTGGTGTAGCTAGTCAAGGCCATTTATATGTGGAGTGACCTCAGGAGTCAATCAAAATGATTTTTTTCGATTTTTATTGACCCAAGCACAAAAAATCCCGGAGGATGGGACTCTGAAGTAAATTCTAGATACAACCAATATACAAAACAGATCCTTATGATCCTGCCAACGAGTCCTTATGTAGCTAGTCAAGGCCATTTATATGTGGAGTGCTCTCAGGAGTCAATCAAAATGATTTTTTTCGATTTTTATTAACCCAAGCACAAAAAATCCTGGAGGATGGGATTCTGAAGTAAATTCTAGATACAACCAATATACAGAACAGATCCTTATGATCCTGCCAACGTGTCCTGGTGTAGCTAGTCAAGGCCATTTATATGTGGAGTGACCTCAGGAGTCAATCAAAATGATTTTTTTCGATTTTTATTAACCCAAGCACAAAAAATCCTGGAGGATGGGACTCTGAAGTAAATTCTAGATACAACCAATATACGGAACAGATCCTTATGATCCTGCCAACGAGTCCTTATGTAGCTACTCAAGGTCATTTATATGTGGAGTGACCTCAGGAGTCAACCAAAATGATTTTTTTCGATTTTTATTAACCCAAGCACAAAAAATCCTGGAGGATGGGATTCTGAAGTAAATTCTAGATACAACCAATATACAGAACAGATCCTTATGATCCTGCCAACGTGTCCTGGTGTAGCTAGTCAAGGCCATTTATATGTGGAGTGACCTCAGGAGTCAATCAAAATGATTTTTTTCGATTTTTATTAACCCAAGCACAAAAAATCCTGGAGGATGGGACTCTGAAGTAAATTCTAGATACAACCAATATACGGAACAGATCCTTATGATCCTGCCAACGAGTCCTTATGTAGCTACTCAAGGTCATTTATATGTGGAGTGACCTCAGGAGTCAACCAAAATGATTTTTTTCGATTTTTATTAACCCAAGCACAAAAAATCCTGGAGGATGGAACTCTGAAGTAAATTCTAGATACAACCAATATACAGAACAGATCCTTATGATCCTGGTAACGTGTTCTGATGCAGCTAATCAAGGCCATTTATATGTGGAGTGACCTCAGGAGTCAATCAAAATGATTTTTTTCGATTTTTATTGACCCAAGCACAAAAAATCCTGGAGGATGGGACTCTGAAGTAAATTCTAGATACAACCAATATACAGAACAGATCCTTATGATCCTGCCAACGAGTCCTGATGTAGCTAGTCAAGGCCATTTTTATGTGGAGTGACCTCAGGAGTCAATCAAAATGATTTTTTCAATTTTTATTACCCAAGCACAAAAAATCCTGGAGGATGGGACTCTGAAGTAAATTCTAGATACAACCAATATACAGAACAGATCCTTATGGTCCTGCCAACGAGTCCTTATGTAGCTAGTCAAGGCTCAGGAGTCAATCAAAATGATTTTTTTCGATTTTTATTACCCCAAGCACAAAAAATCCTGGAGGATGGGACTCTGAAGTAAATTCTAGATACAACCAATATACAGAACAGATCCATATAATACTGCAAACGAGTCCTGATGCAGCTAGTCAAGGCCATTTATATGTGGAGTGACCTCAAGAGTCAATCAAAATGATTTTTTTAGATTTTTATTAACCCAAGCACAAAAAATTCCGGAGGATGGGACTCTGAAGTAAATTCTAGATACAACCAATATACAGAACAGATCCATATAATACTGCAAACGAGTCCTGATGCAGCTAGTCAAGGCCATTTATATGTGGAGTGACCTCAGGAATCAATCAAAATGATTTTTTTCGATTTTTATAAACCCAAGCACAAAAAATCCTGGAGGATGGGACTCTGAAGTAAATTCTAGATACAACCAATATACAGAAAAGATCCTTATGATCCTGGCAACGTGTCCTGATGCAGCTAGTCAAGGCCATTTATATGTGGAGTGACCTCAGGAGTCAATCAAAATGATTTTTTTCGATTTTTATTAACCCAAGCACAAAAAATCCTGGAGGATGGGACTCTGAAGTAAATTCTAGATACAACCAATATACAGAACAGATCCTCATGATCCGGGCAACGTGTCCTGATGCAGCTAGTCAAGGCCGTTTATATGTGGAGTGACCTCAGGAGTCAATCAAATCAAAATGATTTTTTTCGATTTTTATTAACCCAAGCACAAAAAATCCTGGAGGATGGGACTCTGAAGTAAATTCTAGATACAACCAATATACAGAACAGATCCTCATGATCCTGGCAACGAGTCGTGATGCTGCTAATCAAGGCCATTTATATGTGGAGTGACCTCAGGAGTCAATCAAATCAAAATGATTTTTTTCGATTTTTATTAACCCAAGCACAAAAAATCCTGGAGAATGGGACTCTGAAGTAAATTCTAGATACAACCAATATACAGAACAGATCCTTATGATCCTGGCAACGTGTCCTGATGCAGCTAATCAAGGCCATTTATATGTGGAGTGACCTCAGGAGTCAATCAAAATGATCTTTTTCGATTTTTATTAACCCAAGCACAAAAAATCCTGGAGGATGGAACTCTGAAGTAAATTCTAGATACAACCAATATACAGAACAGATCCTTATGATCCTGCCAACGAGTCCTGATGCAGCTAGTCAAGGCCATTTATATGTGGAATGACCTCAGGAGTCAATCAAAATGATTTTTTTTTCGATTTTTATTACCCCAAGCACAAAAAATCCTGGAGGATGGGACTCTGAAGTAAATTCTAGATACAACCAATATACAGAACAGATCCTCATGATCCGGGCAACGTGTCCTGATGCAGCTAGTCAAGGCCATTTATATGTGGAGTGACCTCAGGAGTCAATCAAATCAAAATGATTTTTTTCGATTTTTATTAACCCAAGCACAAAAAATCCTGGAGGATGGGACTCTGAAGTAAATTCTAGATACAACCAATATACAGAACAGATCCTCATGATCCTGGCAACGAGTCGTGATGCTGCTAATCAAGGCCATTTATATGTGGAGTGACCTCAGGAGTCAATCAAATCAAAATGATTTTTTTCGATTTTTATTAACCCAAGCACAAAAAATCCTGGAGAATGGGACTCTGAAGTAAATTCTAGATACAACCAATATACATTTATATGTGGAGTGACCTCAGGAGTCAATCAAAATGTTTTTTTTCGATTTTTATTGACCCAAGCACAAAAGATCCTGGAGAATGGGACTCTCAAGTAAATTCTAGATACAACCAATATACAGAACAGATCCTTATGATCCTGCCAACGAGTCCTGATGCAGCTAGTCAAGGCCATTTATATGTGGAATGACCTCAGGAGTCAATCAAAATGATTTTTTCGATTTTTATTAACCCAAGCACAAAAAATCCTGGAGGATGGAACTCTGAAGTAAATTCTAGATACAACCAATATACAGAACAGATCCTTATGATCCTGCCAACGAGTCCTGATGCAGCTAGTCAAGGCCATTTATATGTGGAATGACCTCAGGAGTCAATCAAAATGATTTTTTTTCGATTTTTATTACCCCAAGCACAAAAAATCCTGGAGGATGAGACTCTGAAGTAAATTCTAGATACAACCAATATACAGAACAGATCCTTATGATCCTGGCAACGTGTCCTGATGCAGCTAGTCAAGGCCATTTATATGTGGAGTGACCTCAGGAGTCAATCAAAATGATTTTTTTCGATTTTTATTGACCCAAGCACAAAAAATCCTGGAGGATGGGACTCTGAAGTAAATTCTAGATACAACCAATATACAGAACAGATCCTCATGATCCTGGCAACGAGTCGTGATGCTGCTAATCAAGGCCATTTATATGTGGAGTGACCTCAGGAGTCAATCAAATCAAAATGATTTTTTTCGATTTTTATTAACCCAAGCACAAAAAATCCTGGAGGATGGGACTCTGAAGTAAATTCTAGATACAACCAATATACAGAACAGATCCTTATGATCCTGCCAACGAGTCCTTATGTAGCTAGTCAAGGCCATTTATATGTGGAGTGACCTCAGGAGTCAATCAAAATGATTTTTTTCGATTTTTATTAACCCAAGCACAAAAAATCCTGGAGAATGGGACTCTCAAGTAAATTCTAGATACAACCAATATACAGAACAGATCCTTATGATCCTGGCAACGTGTCCTGATGCAGCTAATCAAGGCCATTTATATGTGGAATGACCTCAAGAGTCAATCAAAATGATTTTTTTTCGATTTTTATTAACCCAAGCACAAAAAATCCTGGAGGATGGGACTCTGAAGTAAATTCTAGATACAACCAATATACAGAACAGATCCTTATGATCCTGCCAACGAGTCCTGATGCAGCTAGTCAAGGCCATTTATATGTGGAGTGACCTCAGGAGTTAATCAAAAAGATTTTTTTCGATTTTTATTAACCCAAGCACAAAAAATCCTGGAGGATGGGACTCTGAAGTAAATTCTAGATACAACCATTATACAGAACAGATCCTTATGATCCTTGCAACGTGTCCTGATGCAGCTAGTCAAGGCCATTTATATGTGGAGTGACCTCAGGAGTCAATCAAATCAAAATGATTTTTTTTCGATTTTTATTGATTTTTATTTATATGTGGAGTGACCTCAGGAGTCAATCAAAATGATTTTTTTCGATTTTTATTGACCCAAGCACAAAAGATCCTGGAGAATGGGACTCTCAAGTAAATTCTAGATACAACCAATATACAGAACAGATCCTTATGATCCTGCCAACGAGTCCTGATGCAGCTAGTCAAGGCCATTTATATGTGGAATGACCTCAGGAGTCAATCAAAATGATTTTTTTCGATTTTTATTAACCCAAGCACAAAAAATCCTGGAGGATGGAACTCTGAAGTAAATTCTAGATACAACCAATATACAGAACAGATCCTTATGATCCTGCCAACGAGTCCTGATGCAGCTAGTCAAGGCCATTTATATGTGGAATGACCTCAGGAGTCAATCAAAATGATTTTTTTTCGATTTTTATTAACCCAAGCACAAAAAATCCTGGAGGATGGGACTCTGAAGTAAATTCTAGATACAACCAATATACAGAACAGATCCTTATGATCCTGGCAACGTGTCCTGATGCAGCTAGTCAAGGCCATTTATATGTCGAGTGACCTCAGGAGTCAATCAAAATGATTTTTTTCGATTTTTATTGACCCAAGCACAAAAAATCCTGGAGGATGGGACTCTGAAGTAAATTCTAGATACAACCAATATACAGAACAGATCCTTATGATCCTGGCAACGAGTCCTGATGCAGCTAATCAAGGCCATTTATATGTGGAGTGACCTCAGGAGTCAATCAAATCAAAATGATTTTTTTCGATTTTTATTAACCCAAGCACAAAAAATCCTGGAGGATGGGACTCTGAAGTAAATTCTAGATACAACCAATATACAGAACAGATCCTTATGATGCTACCAACGAGTCCTTATGTAGCTAGTCAAGGCCATTTATATGTGGAGTGACCTCAGGAGTCAATCAAAATGATTTTTTTCGATTTTTATTAACCCAAGCACAAAAAATCCTGGAGAATGGGACTCTCAAGTAAATTCTAGATACAACCAATATACAGAACAGATCCTTATGATCCTGGCAACGTGTCCTGATGCAGCTAATCAAGGCCATTTATATGTGGAATGACCTCAAGGGTCAATCAAAATGATTTTTTTCGATTTTTATTAACCCAAGCACAAAAAATCCTGGAGGATGGGACTCTGAAGTAAATTCTAGATACAACCAATATACAGAACAGATCCTTATGATCCTGCCAACGAGTCCTGATGCAGCTAGTCAAGGCCATTTATATGTGGAGTGACCTCAGGAGTTAATCAAAAAGATTTTTTTCGATTTTTATTAACCCAAGCACAAAAAATCCTGGAGGATGGGACTCTGAAGTAAATTCTAGATACAACCATTATACAGAACAGATCCTTATGATCCTTGCAACGTGTCCTGATGCAGCTAGTCAAGGCCATTTATATGTGGAGTGACCTCAGGAGTCAATCAAATCAAAATGATTTTTTTCGATTTTTATTGACCCAAGCATAAAAAATCCTGGAGGATGGGACTCTGAAGTAAACTCTAGATTCAACCGATATGCAGTACATCTGCTCGTTTATATTTTCTAGCTATAATGGTCGCTTAAATCAAATTTTTCAACCAAGGCACAGTTGTGGTGGGTCGATGTTTCGCAGTAACTTAAGTTGTAGGCACAAAAAGTTTCAATTTTAGCACCGGAGATGGAAAGCCTGGTGAATCGATTGAATTAAAGAATTCAACAAGATAATTTATACATTTATATGGATAACTGAATTTCCTTCGAATTTATTTTCGATGCAGTAGTGTACGAAATTGAAGTTCATATATGTAATCTATCAATTCAGCAACGGATTGTATTATTTTACAAATTCCTGTGGAAATGTGTTGCATCGATTAGCAATTTCCCAATTCATATATCCAACATTTTCTTGGCGAATTGACCTGCGAGGGTGACTATAAGAATCATCCAATAAATGAATGCACATATTAGTGGAAAGTTCTGTTTCAGAAATATATTTCCAATAATACGAAGGCTTAAAATAGTGATGGGGGCGTGGGTAAGGTTCGTTCAGAGAAATGGCAAAAAAAATGTTTTGGCGATACAGACGAATTTTGATCTATATCTATCTAAGTTTTTATTTTGAGTTTGTATATGATCAACTTTACAATCCCACATCAAGGTTTATTCAGCTTAATGTCCCTAATAATGTATAAAGATCAATGGTTGCATCCAGAAAGTAGATTGAAATAAATATTATGAAAATAAAAAAATCAGCATGAAATTTCCTCTAAAGCTATTTTAACTGATGTTTCTCATAGTTAAAATTATTGCTTTATGAACATCGATTATGACAATTACCTGCTACCAGTTATTACTTCCTGTTTCGATCCTGCGATCTTCGTATTCCCAGCTTGGCCGCTATGTACTTATCTATATATACACTGTCGAACCACGACTATTTATGATAATTTTAATCTCTTTGTGATTACGATTAAGATATACCATAATCCAATCTAAATATGGTTCTTCAATTATACCTTCTATACTTGTCACCATTGGCGTGCGCAAGGGGTGGCTAGGGGGGGCTTTAGCCCCCCCTAATGTTTTGGAATTTTTTAAAAACTTTTATAAGTATGATTATCATGTTCAAGACATACGAGAAACATATGAAACTTACTGCATAACTCATTTTGTTTAAACAAGCCATGTAATCTTTGAACGCCTCGATAAAATCAACAGTCGAAACAAGTTCGTTGAAATCAGGAATCTCGATAAGAAGATAAGATTGCTGAGAGGAAGCGGTAACTGCAGCAAAGATTCGGTTACCGATTTAAAAATACAAGAGTGCTGGCGATCAATTTAATTTTTTGTTTTGACTAA
Organism: Topomyia yanbarensis; assembly: GCF_030247195.1. Taxonomy (NCBI): domain Eukaryota; kingdom Metazoa; phylum Arthropoda; class Insecta; order Diptera; family Culicidae; genus Topomyia; species Topomyia yanbarensis. Next base: position 99,176,336 of record NC_080670.1, on the reverse strand, counting down.
ATTTTTTAAACTTTTTATTGCAAAGGCACATATGGCGATTCCAGGAGGAATGGAAAGTGATAACAAGAGAAACTTTCAACTTTCTTCTAACAGTAATATAATATTAAAAGAACTTTTCGAATTGTAGATATATGTTACTTGTTTGGATAACAACTTATTCTGCTTCTGTTTTTTCTCTTTAATCACATTAAATTAGCTAGAGATTACTAAGTAGCAAAATTATAAAAATTCTAGTAATGAAAGGATTTGGATTATACAGATAGGAAATATGGCGATTTGCATGTTAAAGAAGGATGACTCTGCTGTTGCCGTGAGACATTTCTAGCTTTCCGATATGTAAATATTTAATCCTTGCTCTCACTTGCGTACTATGGCTCTAAATTTCAATATCTTTACTTTCATTACTAAGTAATCTCTAGCTAATTAAATGTCGCTAAAAGGAAAAAAACTGTGCAAGAACTCTTCTTTATACGAAGGAGAAATAGGAGAAAAGGTTTTTGTGAAGCATATAAAAAAATGATAGTTTTTATTGTAATTTGTTATATTTTTACTGAAAAAGCAATACAAAATTATGATAAATATTGGGTTATTTGCCCTAGCATATAACCCATATATTGAAGTTTCATTTATAGAAAAAAAATGCTTCTGAAACATCTGAAAACATTCCTTTAGGAAACTGAAAAAATACCTATATTAATAAACATAGTTTAATAGTGAATACCAAAAAATATATGTTTATATTTCATATTTCATGGAAAGCATGAGATATATAATTGCGCCTTTAGGACAAAAAGTGTTGAGGAACGACCACCAAGAGATTGCCTGATCATAGCGTAGCATCAAATTCATAAAGCGATCAGTTCAGCAGTTACATGACTTTCGAATAACAGGCGAGCAAATTGGTTTGATGTGGGGTGCCAACGAGCCACAGATGAGAAAAATCAGACTAGGAGCTTATTGATCACACTGGTTATATGTTGAAACAGTGTGATGAGCTGAAAGCCGCTGAAAAATCATGACGATCATGACAGGGCGCATAAGGCTTGAGAATTATAGACTAGCATGTTAAGGGTGTAGCGGATATATAGATGTAATTAAGGAAAAGTAAAACTATCGAAAAAAAAGAGCACGTACAAATTACTGTATTATTATAATAACGAAACGAACAAAAACTATAAAAAGACTTCCGCTGTACATGACTCTTGAAGTTGACTCTGTCTTTGATGAGCGAAGGCAACTGTTCAGTCGATAAACAACCCTGAGAAGCAGGGTGGGATACCAAATGTGAAAACGGTACTTTTCGTGGTACGACGGTTGCCATGGATGTGAGTGCTAGATGAGAGTGTGCGAACGAAATGACCGTGAGAGAAACTCTAGGAGAGAGAGCATGGGTATAACGGGAAGAACGGAAAAACGAGTCACCTGTAAAAGTAGGCTTTGGAAATATTTTCGTTCTTTCGGAAAATAATTCATTTGCGAACGGACGTGTTTAAAATTCGTTTAAGCGGAAACAGACGTTCCGAGAAAAATGGCGTCGAAAAGGATGTCGGAAAGCATGCCCTCAGAGCGGTACGACAATGGCGCAGTCGGTATTGAAGCAAATGAACCACCGCGGTAAGTTAACAATTAAAATAAGCATTAGCTTATTTTACGGTAACCATGTAAATCAAAAAAAAAGAAGAAAAGCCATTAAAAAAAAGAAAAAAAAAATCGAATTATGCGATATGGTAAATGAAAAAAAAAATATGAATCATGCGATATGATAAAAGAAAAAAACAAATTTAACTATGCGATATAGTGCGTAGTTAGCAATTGAAAAAAAAAAAAAAATAAGAAGAGCAAGTAAGCCTAGAAAAAAAATCGAAATTGGGCCCAAATAGAAAATGAAAAAAGCGATTGAAAAAAAAGATTACGATGATGATAAAAAAAAACGAAGAAAAAAAAAATAAGCCATTCAAAAAAAACAGCTTAAAATGATTAATACAAAAAAAAAGAATTAGGCGATTCACACAAAAAAAGCGAAAAAAAATCTATATAAATGAAATGAAAGAAAAAAAAATGTTAATTTTTGTTATTTGATGTTTCTATTTTAGAAAATCGAAAAAGAGAAATTCCAAATTCGAATCAGTTCTGAAAGAACTAGCAACGGCGAAGGCCAACAATGCATTGTTGAACGAAGAATGGAGTAAGGCACAGGAAACGATCAAATCACTTCAAGCTACTTTGAATACGCCCAGAAGTGAGGCAAGCGATGTAAACAGTGATGAATTTAATGGAGATGTTGGACCATCGAGCACGCACTTTCTCGCAAATCAGAGAGAAGCTAGTACAGAATTATCACGCTTCATGTCTTCTGTAAATCAGATGTCGGTTTCATCGGTAACAGTACCAGAGTGCAAACCATTAGTGGGCAGTGAAGAGATCGGACGACAGGATTTTGAAGCATGGAAGGAGCTACTGTTAGATTCTATGCAGCTCGCCGGCATAGTGGACGAAGCCACGCAGTTTATAATATTCAAGGTCAAGGCCGGACAAAAGCTCCTGGAGATTTTCAGGAATACGAAATCGACCAGCCAGGCTCCAGATCAGAACGATCATCCATTTTTGAATGCGATGTTTCGTTTGAAGGCGTATTTCACTTCTGGATCGGACGTCATGCTGCAAAGAAGAAGATTAGCTTTAATGGAGCAGAAACACGACGAAAATGATCTGTCATTTATTATGCGGGTTGGCGCAACGGCCAGATTGTGTGAGTTTGTCGCAGATAAGGAATTCGAAGAGATTGTTAGTACAGTGGCAGAGTATGCACATAACCGAGAAGTACGTACGGCTGCCCTTAAACTACTAAGCAGAAAGGGAACATTTACGGACCTAGTGGATGAAGTTCGTGAAATTGAGGCGATTCGGTTGAACGAGGAATATTTCAACAAAAGGCATGGTGATCAGAATCAGGTAACGATTGCACGTGTAGCCGAAGCAGAGGCTTATCCACGCTACAGTGGAAGACCGGGTCGTGGTAGGTATGATACCCAACACACTCCCAGGGGTGGAGCTGTGTACGCTCGAAATACGAATTGGAGAGGATCAAACAGTTCGATTCCGCAACGATGCTTTAGGTGCAATAGCTTGTATCACAAATCGACTAATTGTTTCGCCATGGATAAAATCTGTCGGAATTGTGGTGTGAAAGGACACCTACAACGTGCATGTCGCTCATTTGTACGAGAGAAATCTATGCAGCAACAAGGTGAACGCGTGAGAGATCAAAAGCTGTCAGAAATTTCCGCTGTGAGCACGAAAGAGGAGGACAAACTTGAAGATCAGATCATTCCAGATACCGTAAGTGATACATCTTGAACAGTACTCATGCAATTATGAAATAATGAAGTAGAATAATAGCTCATAATTTGTTAAACTGAACTTATCAGATAATTGAATTCTAAATAAAAAAAACATGGAAACAGATGTTAAATATTCTATCTGACAATATTTCAATAATTGAATCGAGTTAAAAAAAAGATAATAAATAAAATAAAGAGAAAAAAATCTAAGTTGAAAATGTTTGCTTTGACAGGTTAACGTTCCCCAAATACACGACCTTACTACTTCCATGGTTGCGCAGCTAGCACATGGTCGAGATGATGGAGTGATAAAGGCTTTAGTGTCGGGATTTCCTTGTGAATTTCTTATAGACTCGGGGGCACAAGTTAACACGATTACCGAGCAGTCGTTCATGAAGATAATCGAGAACGAGGATTACAAAAAGGGTTTGCATAACATGCAATACGGGTCAGATCAAACTCTGAAAGCTTATGCTGTTTCTGGACAGATACCAGTAATAGGGATGTTTGAAGCTTTTTTGTTTGTGTCGGAAGATAGGCCGGTGTTATTGGAGAAATTTTATATCGTGAAGGAGTCGCGATCATTACTCGGTAGACCAACGGCGACACGCTACTGTATTCTACTGTTAGGGCTTCAGGTACAGGCATATACGGATGCCTCAAGAGAATCACAGCACTATTGTGTCGATATTGCGACCATATGTTCCGAGAAAGCTTTTCCAAAATTCAGTATCCCACCGGTTATAATCCGGTATGACGAAACGAAGCCTCCTTGTAGGAATATATTTTTCAACATTCCAATAGCCGTGAAACCACGAGTTGAAGAGAGATTGCAGCAATTGGTGGCGGCTCACATTATCGAAAAAATAACAGACGAGATGGACCATTCATTTTGCTCATCCATGCTGGTAATCCCTAAAGGCAAAGAGGATTTTCGATTGGTGATTGATCTTCGAGGGCCAAATCAGTACATCCTTCGTACTCCTTTTGCAATGCCCACACTAGAAAAAATCTTGGCGGATTTGAAAGGAGCTAAATGGTTTTCAACCATAGATCTTAGCAATGCTTTCTTTCATATTGAGCTCCATGAAAACAGCCGCCATTTGACGAATTTCATGACTGAATTTGGAATGTTCCGTTGCGTCAGATTGCCGTTTGGTCTTTGTAACGCCCCAGATATCTGCCAAGAAGTGCTTCAGAGGAAGATTCTAGGAGGCTGTAAAGGTGTCAAAAATTATCTTGACGATATCTTGATATTTGGAGAGACCGAAGAAGAACACGATGTCAATTTGTCAGCAGTATTGGACCGTCTAAAGGAACATGACGTGCATATCAACAAATCTAAATGTGTGTTTAAAAGCCAAAGTCTTCCGTTTTTGGGGTTCGTTTTGACTCCTGATGGATGGCAAATCGAAGACGAAAAGTTGAGCGCCATCAAAAATTTTCGGAGACCAGAAAACTGTTCGGAAGTAAAGAGCTTTCTCGGACTAATAACCTTCGTCGATCGCTTCTTGCTACACCGTGCCACGGAGACTTCGCATTTGCGTACGTTGGCCAGCGCCGAAAAGTTTTATTGGACAAACAAAGAGGAAATGGAGTTTGTAAGGCTACAGAACGAAACGTTGAACCGGATCAAGACTTTGGGATATTTCAGCACCACTGATAAAACGGAACTGTTTGTAGATGCGTCTCCTGTTGGCTTGGGAGCAGTTCTGGCACAGTTCAATAGCGCAAACGTACCCAGAATCGTCGCATGTGCTTCCAAAAGTCTGACAACAACGGAACAAATATACCCCCAAACGCACAGAGAGGCCCTAGCAGTTGTCTGGGGAGTGGAGCGATTTTCGTTTTATCTAACGGGTCGCCCATTTACTGTGAGGACAGATGCAACCGCGAACGAATTCATATATAATTGTCAGCATAGAATTGGGAAGAGAGCCATCTCGAGAGCCGAAGCATGGTCACTAAGACTGCAAGCGTACGATTTCTCTCTAAAAAGAGTTGCTAGCAAGGATAACATCGCGGATGTTCTTTCCCGGTTGATCCAGTGTTCTCAGGAAGCAGAACCCTTTGAAATCGAGAATGAGAATCATCTTCTGTATGCTCTGGATGGGGGCATGAACATTACGCTAGACGAAATTGAAAAACAGGCGGAGACGGACGAGGAAATGCAAAACTTGTGCTTGGCGTTGAAGTTCGATACATGGCCACGCAGCTTGCGGCGGTTTGAGTGCCAGAAAAAGGATCTGCATTACCTCGGTTCCTTAATATTCAAAAACGAGACAATCGTACTTCCACAAACATTACGCGAAAAAGCTCTACAGTCAGCTCATGGAGGACATGCGGGGGAGGTCGCTATGAAGAGGATTATGCGAGAATTTTTCTGGTGGCCAGGGATGGCAAAGGACACGGAAAATTTTGTTAAAAGCTGCGAAACTTGTACGTTACTATCCAGAAGAAATCCCCCACTTCCGTTATCATCTCGCGAATTGCCAGAGGGCCCATGGGAAATCCTTCAAATAGATTTCTTAACAGCAACGGGTTTTGGTTCGGAGAAGTTTCTGGTAGTTACGGATACGTACTCACGATACCTGCATGTAATCGAGATGCACAATTTGAACGCTGAAAGTACGAATGCCGCTCTTTGCGATATTTTCAAGCTCTGGGGTTGCCCAAAGATTTTGCAAAGCGACAACGGTCCGCCATTTCAGAGTACAAACTTTTGTAACTTCTGGGAAGAGAAGGGCGTAAAAGTTCGTAAAGCTATTCCCTTAAGTCCGCAATCGAACGGTGTGGTAGAGCGGCAAAATCAAGGGATTATTAAAGCCCTGGCGGCGGCTCGAATTGATGGAAACAATTAGCGGTCAGCCCTTCAACGATTTGTGCATAATCACAATACTCTTGTGCCTCATGCAAGGCTGAAGGTCACGCCGTTTGAGCTGATGGTAGGGTGGAGGTTTCGAGGAACATTCCCAAGCCTCTGGAAGGAGAATATCGGAAAAGAGTTGGATAGAATTGATTTGAGAGAAAGGGATTCGGAAGTAAAACTTGCTAGCAAGAAGCATGCGGACATGATTAGAGGAGCAAGGGAGTCCGCTATAAAAATTGGCGATATTGTTCTCCTACATAAACAACGGAAATCGAAAACTGACGCTTCATTCTCACCGGAACGCTATACAGTTATTGCCAGGCAAGGCGCAAAAATAGTGGTAATGAGTGGAAACGGAATACAATATGCTCGTAACGTCCACGATGTAAAACTGGCCCCATTTACAGAGGAAATGAATCCTACAAGCAGTGAGCAACTCGATGCTATACCAGACGATCCCACACAAACATCTTCGTAGACGGGTATGACGGAATTTCCTGATGAGGTGGGTCCTCAGCTAACTGAGCGAATTCTTCGTTCTAGAAGCGAACTTAAGAAGCCGTTGAGATTTGATAAAAATTTGTTTATCGTATATATCACTAAATAGCATAAATGCATTTCAAATAACAATAAACACCAAGTAAATTTCTGTATTAATCAGCTCTTTCTTTGGAAAATGAGATTAATCTACCACACGCGTATGCGATATTGTTGCAATTTGTTTGATTCGCATTCAACCGGTTTCTAATTCGCTCTAATTCCATATTCGGCAAGAAAATCCATTAAAGTTAACCATCCATCTCAACGTATTTCGTTGAATCCCGTATTCCACTCTGAAAAAAAAGCTCCACAGCCACTGTTGGTATTCTTTGTTAACATTCGATACGAGGTAGCTTTGCTACTACAAATCGCATCCCATATTTTTACTAAACAGCTCCGATAATCAGTTTTGGCACCGAATTCAAAGGTCGCTAAGCAACTGTAACACCTGCGTTTTGTAGTGTGAAGGCAACCAGCATCGAATAAAGAAATTTCCTTATAACATAAGTATAAACGAGACGGTTTGTTACAATTCCTTCGTAACAAAACAATTGCAGAGAGCACCTAATATTGAAACTATACCGCTAAATTCTACTTGTCTACAGATAGTTCTCATTAGAATTACGCAGTAGTATAAGGAATAGGTGCTTTTGTGTGAGACTTTCGTAATGTCATTACTGAGCAGGGACATGCTCAGATAAAGGCACCCAACAGGTCGCTCATAAAGTGACAGATCAGTAGGGGCATGCTTCGCTGTAGTAAATCGGTGAGCGATAGTTTGCGCTAGTGTCCGGTAGAGCGATATAGTATTATATATTAAAAAAAATCTAAATACCAGAAGTATTCAGATTTGTATTGACACAAACGCCAAAGGGTTTTAGGAAAGAGAGTACAGAAGGGGAATATTGTAGCGGATATATAGATGTAATTAAGGAAAAGTAAAACTATCGAAAAAAAAGAGCACGTACAAATTACTGTATTATTATAATAACGAAACGAACAAAAATTATAAAAAGACTTCCGCTGTACATGACTCTTGAAGTTGACTCTGTCTTTGATGAGCGAAGGCAACTGTTCAGTCGATAAACAACCCTGAGAAGCAGGGTGGGATACCAAATGTGAAAACGGTACTTTTCGTGGTACGACGGTTGCCATGGATGTGAGTGCTAGATGAGAGTGTGCGAACGAAATGACCGTGAGAGAAACTCTAGGAGAGAGAGCATGGGTATAACGGGAAGAACGGAAAAACGAGTCACCTGTAAAAGTAGGCTTTGGAAATATTTTCGTTCTTTCGGAAAATAATTCATTTGCGAACGGACGTGTTTAAAATTCGTTTAAGCGGAAACAGACGTTCCGAGAAAAATGGCGTCGAAAAGGATGTCGGAAAGCATGCCCTCAGAGCGGTACGACAAAGGGCAGTGTAAAATTCAGGAGTTGAAAAAACGGCACGAAGTGGTCGCCCACGTAATCTCGATGATGGTTGGAAAAGAAACTGCAATCTGAATGTTGGATGGCCGCATATGACTTATCTACAGACTCGATTGTGATAATTATAGAGACATAACGCGCCTCAATATCGTTTATAAGGTACTCTTCCGTGTTCTGTTTAGCAAGCAGATTTTTTTTCTGTGATTACCCCAGCGGGCTACAAGAAGACAAACGACGAACCATTGCCTTATGACAATACTACTAGTGCCCTGGTAATACAATTAAAAGATAAATTGAAGCATGTACTCGAAAATACGATTCTATACAGTGTACGAAGAAACGAAACCATAATCACATGCTTCTTGGTTTCATGAAAGACTTCGGAATTGACGTCGATTACAAACTTGTCAAAAATGTAACTTGATATAACTTCTGACAAAATACTACTAAAACTTTATTGTTAAATACTATGATGAAGAAAAGAAAATGGAAAATAACTCCATGCATGCTAACGACGAAAAGCTTTTGGGCATGTAGCGCGCAAGAGAGAGATTCGCTAGAGTGATCAGTAGACAATCTGAAGGGCGTCGTCGACTTGGAGGGAAAGCGTTGTTCTCGCTGAAGTTATGCAATCGAGGAAAATATGTGTGTGGAGCGTAACAAAAAGTGGCTTACAGAAAATCTCTAATGCATTCTACCACGGCACTATGGGAAGGTTCCATACAAACAGGTGGCGAAAAATATATTCTTTCACGAAAAGCTTGCTTGAGTTGTTAATGTTGTACATTATTAATTTCATTATTACTTATAATGGACGTATCCAGGATTAAAAACCTTAAAGGAGGAAGGGGAAGGGAAGGGGGGCTTGGTGTAAAGTATGCAAGTTTAATTTTTTTCAAAGAAAATATTAGCAATTCAAAGAATTTTAGTCAATTCATTCACTTTCCACATAATGATGCAACATTTGAACAATATTTGCTTAAATTTTCATTGGGCGAGTGATACTGTTTCTTCGAAGGCACCTTTAAAAAAATGCGGTGCGCATTATTACTCAAATTCTACTGGAACAATCGTTTCGAAATTTTGCACAGTTCTTCTTCACATCATTCTCCAGGTAACTACGAGACCTTTCGTTAAAATTATTACTATACCTATTTTTACAATAAAATGTTTTTTTAGCGAAAATGGGATTTTTGGCTTTAAAGCGGTACGAAAAACTTAAAAATCAAAAAGTAAAAACTCAGATTACATGTGCTTACCCCTCAAAAAGATAGTGACGAAGAGAGAATGAAAGTCGCGAAAGAGGCAGATAAGTATTTTAATTTATTTATTTACATAGAAGTAAATAGAAAAATGTGTGAAGTGCTTAGGCTATTTGGTGATTATTTCAATGTCGATATGACCAATGGGCTTTAAAGGTAATGTCGCTCTTTCAGGTGATTGCTATGCAAATATATCTTCTTCATATTTATAGCTTGCGATTATTTTTGATTCATTTGGAATTCTTGTTCCGGAGATACAGATTAATGGATCCTATATAAACCAGTATCATGAAAACGAAATAGTTAAGACTATCAGAATGTATTAAAAAATTTCTTGGCCACAAACACTGTTTTTTAACGAATCCGAAGCTCATTAATATAAGCATGAAAAGTGAATTGTAAATCATGCTTTTTGGTATAATAAGAATTTCGTCGCTGTTCTGCTATCTTATGACAAGTGCCATTTATCACATTTCGAGAAAAACGATTTTTAAAGCTTGAGATTGAATATCTTGAAGCGTATAAATGGTTTAAACAATTCAAAGAATACAATTGATTGCGAATTTTTAATATAAATGTAAACAAAAGTCGCGCTAACACGTATCACAGGTGTGTATTGATGACAAAATTTTTATGACGTGTCATAATCGTGCATGGAAAATTTTCCATGGAAAAAATCATCAATTTTTAACTTTTATTCATATCCTTGGCTTCATTCGGTCTATAAACACTCGGTGAGATGCATTTTGAAGGCAATGAGTCAGGGAATCTAGAAAAATCGTTATTTTTGGTTACAGTGTTTCCAAATATGCTATATTTCAAGTTTAAAACTTAAACTGCATTTTTCTCACAATTCGTGTATTTATGTGTGTGTGTGTTTCTCAGGTAGTTTTACACATAAAAACATATTATACATCAAGATAACTTGAGCCAATAGCCAGACACAGTCATTTGAAGTGAAAAAATTAAAATTTCTCAGCACGTTTCTCGCAGTATGTCAGTAACTAAGCAGAATGTCAAAATTCAGAAAATGCCGCTTTGTAGAGATATTTTGGACAAGTGATATCTAATTCAATTTACCCCAAAATGGCGTTTGTCATAAGATAGCACAACAGCGACGATTGATCGTGTTAACGGTAACTTGGGGGTTTCAGTACAACTCAGTACCATTTGTTGCTACACAGTAATGTTGTATGACATAAATGTAGTCAGATCAGCTATCTTTTCAATACATCGTCTCTAATTGTAATCCTCGTTCATTTAATTGTGGAATATGGAACACTCAACCGAAACATGTATGAAATGAAATGAAACATGAATTATCCTTCTCTGGTCTAGTCAGCGATGCCAACCTTCCAGTTTAAACTGGATTCTTCCAGTTTTTTTTACAACATCCAGTCAAACAGACAATCGGAAAAATCTTCCAGTTTTTTGAAATTTTAGCCAGTTTTATCCAGTTTTTTTAATATTCATTTGTTTAGTTTTCTTTCTCACAAATTGTAACTCGATTCACAGAATTTTCAAGCAAGCGATGGGATGATGCAGAGTGCCGCAGAATAAGATTTAAATCCACCGTGACCTGAACTCTTTTTATACTACTTGTGAGTAAAACGGAACAAGAATGTACATTTTGATACGATTTCAAATGAATTTTACTCAAACATAAAGGTGGCAGTACATTGTGTCAAATATTTACATGAACATTTGTTGTATTCGCAGCTAGTTGCTATACTATCGTAAGAAAGGATTAAGCGCATTCTCAAGTTTAGTAAAGGGTCTTAAATTTACGATTTTGTGGATTTTAAGTAGATTGAAAGTCTTCAAAACAGTAAAATTCGTAACTATTAGAATTACATTCAAATTCAGATGTTTTAATATTTTTTAAAATTTGGACAACAATATCAAAAACTGACTCAAATTTTCAATAAAAGGTTTGGAACATACGTGTTTACTTAAAATTACGTTCATTGAATCGTTGACTTAAACATAACAAGAGTATAGTAGGTTTTTTCGAGTATCCAGTTTTTTCCAGTTTTTTTTCTAGAAAGGTTCCAGTTTTTTTGAAAAAAATGTTGGCAACGCTGGGTCTAGTAGTTGAGACAGCCAATAAAACTTCAAGTGAGGCGTTCTCAGCTTAGGGCAAATTAGGGCAACTAAAATCTTCGCTATTAGTTAAAAGATACCTTGCATCCCCCATCGAAAGTTTAAGGGGGACATTGGAGGCCTTTTTTGCCGGATCCAATTTGTGGATATTTTAGGACATTGAATGGTTATTTTGCATATAACTTCATATCAATACGATATATATGCATTTCTAATAAATTAATCACAAAGCTGGCGTTCTTAGCTTTAAAATGGCATATTTCAACATATGTTTCATCTAAAGTTCAGCAAAGATACGTACAGTTGAGAAAATGCACATGATATGTCTATTTTTCATAATTTTTATCTTTAGACATCCATATTACACAGTTAAGTTAAATATTTTTCCGAGATACTCTTCTTAGCGACAGTTTATATTAATACTCAGTAAAGAATTGAATTAAATTGGAGTTGATGCAATTTTCGATTTTGCCTCCCCATAGTGCATGGTTTGCATCAAATACCCGGATTCTTCGGTCGTTATAAATAGCACTGGTTTACGAAAAAAATTGATTTCTTTCCTAACTATGTTTTCTAAATGTATTTTGGACCAGTCACACCCACCTCGAAAAGTGTTAATATTTTTTTTCCTACAGAAAGACTATTTTAAACTTGATTCTCGGAGTTGTTCAGAAGTTTTTGTTGGTTTCAATTTTTCTTATAAATACAATAGAGATTCACCCAAACCTATAGATAGAGATTTTTCATAAAGTATAATTGTAATATTTTGGTGAAAATCTTGGTGAGAATGCACATATTATCCTGAAAGTAGATATCATAAAATAAAATTTAAAAAATTAAAAGTAGAATCAAATTATTTTTTAAGCCTAAAGCCTATAGTTGTTACGGAATTTAATTAGCAAGGGACTGGAAGGTGAAGTATATTTTTCAATATTAGCCATAGTACTCAAGGGAGAGCAAGAAGTTGAATGGTGAAAGTTTAGAAAAGCGTGGAAAGGGTCATATGAGCAAGCTTAGAGTTTACCTGCGACTTAACCCTTTGTCTGCTACCGTAGGAGTCAGGATCTTTTGGCATTGGAAATGTGGATCACCTGAGTCTACGGCATGTCCGAACAAGCTTAACGTAACTTGTTACTTCATGCTGTCGGAACCGACAGCGATATGTGCAGTGCGAACAGATTTCAAGTAATGTTTGTCTGCTGTCCAGAAGGTGCCATCATGTTGTCGAAGCGGTGCCGGAAACTGCGTCAGGACTTCATGAAGGCTGTCAAAGCTAATCCAGGACCTTCGGGCATGGATGTGGGAAGTTTTCTTCAAGTACAGATCTATCAAGCAATAGAACTGGACCGTAAAGCACAACATTACGGCCAAAATCGCGGGTCTGAAAAACGTATGTTCAGGATCTGAACACATTTAATAAATACAAAGGCTGATGAGACGTATGTCAAATTTAACTTGAAACAGCTTCCGGGACAGAGGCTTTATGTTGTCAAAGATCACTGAGATATTTCAAAGGAGTATAAATTTGGTGTTGCGGACAATTGCAGTAATGGCCGTAAAGCTCCAATTTACGAAAAACAAAATTTCAATGAAGTTGAGAATGTGTAATATTAATTTCTTCTAGATTTATAAAATAAATGAAACAACGTAAATTTCAATAACAAAATAAAATAACTGTTTCATAATCAAACTTATACCACAAATCTAACTGATAATGAAGGTCATAACTGAAAGTTTTGAATCTGTTAGCCATCCCCCCCAGCCACTAATAGAAAAGGCTGCGCACGCCTATGCTTGTCACACCACAACCGACATTTTTTCCGCAAGCCATTTTTTCTTAATACGTAAAATGCGTACATTTTTATTGTTTAAATATTGATTGATAATTAGTGAAGTGCTATATAGATGTGATTATTTTTACGAACGATTTTGCAGTTTATTTCAATTGCAAATTGATTCGTATACAATGTTTCAAAATTGTCATGAATATTCCAGATTTACAATTTTGTTTTAAGTTGGAGTGGACTCATAAATCACTTTAAGTAAATGTTGTATTTCCATCATAGGTTTGCATTTTATGTGAACTTTATACAACAGAACAAAATTTTTACTTACACTACACTATTTATGTGTAATTTATTTTAAACTTTCACATACGATTGCTGGTTTGCGGGGTTAGAGTTATAGTGTACATCGCATGTCTCCTGAAGACTCACTCTAACTCGCCTAATCTTCAATATTTTGCGGTGAAAATTTAGGCAAATATTGCTCAAAACCTACATTATTGACTGAATAGACTCGGTACCCCTTTAAAAAAAATTTGAGGGGGGTTTTTTTCCTTAAAAAAATATGTACCTACTCTTTCAATATAACAGTGTTACATTCTTTGCTTATACCCGAATTTTGATTGATATTGTAAGTAGCGTTTTCCGTAAGCGCAAGATTTAGTGGCTATTTTAGAGCAGAACAGTTCATCCATCATCCAGCAATGTTGATTCTACTTCAGATGAAGCAATCGCAAGTGCAATTTTCGATTTAATTTTCAACCTAATTTAATTTACGACGAATTCATACAATTCAACAGTATTGTATTGTCATTCGCGTAAAATTTCTCTATCAAATTAATACTTGCCATTCCATTTGTGTGTTGGTAAACCTAAATGAAATAAAATAAACCTAATTACAATAAAGTTTTAGATGACCCCCATCCCCTTCCTCGGCTCAAGTATGCTTCCTCCCAACATCATGCAAAAATCCACCTCATGAGGTGACCATCTCCTTGATGGAAGAAACACTTATGTCAAAATCGAATTCGTCGCTAATAATCGCATTGAATGAATTAGATAAGGATTACTTCAAAAAATTCACCCCCCTTCCTTTCGTGGTCCCCCCACCCATCATGGCCACCTCCTTAGTGGGAGAAAAAAAATAAAAAAAAGAATTTTTTCAACTTTTCGCGAACTTTTTATATTGAAGGGCAGGTTGTTGGCAGTTGAAAATCGATAGTTTTGGACATTTTCAATTCACAAGAGGATCCACCAGTGCACAGTGTTTCCAATGTGTCAAAAGGGGAAAAGAAATTCTTTAGCCACGAAAAAACATTTTTTAGCTATTGTGTCTTCAGCAAACTTTATTTATATTTTTTGCATTCAAAACGTATTAGTTGGGTGATTAATCCCTCTAAAGCTGAGAAGCAAGTTTCTGTTTGGTCATTCATGAAAATAAAAAAAAATTGGCAAAGTTGTTGAGCATATCTTTAGTATTAATTTTGCTGAAGAGACTATGTGTCTATCTGTCGATTTTAATACACATTTGTGGAGATATCTTTGATATACCCCTGAAAATTACTTTTTTCAAAATACTTTCCCTGGAAAATTTGCAGAATTCCAAAATGTTCCAAGATTTTGTTCTGCATAAAGAAAATACATAATTTTTGTAATGTAAGTTTATTTGTATCTCTTACAACATAGCAGTTATCGAATGTTTTAGTGTCCAAAAAGTAATATTTTGGCAAATTTCCGCAGACGAAGCTATACCAATACGAATCTGTAAAACAAACACTATAAAAACCGTTTGGTGAGCTCTAGCCTACGTTCAAGTCAAATTCAAGTAAATTCCTTCTTTAGCATTTTTGCCTTTCTCATATATTGCCTTTCTCATATAGAAAGGTTATGCAATCACTCTGAAAAACGTCAACCTAATCCCGGCCCGGAGGGCCAAGTGTCATATCCCATTCGACTCAGTTCGTCGAGATCGGAAAAAGTATGTATGTGTGTGTATGTGTGTGTGTATGTATGTGCGTATGTGTCAAATAATGTCACTCATTTTTCTCAGAGATGGCTGGACCGATTTGCCCAAACTTAGTCTCAAATGAAAGGTGCAACCTTCCCATCAGCTGCTATTGAATTTTGGATCGATCGGAATTCTGGTTCCGGAATTACGGGTTTAAGAGTGCGGCCACACAGAAATTTCTCATATAAACTATAGGAAAAATTAAAAATAGAATTTTTATTTTTGATGCTAAATGTCTTCAAGGTGCATGAAACGTCGAGCTTTGATGCAAACTCGAAAAAAAATTTGACGACTATTCACTTTTTTGGATTTTGGCACATTTTTGCCTTTCTCAAATAGAAAGGTTATGCAATAACTCTGAAAAACGTCAACCTAATCCCGGCCAATTTTTTTTTTGACTCGCATAGGGTTTCTGGATTTTAACAGGGGCGTAGTTGATGGTTTAAGGAGAGGGGTTACACCCCCCCCCCTCTACCGTTCACTCCCCTCTCTTAAAAATCTCCTTAAATCACCCCTCAGCCCTCATACCCCTCCCCATCAACCCCATCATCTTTAAACCATCACTATATCACAAAGCAAACCAATTTAAGCTGGGGAGTCGTTCGTTCATGGAACTTTCGCCCACCTCACATACCCACCCCCGCATGACAAAATGAGTTAGCAAGCAAATAACATTGATCTAATACTGATTAGGCTAATGAAGTACGAATTTTTTTGTTTCAAGTGTTTCACCGTCGACACATAGCTCATCAAGTTCGTGGCTGGCAAGCTATTGTGTATAAATGCAAAGTGTACTAAGAATGTAATGGACATTTCCACAACTATGTTGAACATAAAAAGCCTCCGTGCTATAGTTCAGAGAAATGAGAAAGGCACAATTGCACCGCTAGGTGGATTAAAATAGGTTTTTCTTATCTTAGAGATGTAAAATACACAAAAATGAAAATACTGTACTGTAAGAACTCCTTAAGGGGAAACTTAATGGAACTGCGCGCGGGGCTTTGCCGATTTTTTAAAAATCGCCGGTAAAAAAAATCGAAAAAAGGAATACATACAAAACTCGAGCATCGTCTAAGCTACATTTTAGTATTTTT
Source organism: Topomyia yanbarensis (assembly GCF_030247195.1). NCBI lineage: Eukaryota > Metazoa > Arthropoda > Insecta > Diptera > Culicidae > Topomyia > Topomyia yanbarensis. The sequence continues at coordinate 99,159,907 of NC_080670.1, read as the reverse complement.
TAAGTTGCAAAATTTGGTGTTTTGTTCGAATGGTGTACCGGTAAAGCTTTGATTTTCAAATTTCTCTTATATTTCCTATGCAAGTGCTACTTTTTATTTACATACATTTGTTGAGAATTTTATAAGAAACATTTCCACCGCTTACATCACATAGAATCGAAGCACCGTTTCAGAGATATGTACATTTTGCCGTACATTAAATCATATTTAGAAAAATCATACTTGCGCCGCTGCGGATTAAAAATTTTACACTGTTGCCGTCATTTTACCCATGCTTGGTTGGAATGCAAACGAAATGAAATCCCACGTGCTCCTGTTGACTTTTAAATTATTCGAAGTCATTTCCCGCTAATCGGACCAGTTGACATTGGTCATGTTATAGAAATGTATTTTGAATAAATTGATTTTTTACAGAAAATACTACAAGTTTTATTTTATCCTCGCGGAAGTCCCATTAGTGGTACACTAAACGAGCAGCCGCCGTTGCTCAAAGATGATTTCGCTAGAGTTTCTCAACGTGGTGCACTCGGGGCACTAGCATGACTGGCGCCGGAAAGTTATTATTATGAATTAGAAATGTATGATGTAAATTTTGTAGTAATATAAAAAGCCTCCTAACTAAAATGCATTTAAACAGTGTTTTATTAGAAATGCTACTTCTGCTTTACTACAAATAATCTGTTAACTAAAATAAATTTTGCAACTGAATTGATCAGAAATATGAATTTAATTTTATGATATGCAGTGTTCAGGTACCCGACGACGCGGATCATTGTTTATTTTATAACAGCAGATAGATGGTTTTCGATAACATGTCTCCAAAATGTAGATTGAAGTTTCTATAAACATTTTGTGCATAGATATTATTATAACATGTTCTAGACCAACACAGCACAAGTTAGTTGGTGCTTCAGGCATGTCTGACAGGTTCACAGTTTTTTGAAACTGTTTGTAATCTGTGAATATGAATTAATTAAATTCACCGCCAAGGAAAAGGATCTCAACACGCAGCAGCAAACAGCGTCAACAAGATCTGAAAGACCGACATTCATAGCATTCTTTTTAGTTATTGTAAAAAATTAAAAGACCCACGGCTCAGTTGTGCTAACGCATTGAGCCGTTTCAAATAAATCTGATCTGATATCTGATGTATTTTTTTTTGTTATTCGAAGTGAACCTGCAAAATGCTCTACGAAATTCTAAATCAATTTCATTTAAACAAACATGTTCTAAGTATTATTTTACTCTTTGAATCCTTTTCAAATCAAACACGGAAGACTGGCACCTAATAATTGAGCTGCTTTGATCATATTGTTGGGTATTGAGCCCACAAAAAATTCTAAAAATCATTTTTCAAAATAAAATGCTAATTTCAAACATTTATAGATCAGGTAAGAATGAATGCGTACTCGTATGATTTTGTATAGGTTGTTACGCACAATGTCAAAGAAATTATCCTAAGTTTGCTTCGAAGTCATCATCAGACAATTGTTGATTTTATTTTATCTTTTATCAAACTGGAATTAATTTCTGAGACCTCATGAGTACTTTGCATAATTTCCAGAAAGGGTTTCGTTTACTGAAGGGTAAATCTAATTTCATAGCAAATTATTTGTTTGATCGCAACTCAAGATTGTAGGTTTTCGAATGGTCATCAATTTAATAAAATTTTCTCGTAATAATTATGAATAGGAGTATTGATTTAGTTAAACTACTAGCATTGACTATTAAATTTTGTAATAAAGCAAAGCACTGGTACTACATTTCATTGCGGAACTTGACATTCTATGTCAACAATCTTCTTAGTATACCGTGTACAAAACAATTGCAGGGCTAGTGCTACGATCCTACTGACCACTACAAATATTGTTATGTGGAATCAATGTCGGATTTGTTTTGTAAATCATGATCATAATTTAAAACAGAACTAGTGCATATTCATAATTTAAAAAAAATGCTGCAATTGTGCTTTCTCAACCATGTGTACTAGGATTTCACGGTTGGTTATGTTCATTATAAAGTTTCAAATGCATATAACTTTATACAAAAATACGAATCAATATTTGGGATCAAAAAGTAATCGACGGTTTGAGATAGGTTGGTCGTCATGATCTGCCGGTGGAAGAAGATGAGTACTAATCGCACCACGAATAGGAAGAATATTTTATGCCCAAACAATTTATGCGCCAAAACATTTTCACGAAAATTTTCGGAACACGGCAATAATCAATTGAAAAACTTATTTTAATCCACCTAGTTGTGCAATTGTGCTTTTGTTATTTCTCTAAACCATTACTCCATGATTGGGATTAATATAATTGTGGGAGTATCTATTGCATTCTTAGTACATTTTGCACCTATACACAATAGCTCGCCAGCCACGAACGTAATGAGCTGAGTGTCGACGGTGAAACACTTGGAACAAAAAACTATAATTTTGAAATAGCTATCTCAGTATTAGTTCAATATTGTCTTCCTGCTACCATATTTTGACAGGCGGGGGTGAGTAACCCACAACCGAATCAGCCCCAGTTTATTTTGGAATACCTGTATACCTGGTGATATAGTATTGGTATACAGATGATATGGTTAAGAGGGAGGGGGTGTTGGCGCCAAATGCAGTACATAAATATAATCGTCTAAATTTATAAGTTTGAACGATAAAAAAATGTTTTTGTGTTTTTTTGAAAAAGTGTGTTTTTGAGCACTTTTTGCAGTTTTTGGTCAATATCTCAAGAAAAAATCTTCCAAATAACACAAGCGACTCACCATTCGAAAGGTATTGATGTGCCCAATAATGTATAACATGTTAGGATAAAATATCAACAATTTAGGGTTAAGAGCAACCAAAGTCAAAAAAAGTAGTGTTTGGTAAAATTACAAATTTTTAGTTGATTTTTCATAAAAAAATAAATAAGCAAAAAAAATCTTTTAAAATGTGATAGACAAACTTCTCACGTGAATTTTAAGCCTAAGATCACGAAAATCCGACAAAAACTGGTGATGTTATTAAGCACCGAGTGAAAATTGCTCTGTTTTCACATATCTCTTTTGGTCTTAAATAAGATTACACTAGTTTACAAGAAAAACGAAGTTACGAGAAAAAGTGTTTTCTAGATTAATTTTGGGTCGCTGAATACGAAATAATACTCTATTTCTTCTTCAAAGAAGTTCGAGTTTAAAAAAAAATGTTTTTGCTCTATTTTATTACAGAAAAATAATTTTTCATATTTTCAATCAGAATCAGAATCAGAATCAGATTTTAACAATTTTAAGGTAATCGCGATAAGCTAAGAAGAAAGGTGTTTCCTCAGTTAATTGTGGATCGCTGAATACAAACACCAAGTCCATTTTTTTCAAAGAAGCATTTTCAAGATTTCTTTGAAAAAGGTGTTTTTGGGCACTATTTTAGTTATTTGTCAATATCTTGTTCAAATAGGATCCGATCGAAACAGTTCGAAAGGTATTGATGTGCCCTTTCCGAAAATGTAGAATATGCGTAGATCAAATCTCGACAAACATATGATTGCGGCTTAAAAGCCAACTGTCAAAATTCTCTTTGCAAGGAAATTTCAGACAAACTGTTACCCGCCAATCACAGATGTTTATAGTAAACAAAAGAAAAATGTTTTCTCTTGCAGTAACTGCTATGAACTGCGTTTAGCCAGTAACGGTTTGTCCGGAATTTATTTTCTAAGAGACCTTTCCTTTCGGCTGAATACTTGATAGTTATTGTTTGTGTAGGGTACTGTCTTTTCAAGCTTGCATCCATCCATCCTGCGGCATTTGAATGGTTTTGGATATTTCATTGTACAACTAAGTGCTCTTTTTAAAATGTGGAAATCTCAGGAAGACTCAGGTGATTCGCATTTCTAATGCCAAAAGACCCTGACTCCTACGGTAGCAGACAAAAAGTTATGTCGCCGGTGAGCACTAAGCTTGCATATATGATCCTTCCACGCTTTTCTAAACTTTCTCCCTTCAACACCTTGCTTTCCATTTCGCTCAATGTGTCATAGCATCAACATTTTCCATCCGATGTTAGGCTTAAAATTAACGTATATATATTAGCTGTCATTTTAGATTCTAAAAGGTCCGAAAAAAAATTTGTATTTCGGCAAAAAAATCATTTAAAAATGAGTAACTTTTAAAAATGGTCAAAAATACACTTTTTTAAAACTTTGGTCGCCTGCAGCACTAAAAATTTTACATATGATCGACACATATTATATGTTTTTGGAAAGGGCATCTGCATCTGCATATTGACTAAATTAATTGAATGATTTTGACACGAAATATTGACTAAAAATTACAAAAAGTACTCAAAAACGAGTTTTTTGAGAAAATCACAAAATCGCTTCTATGAACAAAAAAATGAAGATTGTTTTCGTGTTCAGCGACCCAAAATTAGTATAAAAAATACTTTTTCTTGAAACTTCATTTTTCTTGCAAACTAGTGTTATCAATAGGTCTGCTTTGGCATCAACAATACAAATTGGATGTTTTAATTTTCCTTTTACTCCCTCTCCGCTTACATAGTTCCAGCTTCTGTGGACTCAGGAATCCTCGTAGGTGGCCAATGTGATCAAATCGACTGTGGTTTGTCATTAGTGATCTAGACTGGAAAATCCAAGTAATTTTGCAGCCATTTGTGTTATTTTAATGGTACCAGTTTATATGGAAATTGCTTTGTGGTCGCACTCTTTAACTCGGAACCGGAATTCCGATCGACACAAAGTTCAATAGCAGCCGATGGGAAGGCTGTACCTTCCATGAGACAAAGATTGAGCAAATCGGTCCAGCCATCTTTAAGAAAAATGAGTAACATTTTAGAAACATGCACACATACATACACATGGGCAGAAGGAGTTCAGGACAAGAGTTCAGGGCGTTTATTGCGAGTTGGGGAGTCTTGTAAGCAATGTTGGGCTCTGCAGAACCTCTGTGAAAAGCCACATAAATCCGAAAGCAGCTCCGTCGAAGCGGCGCCTCTTCCGCTAAAGATTTTATCATAAATAATCCAACTGGAGTGCTAACCGGCACATTATAGTCGATACCAGAAAGATCCTAATTTTTGCACACTGTCGGCAGAACATGGCTGAGAATAACGATTTAATCGAAATTGACCGACAAACGACAGCCATTCTTTTACCCTAGGATAGATACACTTTCCCGAAACGGCATGTGAACTAATGCTACTTGCTACCCCCCGTCCCGTTGAAACTTTGGCAGGTCTCCAAGTACGCTCGAAACCCGGTGGAATTAGGCTCAGTTGAACGTTCCTGACTAGCGCCGATCCGGCTCTGAACGCGGTACCCCATGAAAGACCGCATCAACCTTTACATGCGACTTCACTGTTCGCAAAAAAACTATGAAATCATATAAGGCGACTACTTATTACGGGCGTAGATAGCGGCTTGAAGTTGTGACCCAAAGAGCATGGAAGAAGACAAAACAAAAATTTAAAAAAAATCTAACTAAGCAAGTGTGGTGAACCTGTTCACCAAAAATGATCTAACGAGGCCGCCGACCCAGCAAAACGACCAAGGGCAACAGCATATGCAACCGCAACAGCAGTGAGAGCAGCCCAGGGAGGTCATAGCAAGCACGAGCAGTGACAAAGCAATAGGTCGCCAAAGAAAGCTAAGGTTTCAGGTGTGTTACCCAAAAAGACCAGCCTAAAGTGACGAAACTGAGGCAAAAATCAAAAAAGTCTACAAATGCGCGAAAAGCAGGAGCGACGTGACGGACAGTTCAGGGATCAAGTGATTAGCATCAAATCTGCCGTAGCAGTAGCGAGGCAATGCTGTTACTGGAGAGTACTGAAAACGCTGAAAAGAGAACAATGACCACGGAGATAGTGAAGTAAAGCCTATGAGACGCCGAAGGTTGACCGGTATTCCCATTCTGTGAAAAGAGCAAGGTTGGCAAAAGATAGCGAAACAGCTGACAGATTGAGAGTAGATGGTAAATCATAGAAACGGTAGAAGAGAGGAGGAAAAACAATAAGAAATGGATAAAAAGAAGAAAGAAGACCATCGGCCGCACCAGGAGAGGTGTATGAGAGACGCTCTAGTCGTCAAAGCAAACGACGGCGTGACGTACGCTGCGATCCTCAAAAAGGGTGAGAGAGGGTCCCAAGCTGAAGGAGCTGGAGGACAATGTAGTAAGGGGCCATACACTAATTACGTAAGGGCATATGGGGGAGGGGGAGTTTCAAAATATCTTACAAATTATTATCTGAGGGGGGGAGGGTTTGTTCTTTCTTAAAAAAGTATAAAAATGAAATCAATAAGAAAAAATATTCTTTACAAAAGAATTATTTATTATTTGTGCCATGAACATTTTCTATATCAAACAAAATTAGCACATATTGTACATCATGGCCAAGGAAGGATGGACCTGGAATTGAAGTGTTTTGCAACAGCAGGATATGATTGTTAAATTAATTATGTAATTTTGTTTATTGTTGCCATCGTGAGGAGCGTCTTAATTGTCGATGGTGTTAGAGCAGTTACATCAATTTCTTGACGCTTGATGACATATTGTTCTGTTCGGGAACTGGGGTCTTACAAGTTAAGAAGTGCTGACACTCTTCGTGTTGATGGTCCAATATCCTTCTATTCATACTTTTTGTTCAAACCACAAGGTATTCGGAAAGGATTCTGTCATGCGATTGTGACAGATCTTATGGCCCGAATATTTCCAGAGTGTGAACTGTATTTTACTTCACGAAAATTCGAAGATGTCGGAACTATGCGTACGATAATCGTCACAGTTGGAGCTCAGACTAAATTCATGCCAGAACAGGTTATAAATTCTTTTGAGCTCTGCATCACAAGAAAATAGATTCAAAGGAAGTGGAATATAGCGAAGCAGCTTATATGGACCAGATTGGCTTTTCTAAATATTACCCAAAAGTTGTTCTACTAAGGTGCAAATAAAATTACTACAGATGAATGCAGTTAAATTTTGTCATGAATTTTCTTGAAATAATTCTATAAGTATCGTTTTCGCTATCTTATTTAATGAATTAACAATATGATTTTTTAATTACGAAAATCATGATAAGATCTTATGTAGGGGGGAGGGGGAGTTCGTCAAAATCTTACGAATTCTTATCTGGGGGGAGGGGGTGGTTGGAATGTTCTAAAAATGCCTTACGTAATTAGTGTACGGTCCCTAAGAACCAGGCGTACTCAGAAAGGCGAGATTCTGTTTGAGCTGAAGAAGAACCAATTAATCAAGAGCTCGACCTATCTGGAACTTGTGGCAGAAGCGGTGGAAGGAGAAGCAAATGTGAAAGCTTTAGTTCAAGAAGCGGTGGTCGAATGGACGAGATCACAACGGAAGACGAAGTGAGAAGAGCGCTACTACAACAACGTAACGTGACAAATAGCAGATGCCAATCAGGTTGAGGAAGGCATATAGTGGCACACAGACAGCAGCGATACACTAGGGCATTGCAAAAAAAATTTTTTTTTGAATTCTCAAAGGCCCCCCCTCTCATATTGTGACAAATGTCAAAGTAAGCTCAGATGCCAAATTTCACATCATTTGGACAATTTTAGACCCCCGCCCACTTCGCTTGAAATTTTTGGAAATTGGTACTATGGGAAAATATGGAGGAAAAACACATTAAATGCAATAACTTTGGAAGTAGCAATCAGAAAATTACAATTTATACCTCTTTTGAAAGGAAATAATTTTAATATTTGAGTAAAGATATATTTGTATCTAGAAAAATTTGGGAAAGTGGGGTACTGGGTCATTTTGGTCCCAAAATCCCCTATTTTTAATGATTTTTCTGCTCCGTGATGCAAATCATACATATTTTGTAGTTTTTCTAATGTGAAAAAATCTCAGAAATCGAACGGAACCCTTTTGACCTTAGTCCGAATACGAGAAGTTGGGGTTATAGGGCTTTTTGTCAGTCATATTAAATTTTATCATTTTCTCATGCATATATCTCTATTATTCTTCAATCAATTTTCATAAAATGTAACTTATTGAACGTGTAAAATTCTGAGGAATAAAACAAAAATAAAAACGTTAAAGGTTAAATTCAGAAACATCAAACTTTTTGATATTTACTCTACAAATCTCATTTTTTTCATTATTTGTCCTAATACCTCAACTTCCCCTATTTTTCCAGGAATGAAACTTTTCTCATGTGATCCCTAAGCATATTTTACACTAAAAGTAGTAAATTAAATAAGAATTTTGTTGTTAAATGGAGTTAATATGTGCGATTTTATGATAAAAATGTGAAATCGACACTATATGTCAGATAATTTGATGTTCCTGAATTTTACCGGTAACGAATCTATTTTTGTTATAATCCTAAGGATTTTCCACGTTCAACAAGGTATAGTTTATGAAAATTGAGTGAAGAGTAATAGAGATATATTCACGAGAAAATGATGAAGTTGAATATGAATGACAAAAGGCCATTTAACCCCAACTTCTCGTATTCGGAGTAAGGTCAAAAGGGTTCCGTTCGATTTCTGAGATTTTTTCACATTAGAAAAACTACAAAATATGTATGATTTGCATCACGGAGCAGAAAAATCATTAAAAATAGGGGATTTTGGGGCCAAAATGACACAGTACCCCACTTTCCCGTATTTTTCTAGAAACAAATATATCTTTATTCAAATATTAAAATTATTTTCTTTCAAAAGAGGTATAAATTGTAATTTTCTGATTGCTACTTCCAAAGTTATTGCATTTAATGTGTTTTTCCTCAATATTTTCCCATAGTATCAATTTCAAAAAATTTCAAGCGAAGTGGGCGGGGGTCTAAAATTGTACAAATGATGTGAAATTTGGCATCTGAGCTTACTTTGACATTTGTCACAATATGAGAGGGGGGGCCTTCGAGAATTCAAAAAAAAATTTTTTTTGCAGTGCCCTACGATACACTTACCGCCAGCTACAGGCAACCAGCTTATGTCGACCGGTAAGATCAAAGTCGGATGGTCGATATACTCATTACAATTGATACCTAGAGCCACTAATCAAACGGAAAGGTGTTTCAGGTGTGTTTCAACCATCAGACGAGAAACACATCTGATCTGTGCAGAAAATGTGGGGAGAAGGGACACATTGCTAGTGACTGCACAAAGCAACCGAAGTGCTTGCTCTGCACGAATGATGCTTCTTATGTCCAGAGCACAAAAAGGCGAAGGCAAGCCAATGATGATTGGGATAACCCAGCTTAAATTCAGTCATTGCGAAATAGCACAGCAACTGTTGTGTCAGTCAACAACAGAAACGAAGGGCGACGTTGCAATTATTTCAGAGGTGTATCGTGTTCCTCCCGATAACGGTAACTGGGTGGTGGATAGTGTAGAGATGGCTGCAATTCAAGTAATGGGTGGTTTCCCTGTCCAAGAGATGATGGATAACACACACGAAGGCTTTGTGATCGTCAGGATCATCGGTGTATTCGTCTGTAGCTGCTATGCTCCTCCGAGATGGACACTAGAACAGTACAATCAGATACTGGACGCACTAACCGACTCGTTAGTCGTACGAACGCCAGTTGTTAGTATACTTTGACGCTTGGGCCGTGGAGTGGGGTAGCAGGCTGACCAACGCAAGAGGTTTCAGCATGTTGGAAGCCCTGGCGGTCGAGAATCCAACGAGTGTATTGGTAGAACGAAAGGCTCAGCATCCTTAGTGATGCCGTTGATGTAAACAGTGGATAATCTGGTGACAATCGAATCTCCAACGACGAGCTCCTCATAGTGACAAATGGGGTGAATGCGAAGAAAGCTCCCGTTACGAAAACGGAATCCCCAAAGTGGCACTGAAGACCGCGATGCTGGTGTTTCCGCACAAGTTCAGGATAATCCTACAGGAATGCCTGGACGATGGCTACTTCGCGGGTAGATGGAAGATGCAGAAGCTAGTGTCGCTGTAAAACCAGGGATTCAGCATCGTATCAGCCTACATGCCTACACAAGGAGATTCAGCATCGTATCAGCCAACATGTCTGCTGGATGTCTTGGTAAACTTCTGGAAAGGGTCATCCTCAACAGGCTGACGACCTACGCTGAAAGTGAGAATGGACTATAGCAGAGGCAGTTCGGATTCCGGAAAGGGATATCGACGGTGGACGCCATCGACACAGTCATCGTGAGCGCGGAGAAAGCACCGAAGCAAACGAGAAGGGGAAAACGCTATTGTTCCGTGTTAACGATCGACGTGAAGAACGCGTTCAGAAGTGTCAGCTGGGTGGCTATCGCCGTAGTGCTGCACAGCATGCGGGTTCCGGACTATCTGTGCAAGGTTCTGAAAAGTTACTTTCAGAACCGAGTATTGCTATAAGAAAAAATTAAAGGGTTGTGTACAGGACACGACCACGGTGACATTAAAAATATAGCTTTTTTCAAGAGCGTGCAAATGAATTTTATCTATCACACATATCGACTCACGTTCATGCTCACTCGCCTGTTTTCATATGTTACAATTTGCTATACACCTCTCCATTGAAACATATTTTATTGAAGGTCATTTAACGGTAATCTATTATTACAATTAATCAAGTATCTCACTAGGTGATTGGCATTATTTGGCTGATCCATCTAGTAAAAATAGGCTGGTCTGTCCAGAAAATATATTCAAAAGAAAAGTTCCATATTGAGAGCTGTGATGAGGAAACCCACGCCCGCCAACGGAAATATACAGATTCTCCATAAAATATGAAATTTCATTTTCCATTTAAATTTTCAATAATGTACTCAATAATAATGTACTAATAAACAATCTTAAGTTTAAGTATTTCTTGATCGATTAGTGGTGGAAAAATGAAATTATTTGAAAAATTACATTGTTATGCAACGTTCGCACTACCAGTTAAAACGGGTTTTTATGCTATCTTGGTGACATTTTTCTTGTTGCTAATTATTAAAACGTGTTATAACTCTGTAGTATAAACATTGTATTATTAAACCAATTCTGCAGCGTTTTATGTTATATAGGTGTTTTATGTGGTAATAGGACTGACATAATTATATCTTCAGTACAGCGGTTTGTTTCATAATTTAAAACAGATTTATTTTAAAATTTAAATTAGTATACCCAACCGTATTTGTTGTATACCTTAAAACGCAATTAGAACTGTGTTTTAAATACATAGGGTAGGACAGATATTCTGACTGGTTAAACTGGGAAAACAATTTTAAGTCCAGTAACGCTTAAGACATGGCTTGAATTTGAATCGAAAAAGAACACCCGCTTCAACTGCTGCTGGGACGGTAAGTTCTGTTTTAAAATTTTCCGTTGTGTGCAGTACGAAACAAAAGTGTTTGAAATTAGAAAACAAAAAGTTCTGCTGGGAATGTGATTGTTTCCGATGCATTTACACTCAGATTTTTCACGCAGGGGATACAGGCCGTGTAAATGAAAACCGCGTAAATTTAAAAAAAAAACGCGTTAATGAAAACCGCGTAAATTTCAAAATCCGCGTAAAAAAACCTGAGTGTACTCTCCTATATAAAATACTACGCTGCTGAACAGTGCAATAACTACAGAAGCACGTTGTCAGATGCCTTACTCATAAAAAACATATAACCGAAATATGAAACATGAAAACCAATAGGCTCTTTACCCTACGCAGCTACAAAGCGCCGTAAACATGGATTAACAAGTTACAACGCACACGCATGCATAAAAATATATTTTTTTCAAACGCAACACTCTTAAGCAGCACACACCGTATTGAATTAAATCAAAACCACCCCGCCCACCCACTTTGAAAATCATTCTGTGACACCATGCTGGTACCCGACAAATCCGCACACGGCCACCGCTGCCGAAAATGCATAGCGTCTACCGCTTATTGTAGTGCCCAGACGCTGCAGCCATGATCTTACCCGTTCGACATAAGAACAAAAACTGATTCAAACGGGTACGCGTCACCTCTATTTATAAACTAACCGTATATGGTTTAGTCCTAGGGGCAGATCACTCTAGAAATGTATACCAAATTTGCAACAAATTAGAAAAAATGCATTTAATTTCCATTTTTGCATCAACTTTGCACTCCCTCGCAGAAAATTTTGTTTAACAAACGTCCTACGCTGATTCACTTTGTTCGACGTTTTGTTGAATGTAGGGCTGATTTTTTTGTAGGGTTTTGACGTCTTACACGCAACGCAAAATACATTGCACGCAACGCAAAATACATTACGAATTTCTATTTTGATGGAAAGAAATGCATTTAATTTAGCTGATTTTTAAAAATGCATCACAAGTGATCTGCCCCTAGGTTTAGTCACTTAGCTTAGGTGCGAGTGTGTGCAAATGCTAACGTTGCCGAAAATCAAAAGCGCTTATTGCATCGCCCGGAGACGACGTTGCTCGTGTGGGATAAGAGCAACAACTGATTTAAACGGACATGCGTTGCTTCTATTTATGACTTTTCGTGTTTCATTGAGCAACTAAGCTGCCCTCTTTTGACGGCTGTGTCTGAGAAATCTGCCATACGAATGGTATTTTTCCCGTTTTTCGTGAACTTTTTAATTTTACCAATTTCCAAAAGTCTACTTTTATTGGGGAGATATTAAATTATTACCAATATTTAAGTTAGGTGTTTCTGAATCGGTTGGTGTATGAATGATTAAAATCCATCTAGTAATATCGGAGTTATAAGCGTGCAAACCTTACATAGTTTCGTTACATGGGAGATAGTTTAGATTTTAGAATGACACCTAGCCCCAGATAGTGGAGTAAGACATTTTTAATGTCAAAACGAACATGGGCCAGAGGTCGATTAGGACCACGGTAATACTCCTCAGAGCACTTGGCCCACGCTTTGGAATATAATGTACAATGGAATGTTAACACTGGAACTACCCAGGTGAATTTAGATCGTCGGCTTTGCAGATGACGTTGGCCTGACAATAACCGTCGAGACCCTGGAGGAGGTGGAGATGTTGACGGTAGAGAAAATAGGCGTTCTGGAATTCTGGATGGTTGATGTCAAGTTGCGAGGTAGTGCTGCCGGAAAAAAAATCAAGGTGTCGTGATCAGCGTCGGCGGACACTCAATACCATCGATGCGCGCTAAATCACCTAGGTGTGACATATTTTTCAATATTAAGAGCAATAGTACTCAAGGAAGATCAAGGAGTTGAAGGAAGAAAGTAACGAGAGAAATTCCGCCTCAGGGAATTTTCAGTCGGAGTAGAGTGAGTTCGCTGCCGGGGACTACCCGAGTAGCTCGGAAAAAGACTGAGAGCTGCAAGTCACACAGAAACAGAAGTTAAATGGAATCAGCAGCTACGGCTCACTGAGACAGGAGATAAAGGGCGATGTAATAGATGAAGACGAAAAGGATGAGTCGAAAGTTAAATGGTTCACGGATCAAATGAGGTTCCAGAGCTGCGGAAAACTCGTGAGCAAATAAAGAGTTGCGACGAAAGCGTAGGGATTATTGACACTTTAGCCACGAACCATTACATATTCATTTCGAATAGACTAAGCTCCTTAGGGATTATTCGTTCGACGAAACATGGGAAGTATTTTCGGCATTTTCAAGGGGTAACTAGACGGTTAAATTGGACAGTCCCGAAGGTATCAGCGAAGCTTCGAGAGGTCGATTAGCGGGAGTACCTCAGGCTGCCATACTCGACCCAACACTGTGGAATATAATGTATAGCGGGGTGTTTACACTGGAACTGCTCGGAAGAGTTGAGATAAAGGGTATACGGAATCAAATGGCATTATTTTGAAATAGCTGAAACTATTTTTCCATTAGGCATTTTATATTGAAATTCTGGTGAATTTTTTTTAATGTGTATTGTTTAAATTGTGAAAGTTTCAGTATCAATTGAATGGCTGGTATCCAAAAGGGGCTAAAAACTTCCGCATTTCCAAATTAACATTGTTTTACATTTCTTATAAAAGAAATGTATAGAATTCGCTCAAACTTTCAAGATTTTTTCCGAGGCCCGGAGGGCCGAGTCTTATATACCAATCGACTCAGCTCGACGATTTGGGACAATGTCTGTGTGTGTGTGTGTGTGTGTGTGTGTGTGTCTGTGTGTGTGTGTGTATGTAACGGACAAATTCTCATTCGTGTTTCTCAGCAATGGCTGAACCGATCTTATCCAAACCAATTTTAAATGAAAGAACTAAAAAACAGTATGAACGCTATTAATTTGTTTTTGATTCTGATGTTTAGTTTCCAAGATATGAATGTTTGAATGCGCAAAAATGGCGTTTTTTGCAGTTTTTTTAAATTATCTGCCGAAATTGACAATATAGATTAACAATTTATATGTTTTTAGACAGCTTTAACGAATATCTTTCGAACAAGCTATAGATTGTTGAAATCGTACTATTATCAAAAGAGATATTTAACATTAAATGCGGACGAAAGATTTTTATCATTTCCCATAGCCAGAAATATGACCAAAAACATGTAATCTATTATTAACGCCAAAACGGCTTATTTTAGGTCAATAGTATCTTCTGAGAATTTAATGGAGGCAATATGCCCTTTCTTTTGGTATTGTGCTTTTGCTGATTAATCCCCCTACGAGTGAGATATTTTCACAAATTTTTTTGGAAGTGATTATATCGAAATGATGCCTTCAGCAAATTTGTAGCTCTTACTTTTGCGAATAACGTTACTGAAGACTTCAAATATCTATTTTGAATACTTTAAAAGCTATGGCTTGTTGTTTGTTGATTACTCTTTGTCGCTTATTTATTGTTCAATATAGTAATAATCCATTGAAATAAGCCAAACATTATTTCGATAAAACGAATTTTGTATTTCATTTTACTATCTACAACCGCTAGAAATAATCACCGAACACTTCCAAGTTATCTGGAAGGAACTTGATAACTTATCAGTACAAAAATGTTCATTTGTGCGAACTTTCTGACTGCAATTTTGCTAACTTATAACCATCGGATCGATCTGAAACATATCGGAAAATGAGAAGCGAAATAAATAACTCCAAGCAACGGCGTAGCCAAGAGAAGGTTTTGGGGTTTAACACCATACAACCCCCCCCCCCACAACACCCAAAAAAAATTGGATTGAAGTTGAAAATTTATTGATGCAGACTGATTTAATTCAATATTACAATAACAATTATCTGATCCGTAGATTGATAACCTGTTGTTGTAAACATCATGAGGACTTTTGATAAATTGTCGGAATGGGGTCCTGATATGTAACTGATCTCTTGGTCTTTATTTCACAGTTGTCTAATAGCATCAATATCAAATTCCTGTCTGAAAACATTCCAATAGAAAATTCCAGAGTTCTGTAATCAATCATAATCCTCAGATTTATTTTCAAATTGATCTCGTTTTTGTAGAGATGTACTGTAATAAGGGTCTTTATTTAATAGGAAGCGAAGTTAAAATTGATTTAATTCTATGAAACATAGAACTGCTCAACAAAAAATGCATAAATTTCAACAATTGCTTAAAATGTTTTTGCCTTTCTCGTTCACCGGAGGACCGAGTGTCATATGCTAATCGACTCAGTTCGTCGAGATCGGAAAATGTCTGTGTGTATGTATGTCTGTATGTATGTGTGTGTATGTGTGTGTATGTGTGTATGTGGAAAAAATGTGACCTCTGTTAATCAGAGATGGCTGGATCGATTTGCACAAAGTTAGTCTCAAATGAAAGGTACAATCTTCCCATCGGCTGCTATTGAATTTTTTATTGATTGGACTTCCGGTTCCGGAGTTACGAGTTGAAGAGTGCAATCACACAACAAATTCCCATATAAACTGAAATGAAAAATTTTCAAAATCAAATTTGTATTTTTGATGCCAAATGACATTATAATGCATGAAACATTGAGATTTGATGTAAACTCGAAAAAATAACGTTTGACAAAAATTGATTTTTTTGGACTTTGGTACTTATTTGCTCTGTTACTATTTTCTGAAAAATTAATTCTGCATAATTTTAAAACTTCAAAAATTACGGTTTCTGAATTATGCCGTTTAGACATTAAGATCGATTTTCACCAAACCCCCACCAATTGTAAAATTGGTATTGTAAAAAAACGTAAGGGCGATACTTTTTTTTTTTTTTTTTTTTTTATATTGTGTCCAAATTATTTACATTTACATTTTTATATCATATTACTATACCTAGCATACATCAAGCCATTGACCAAAACATTTTTTATAATATAGTCGATTGTTCCATCTATTATCTCTGATTCCTTTCTGGAGGTAAAACAAGCTGCTATTAGGATAAGTTTTGATGATGAATGAAATAACATACATGCTTAGCCAAAGCGCTGCTTTTTCTTTTTGATTTTTGGTATCTATTCGCCAACTTAAAATATTTTCAGGGTCTACTACAATTTTGAAACGGGAACTCAAAGTTATCCTAAGCCATTCCCATACCTCACGCGTTTTGTCACAATGCTTAATTTTATGCTCATTACTCTCCGGGACACCACAGTACTCACACAAGTTATCCGTTAGACGTCCGATGTTGTATTCAAATAATTTTTCTTTCGAGACCACTAGATCATTGTAGAGAAGAAACATATGCGATCGACACTCACTGGTTAAGAAGCTATGTCCTATATTTCCCCATAGGTTTTCCCAACATAGTTCCGGAAAATGCTCTACGACTTTGGGGCTTGTATTTCTCTCATTTCTGAAGTAGTTGTACAGTATTTGTACTGATGTTAACATGTTATTCTGCTTCAGTTGCAAAGCAATCTCAAGCCATTCCTTTGTATTTCTACTCAGCGCTTGTTTTTTGGTGAAATACAAAAGGGTAGAGTCTTCGAGATTCTCACTTCTACATCCACATAGCGTATTTTTAATTAACAAAGCCTTAGCTTTCGCTTCTGGATCGACGAGCTTTATTCCACCTTGCTCAAAGTCGAGGTACAACTGATTCCGCTCCACTTTAAAAATTTGTTTGGGTCCCCAGATAAAACTGCCAATTATCCTCCTCAGCTTGGCAATGTGCTTATTATCTGGCGGAAAAATTTGGCAAATGTATCACATTTTTGACAGCACGAAAACATTCAGCAGCCATGACCTCTCAATTATGTTCAGGTTACGTATTCTGTGCTTGGATAAGCGATATCGGATTTCATCAACCAGCTTATCGTAATTTCGTTTGATAATGGATGACCATTTCTCTTTGAAAATGACTCCCAAAATCTTGATTTCGTCTGCTTCCTTGAATTGCTGCGGACCACTTTTTGCGTTGTTGAGACGAATGAATGCTGATTTATGTAGGTTAAGCTTTATGCAGGATGCTTCTGCATAGGAGTTGATAATTTGAAGGATCAAATCAAACTCAGCGTCATCCCTGATGAGTATTACTAAATCGTCCGCGTACGCCAACACCCGAATGAATTTTCCAGATAGTAAAACTCCCCGGATGTTCAAAGAAATTTTCCGAATCAATCCTTCAATATACAGTACGAAGAGAAGCATGCTCAGCGGACAGCCCTGGCGCACAGAACTGTTAATTTTGATATCCGATGTGAGAAAGCCATTAAAAATAATCCGTGATGAAGCAGTAGAATAGAGATTTTTAATGCAGTTTATAAATCTTTCCGGAATTCGAAACTTCTGTAACACCTTCCACAGGAAATCGTGGCTCACCTTATCAAAAGCTTTTTCAAGGTCAATGCTTAGCAAGAAAGCTTTGAAGCGCTTCGATTCAGTAGCTTTTGTAATAATCGCTCTTAAATCAATTAAATTTGAAGCACATGACTGATTTTTTGTACATGCTACTTGACCTGGTCCCAACAAATGTTCTACTACAGATTGAAGGCGATTCCCCAGAATCTTTGCAAATATTTTGTAATCTGTATTCAACATTGAAATTGGTCGGAAGTCATCTAATGTTTCAGCGTTTTTCACTTTCGGAATTAATATAATTATTCCGGCAGTGAATTCCTTAGGTGGCTTTAGAGAGCCATCCAAGTAGCGATTGAATAGGTGCAGTAGTTCATTCTTTAAGGTCTCAAAGTAGGTAGAGTAAAATTCGTACGAAATCCCATCGGGTCCAGGCGATTTTTTCTTTGTCGCATTTTGTATCACGGTTTTAAGTTCAATCTCTGTGATTGGTCTAACGAGGTCCAGTATTTGCTGATGGTCGAGTGATTTAGAGATATTATTTAATGATGTTGCTACATTTTCCAGGTTAGGGTCTTCTTTTTGAAATATGTTCGTAAAATAATCTTGAATAATTTGTTTCAAACGGTTAGAATCTTAAATAATGTGGATACCGTCCTTCAATTGAAAATTACCCGAAGTGTTGTACTTATGCATTTGATTGGAGACATGGAAAACGCTCATTTTTTCCCTCTCTATTAAGGATGTATTCGAGATTTTTGAACCATAAAACTTTAATCTGTCCAATTCGATTTCCATCAGTTTTGATTTAATTACTTGAAGTTGATTCCTGTTATCAACTCCTCTAGCACGATCAGCTGAAAGTTCATACATCGTGCCATAAAGAATGCTCTTAGCAGCGTTTATCCGATAGTTTAACAGTTTGCTCTCATTCTTGAAGAAAAACTGTGCTTTTGGTTTCACAACAGTGTTCCACCAAGTACTTTTATTAGTCGAGTAAATATGCCGAGTTTTCAACTGTTCATAGTCCGCAACGTATCTGGATGAGATTTCATCGTTCGTTAGGAGACTGCTGTTAAGTTTCCAATATCCTCTTCCCCGCATACAAAGATCTGATTGGTTCACTTCATATTTCATTACCACTGCTGAATGATCTGAGAAAGCAACTGGAATTGTTCGTATATCAACGACCTTTCCAAGAAACTGCTCAGTAACATAAAATCGATCTAATCGTGAGGCGGATTCGGCTCTGAGAAATGTGTGTTCAACATTATATCCATTTCGCTCATTTGCTACGTCCTTGAGCTGCATGGAAGTTACCAAATCTTTTAAACCAGGACAAAAGTTCGTCGTTGTACTTCGACTGTCTCGTTTGTTAAGAACACAGTTGAAGTCTCCCCCAACTATTGTTTGTGTGCAATTACCCTTCATAACGTGAGGTGTAATGCAATTTCTGAACAATTCATCCCTGTCGCGCTTCTTGTTAGTCCCGGAGTGAGCATAAATATTTACAAGATTGATATCATCGCAAACAATAGATAAAATCCGTCCATTTGGATCGTAAATTAAGTTCCTGAAACTTTGATTTTTCCTGATAAGAATGGCGGTACCTTTGTCTTGATCGCTTATGTTCACAAACGCTCTATGCGTGCTTATAAATGAAAAGTCTTCAAATAAAACTTCTTGCAAGAAAATAAAATCTAAATTTTCGTTGATGATAAAATCTTTGAGCAAAGATTTGTTGACGTTTGTCCTAATACTATTCAGATTAATAGTAGCAATTTTCTTCGTGAAAGTCATTTTAGAGAATTCGATAACTTACGCATTAAATGGTGATTCGCTGTCATTGTTGTTGGTGGTGTCGTCACGCTTGTTAACTTGCTGTTGTTTGGGCATTGATGACTCGGCTGACGTTGTCGCAGTGACCAGTTTTCCCTTAGGTTTTCGTCTTTCACTCCTGCTGCGGGTACGCTGCGATTGTGCTGCCAGCAATGAATTCCCGTCACGCTTTCTCGCAACTGCTTCGGACCCTGGTGAACTGGAATCTTCTCGTTTTTTCGGGCGACCTCTCTTACGTTGCTCCTCCCATGCTTCTGCGTCTCGTTCTACATCCATGATTCCTTCTACGCTTTGTGTCTCTGTTGGTTGAACTTCTGTTGTTATCTGCAAATCTGCTGGCGAACTTGTCAAAGCTGTCGCTTGACCTAGCACCGACGGGTCATTGGGGAGCGACGGTGATTTCGAAACGCCTCCGATATTCAATGTAGGTTGGATGCCATCGGGACGCTTACCGAGAGTGGTCATCTGGCAGACCTCTATTCCCGTGGATAGAGGATTAAGAAATCGTGGGAGTAATGACCGAGCAGCTGCCACATCACTGTACAGTCGGTCCTGTGCTGGAGTTTTCAGGACCTGTGCTGGACGTTTAGGACAATTCATTTTTACATGATCGGGGCTTTGACATATGAAGCATTTGTTCACGAGACCATCATAATATATTCTGGCTTGGAAGTGTCGAATCCGAATCTGCGAGGGAATTTCCGTAGTTATTTCCATATACAATCCGCGAACTGTTGAGAACACTGGGAATCCGGTGTCTTGATGATATCGTTCTCGTACTTGCTGTCGAATAATGCCATATTGCGATAAAACCATGTGGATTTCTTTGTCTTCAATCTCTGGAGGGAGATTGAAAATCCGGACATACTTGAAGGAGTTGTCTGCTTCCGATACCGTTACATTGGTCGTTGTTCCATTATTGTAACCAAACGTTACTACTTGCTGCAACGCTTGCAGCGCAGCCCTCATTACACTTTCGCTCTTCAGTTTAACGAAAATTGCGCCTGCATCTCTTTCTTTGTGAACTGAGTAAACATCCTCCGGTTTGAATTGTAGCTCTCGACAGAAGTTGAACATTTCCGCATCCGTAGGCTCACTAGCACCACGCCCGAAGGTAAACTTTAACGTGTTCACTCGTACTTTTGACTCTGCCATTTCAAAAAACGTGGTCGTTTGATTATAACCTTACTTAGATCACACAATACGGTTTAAGGCAACTGATTATTCACACAATGGACGAATCCATTGTTCCGGTTGAGACAAAGCGTGTGGATTAATCTATAAGAGATAATGAAAATCACGTCTAACTGCGAGCACGACTCGTTGTCGAATGTACTTCAATGCTGATAGGTGGGACCGAAAAAGTAAACAATCGCCAAAGGGACTATATACTATATATACAATCATTTTGTCAATTTCAATAGCAAACACAAATTTTAATTTAATAATTTCAAATACTTCATGAAGTTTTGGGTTTCGATCACTGAATCATGCAATCTAGGATGTAAAAAACACAATAGTTCTAAATTGGAAATAAAACCAAGTCTGGAAATATGCACTGTTGATTTTCTTTGAATGCACTATGAGTCACAAGGGCGATTTTTCAGTACAAAAATCAATAACTCCCAAACCGTTCATTTTAGAGAAATTATGCTGAGAGAATATTTTTGGGGATTAAATTCGCTTTCTTTTAAAGTAAAATGTAGCTAGGGTGGTCCTCTCAAACATTCTTTTCGAAAAATTATTTTTCGAACAAAATGGTATAGCAAGGTACTTACTTCAGCAAAGTTGTAGAAAAATGTTTTTCAGTTAACATTTTCAAATGAATTAAAGTTATAGCACTATCGGTTTTTATGTTATAATTATTTTTATTCTTTAACTTAGGGTGTTTCTGAAAAAGTCAGTTTTTTAACTATAACTTTTTAAATAGTTAGTCTATCTTCATACTCTCTATGAAGCAATTTTAGTACTTTTCATTGCGCATATTTCTGCTGAAGAATGTGAATCGATATCATTTTTCGTTATCGAGTTACGATCATTTTTTTTAAATAAAAATGATAGTTTTCAATGTCCTCTAACTCAGAAGGTTGCAAAAACTAGCAGCTAAATTTGTACTCTTTTGAAAGTGCATCAAAAATACTATAAAATATTTCAAAATCAAAGTCAGCATTTTTGCCCTTCGATGTCAAATATAAACAACAACACCACGAGTCGTGACAGTTTAATTGGTATCAATCTCATTCATGAATCGAATCGCAGTAGCCGACGACTGCTTTGATCAACGCGTGTAGTGCTTTGTATTATTAGTGCTGTTAAAATTGATAAAATAAAGTTGTTCGATCTCTGGAAAGTGGCCAAAGGTGAAAATAAAAATAAAATAAAAGTTGTGTTTGAGGAAATAATGAGATAATTTGATGTGGGACAAAATGAAAAAAATAAGTTCACTCAGAATGCAAAAGCTGTAACAATTAAAACATGTAAAAGGTTTGATCAATTTTGGAAAGACAGTAATCGAATTGAGACGAAAGTGCTCGATAAAAATTCGAAATATTTTGAGAAGCCGTTAACAGTTCCTACAAAAGATTCAAACTGCACTTCCTCCCAAACCAGCATTCACAGAAATTCGTCGCTTACTTAGAACAGAATGAAGGGTAATCCTTAATTCATTTGCTTTTTAAGGCAAAATGCGCTACATTTTATATTATGTCAACACTTCCATTACCAACAAGTTTCATGAGCGAACAAGGAGCTGAGGCTCGGAACGATCGACTGAGTCACGGTAGAAATTGTTCAAGAGTCGCGAACATGGAAGATGTTTTCTTTAGAGCAATGGACTCGTCTAATCCGGTTCTTGCAGTTAGAAGATCCCGATACAGTAAACGCACTGAAATAAGTTCAATATTAAATGAGTTAGCACTTTGAGAAAAGAGACATTGTGATTGTGATTATAATAATTATGAGGATGACGATGATAATAAAGTAGTTACGTAGAATAGTAAAATAAATATCTGTCTGAGCCTAACGTTTTCAATATTTGTGTACATATATTTGACAAGCTCAAAAAATCATTTAACAACTCGACTTTTTGATCTAGTAAAGCAGGTTCTAAATGGCAATGACCAGACCCTTAAAAACAGCCGTATGCTGATGTCATTTAATCATAATGTTGATGTCAACATTTTTCGCTGAATGACAAAAAAGCAAAAGTTGATTTTGAGATATTTTACAGTATTTTTGATGCACTTTCGAAAG
The DNA here is from genome assembly GCF_030247195.1 of Topomyia yanbarensis. Classification (NCBI taxonomy): domain Eukaryota; kingdom Metazoa; phylum Arthropoda; class Insecta; order Diptera; family Culicidae; genus Topomyia; species Topomyia yanbarensis. Next base: position 99,137,217 of record NC_080670.1, on the reverse strand, counting down.
AGTACAAATTTAGCTGCTAGTTTTTGCAACCTTCTGAGTTAGAGGTCATTGAAAACTATCATTTTTATTTAAAAAAATGATCGTAATTCGATAACGAAAAATGATATCGATTCACATTCTCCAGCAGAAATATGCGCAATGAAAAGTACTAAAATTGCTTCATAGAGAGTATGAAGATAGACTAACTATTTAAAAAGTTATAGTTAAAAAACTGACTTTTTCAGAAAAACTAAAATGACACCCTAAGATAAAGAAGAAAAATAATTATAACATGAAAACCGATAATGCTATAATGCTATAACTTTGATGCATTTGAAAATGTTACTTGAAAAACATTTTTCTACAACTTTGCTGAAGTAAGTACCTTGCTACACCATTTAGTTCTAAACATAATTTTTCGAAAATAATGTTTGAGAGGACCACCCTAGCTACATTTTGCTTTAAAAGTAAGAAAATTTAATTTCCAAAAATATTCTCTCAGACATAATTTCTCTAAAATGAACGGTTTGGAAGTTATTGATTTTTGTACCGAAAAACCGCCCTTGTGACCCATAGTGGAATGGTGGGTTTTTTAAAGAAAAAGCGTTGATTTCTTAATTCTCAGTCGCGTTGGAAATTTGAGTAAAGTATAAACTTCAAATCGATTAAAAAAAATCGATTTTTTTTGGCTCAGTACAATATACATAACCCCTTTAGAAAAATCAGTTTTCCCACAACAATGCATTGATTGAGGAATTTAGATATTTTATTAACAGAGCATTAGCAATAATTCGTTTGTATGTCTATTTTATGGGCCATTTTTTCGCCTTCCCATTGATTTGGTTTGAGATTTCTAGCACTGATGTTGTCCTATGCTGATTTGAGTGATTCTCTGAGTCCTGCCACTATCCCATGTAGTATGTGTTATCAAAAACATCGCGAAGCATCAAGTTCTAAATGTTCTCAAACGATATAATATCCGAAGAGAGTGATAAGAGTTATAAGAAATGTCTCATCACACTGTTAGGTGGATTAAAAGCGTTTTTATTGTTAAAATACACGATTTTATTAGAAATTCATTGGTTTATGTTGTCTAGCAAAAATAAGACCATTATATGAACTACCTTTCAATTCACGAGCATTTTCGAAGTTCGAAGGGTTAATCCCGGGGGTACCTTGGGTCTAAAAGGGGGTAAACCCCAATTCACACGTCCTTTCTTGATCTTTCGTTTTAGAATTATGGTGTTCGGCAAAGTTGTTGCATGGCTTCTAGCGCTTTATTTGATCATTTCATATTAGATCGGAATTCAGTCGCTACGATGGTGCCGTAATCAACTTTTTAATGGAACGAGATGGAAAGAAGGTGTCTCCAGCAAAGTTTTATGTCAGGTTTATATCTTTAGAAGATACTCACTTGGCATATCTTTAGAAGATACTCACTTGGTAGGTCCTACAAGTTTCGTAATATGACGCATTTTTGGAAACATAATCTGTAAGTAATTTTTTCAATCAAAGCATGCTGTATCTCGAAACATACAGGACCTACAAAATTTGCATATTCAAAAGATATATTGAAAATGAGGGAAACCTACAACCTACAATTTTCTCGAAGACACCACATTTCTATATAGCTTTATTAAAAATTGATAAGCGCCCTTGCGACTGAATTCCGAACTAGTATGATTCAACCAAATAAAGCGTTAGGTGCCATACACCAACTTTTCCGAAGACACCTTAACTACAAAACGGAAGATAATAATTGATTCCACGTTTTTATTTAATTTTCCGACTAGAATGTACCGTTTTTCTCTTGATCCCTTATTGCTCGGTCAACTTGCAATGTAGCGACATGACACTTTCACTGGAATTTTCGAAAAATTACGTTTAACAATATACATTCGCGCAAGAAATATATATTGGATAGAAAAAAGCCATACATAGCAATTATGTAAGCGGCACTCACCTTCAGGAACGACTGTTTGGGCTAAAACGTCAACTCACAATGCAATCAAACTAAAAACAGTATTATATCGAGTTATGTAAGCTACAACATTACATTTACTGATGGCAAATCGATCGACTATTTTTTCTTGAAAACTCCGAAAAAGAATGAGAAAACTCGAATTTTCATAAAACACAATGTGGGACTAATCCCTTTTGGACGCCAGCTAGTACTGGGGTAACCCACATGGTTAACTTTGACTGCTAATAGCAAAAAATCTAAAAATTTAAATTTCTCAAATGACAGTCCGCATAAATTACTTGGAACTATTAAAAAAATACAAAAAAATCAATTTTGGAAAAATAATTGTAATTGTAAATAAGAAAAATAATTGTAAATAAGTAATTGGGTATCTCCTCCTCTATACTGAAGTATTGCGTTTCCAGCTTGGGCTGCTGCGCTGAGCTTAAAGAGGAAACAAACAAAGCTAACGTGCATGTATCTTCTAATGGTTATTCGTGTCGCGGGCGTGTACAGAACGGTAAGAAACTTTCAGTTTCCGGCATCGGGAATCAACGGTAAAGATTACAGATTCGGACGGATGCAACATGTATTGGGACACCGGGCGGTCTTTCTCGAGCCGGCAGGGGTCCTCCAGACTATTCATCACCACTTTGTCCGGAGTGTGTGAATAGGCAAATGGCACCCGAATACGTGAATTTCGAAGTCCATAGATTCAAAGAACTTGTCCTTCGTGATAGTGCTTATTATTATCGAAGAGGTGTCTCACGACGAACATACTTGGAACGCTGTCATCAGAGTAGTGACGCCTATACTCTTCAGGCCCGCCATGAAACGACAATTCGTGTTCGGGAGAAATTCCGTCTTCGGGAAACACTCCATCGGAGTAAATTAGACCGGTTGTGGGTCATCGAGGCGCCGAATTACCGGATGCAACGCTCCACCTGGAATCGCCGGACTGATCTCGACACTCTATCGGGTAGCTCATGAGCGGGCTAGATCCACCACTGGATCTGTATCGAGTAGATCGAAGCGAAGCTGCAAGCTCACTTACCCATTGGTACCCAGGAAAATTCCGTCGCCGGAGAACTGGCAGTCGGAGTAGAGTAGTTTCATCGCTGAGAAATATTCGAAACTGGAGTATTACTCATGGAATCAGCAGCTAAACGGCTCACGACAACAGGAGCTAAATGACTCACAGAAACCGAAGCTAAACGGTTTGCGATATTTTCCGCAGGAGAATATCCGAGTGGAGTTCGGGGCGAAATGGCTCAAGTACGCAGAGGTTCTAAAAAGTGTAATGTATGGCGAGAATGACGAAACTGCGCTACGTTAACGTTAACTGCGGAAATGTAATGTATCTCCGTTGGGTAAAAGCAGACGAAGAATCGCTTACTATTACTAAAATATAAGATATGTTTATTGAATAAAAATATACAATTTAGGCGCACTCACAAAAAACTGTACGATATAATTTGTACAGAAACATCGGACAATATTCTTGAAAAGTGTAACAAATCAGTATTTTATCAGTTTAGAGAAAAAATAAATTTGAAACATAATGCTAATCAAACATTTACCTTTCCTTAGTATTACAATTTTCTTAATAATACGCAATGTTCTGCAAAAATGCAATCCGATGTAAACTTTCTAAAATAAATAAAATAAATTAAAATTTGTTGTAAAGAGACACCATCAACAAATTAATTGTAAGCTGGCTCTGGTACCACATACATATAAATCACCCGTATAAATATTTACATGGTGTCTTTGGAATAGCTATGACCATTGAACTGTGATATGATCTGGCAGAATTTTTTTTCTATTGTTGAATAATAAAAGGATTTCTCGAAATAGGAATACCTTTGAAATATAAGGTATCAAAATGTTTAGATGCATAATCCAGTTTTTTTCATTCATTTCGTTTATTTGATAGGCACAAATGCGGTAGCTTGGCGGTGCCAAATTCTTTTGTTTTTACGTTTTGGATATCTTCAACCTAGGAGGTTACAATGTTGAGATATTTTTTTTACACAAGAAAAAAGGTTTAGTTTGATATACAAGAGAAGGAGTAATAGTATTTTACGAAAAAATTTACAGTTATCTGAAAACTGAAAATATAGTTCAGTACACAAAAGGTGGAACAAATATTTATGAGAAATTTCACAGATATCTTAAAACTAGGGATACAATTCTATTTGCAAGATGGAGGACAAGAGTTTCAATAAAGAGTAAAAATTACAGCTATCATAAAACTAGGAATACAGAATACAAATTTGATTTTTTAACGAAGACTTGGTCAAGATATTCAAAAGGGGGCTTATTTCCACATAAGTGTAGCAGCAGGTGTATCGAGGACAGGGGAGAGAAGGCGTGTATGGTGACAGGGAAAGAAGAGCAAAACTTGCTACTTTCGCGCAAATGGGAGATCAGCGAAACAAATTTGCGCCTCAGTCTAGTAAGTCGTCGAGTACTGGGTTGGCGTATGGTATTCTTCGGACCCGCGGGGAATCTTTCAAAAGTCATAGGTAGTTGAAGGTATCAGTGGGTGGGTCTAACGGAGGTTGGCCTGAAGAAGATGAGATGGGGTTGCGGTTTGAGAGGGTATGATGGGGGAGATTTAATGGGTTTAATGGGAGAAGGTGATATGTGGTAACCCCTCGCCGCACGCTCATAGCTGCGCCAAAAAGCGTATTTTAGACAAAAAATTAGGATAAGGTTGACAATTTTCAGTGTGTTAGTATAACCTTTCTGTATAAAAAGGCAAATATAACATAAAAACAAAAAAAGAAGGCAAAAATAATCAAAATCAAAGTCCAACAAACCGGCCGTCGAAAGTGGCCAAAGCGAATTTGGTTAGTCATTAGCGAGTGCTAAATTCAGGTAATTTTGAACCCATTTCAATAAGTTTTGCATCACTGTGATATCACGGCGATCCAGTTTCTACACCATGTACACACGTACATGTGCAAGCATACATATATACATACATACATTCACAGACATTTTCCGACCTTGACGAAGTGAGTCGAATGGAATATGACACATCACCCTTCGGGCCAAATCTTTAACTATTTTTAGAGTTATGACAAAACTTAAACACAAACAGGATTCAAAGAGTAAAATAATGCTTAGTTAGAAGATGTTTGTTTAAATGAAATTGATTTGGAATTTCGTGAAGCATTTTGCAGGTTCACTTCGAATAACAAAAAAATCTGATCTGATATCTGATGTATGAACTCCTAAACCTTGAATTCACAAATATCGATACAATAACCAAGAAATACGAAGAAAGTTCCCCTAAAGTAATACATATCTAAAACTAAACAATCTGGCGAAAGTTTCATTGTCTTCCTAAATTTAGTGTGGGATTGATGTGTATTGTCAGTATTTTGTTACATTCTTCATACATCACCATTATCTTCGATCATATTTATAATACGTACATAAGTTCATTACATTTATTTTCAATATATTAATTGCATTTTCATTCGTTCCATACTTTTCATTCATATTCACAGATTACAAACAGTTTCAAAAAACTGTGAACCTGTCAGACATGCCTGAAGCACCAACTAACTTGTGCTGTGTTGGTCTAGAACATGTTATAAGAATATCTATGCACAAAATGTTTATAGAAACTTCAATCCACATTTTGGAGACATGTTATCGAAAACCATCTATCTGCTGTTATAAAATAAACAATGATCCGCGTCGTCGGGTACCTGAAGACTGCATATCATAAAATTAAATTCATATTCCTGATCAATTCAGTTGCAAAATTTATTTTAGTTAACAGATTATTTGTAGTAAAGCAGAAGTAGCATTTCTAATAAAACACTGTTTAAATGCATTTTAGTTAGGAGGCTTTTTATATTACTACAAAATTTACATCATACATTTCTAATTCATAATAATAACTTTCCGGCGCCAGTCATGCTAGTGCCCCGAGTGCACCACGTTGAGAAACTCTAGCGAAATCATCTTTGAGCAACGGCGGCTGCTCGTTTAGTGTACCACTAATGGGACTTCCGCGAGGATAAAATAAAACTTGTAGTATTTTCTGTAAAAAATCAATTTATTCAAAATACATTTGTATAACATGACCAATGTCAACTGGTCTGATTAGCGGGAAATGACTTCGAATAATTTAAAAGTCAACAGGAGCACGTGGGATTTCATTTCGTTTGCATTCCAACAAAGCATGGGTAAAATGACGGCAACAGTGTAAAATTTTTAATCCGCAGCGGCGCAAGTATGATTTTTCTAAATATGATTTAATGTACGGCAAAATGTACATATCTCTGAAACGGTGCTTCGATTCTATGTGATGTAAGCGGTGGAAATGTTCCTTATAAAATTCTCAACAAATGTATGTAAATAAAAAGTAATACTTGCTTAGGAAATATAAGAGAAATTTGAAAATCAAAGCTTTGCCGGTACACCATTCGAACAAAACACCAAATTTTGCAACTTAAAAAATACTAAAATGTAGCTTAGACGATGCTCGAGTTTTGTATGTTTTCCTTTTTTTGATCTTTTTTACCGGCGATTTTTAAAAAATCGGCAAAGCCCCGCGCGCAGTTCCATTAAGTTTCCCCTTAAGGGAAATTTTTACTAAATGATCAGAACGGGTTATGAGGCTTTGTCGAGGGACTAAAGAAGAATATTTTAACCGCTCCGATTAATTAAAAAGAAAAAAAAAATGTTAGTCCAGGTGTTTGCGTTTCGACTTCGTCTCTTCAGAACCAGAAAAAATATGTGCCGATTTTGTCAATGTCATCGTTTTATCAGCCTAAAATTAGCCAAGGGGCTGATAAAAACGGGACTTCACTGTATTCAAAAAACGACTAAAACTCTATTATGAGGCCGTTAATAAATTACACTACATATTTAAGGCTAAAATAAGGAAACATGAAGCATCTTGTTACATAGTGGAGAGAAGAAACGGAGGAGGGGGCCAAAAGCTTCTTAACTAGAAAAGGAAATTAAACATTGGAAGTATGTTAATATATTCTCCTTTTTAAAATCCAAAATCTTCTAGTTTAAATTAAAATTATAATAAAATCTGTTAATCACCGCATCACTTAAATGTGTAGTGTAATTTGTGAATGGCCTAATAATAGTGGTTTAGTAGTTTTTTCAGTATATGCTTTTGCGTGCTAAAAATTACTTATTACACAATAGCTCAATTTTTTTTTATCTTCAAGGTCAAAACAATTTTGATCACCTTTTTGCCGCTTGGAAACACTGTGCACCTGGGACTCTTCTGTGCACCAACTTTCTCGAAAAGTTGAAAAAATTCCATTTTGACACATCGTCGGACCCTTCTGCGTATTGAAATGTCCAAAATTATTGATTTTCAACTGCCAACTACTTTCCCTTCCTTATAATACACTTTCTCGAAAAGTTAAAAAAAATCATTTTCACGCATCGTATTTATTTCTAAACAATTGAAAGTTAACCGCATCAACTTCAACTCAAATAAACGGGAAAGTAACGCAAAATGTATCGCGATAACCGATGAACCGACGATGACGATGAATACGACGATACAATTATCGACGATGACGATGAAGGCGACGATACATTATCGTTAACGGAGTTTCCGATGACGATACATTATCGTTAACGAGTAACGCCGATAAATTATCGTGAAAAATGTATCGTATTAACAACCCTGGTCCCAACAAAACCCTGACAGGTGTCCGGGTACGTTTGAAACTCGTCATCATTTAGTTGGTGGTACGAGGTTTCGGTTGAAGCATTCCCGATTTTACGCCGATCCGGCTCTATGCACTACTCCCATGAAGGATAGTCGATTCTTGCATGACCACCCTGCTGTAAGTTTTGTATGAATAGATAATCACGGATCACGAGAGGCGACTATGTGCAACGAGTGGAGATAGCGGCCCTAGATTGGGACTCAACAAAATGGATACATCCAACAAAGTAAATGAGGAGGAAGCGATTGCGTTTGCAAGAAGCGGGAAGCTGCAGAGATCACCGGTTACGCCACTGGTAGCCACATTGAGTACCAGCAGGGGCTTGGTACAAAGTGAGCAACGAGGAAACCAACGTGAGATGGCATTACCGAATCGAGTGTTCACCCCAAGATCAGGTAGCTACACCACTCATAATGACCCACATCTCGGGAAGTCGTACTGGACGGAGGTGAGGAAAAAGGTCGATGAGCTCTACGAGTTCGTTAAGGATAAGCACAATGTGCACAACAAGGTGAAGCAGCTAGTGACGAGCATCAAATCACGAGCTGAAGGCGCTCTTGATGAGAGCAGAATCAGTCGAAAAAGCTCTGATGGAAGCCGCAGAACACGCGAAGGCAGTAATTGTGGTGGCACCGAAGAATCACCACAATATTCGCTCGATGAAAAGAGTCAGGGACACGTTGGGAGAGCAAGAGGACCCGAAAAAGCAGAAGAGCGAGCTGGAGGGCTCTAGCGATCAGAGGAACGTTGAGAAAGACCGTGGTTGGCGCATCGTAGGAAGCCAGCAGGCGAAGCGGAGGGAACGGAAACAAAAGGAAGAAAAGAAGAAGGAACAAGAGAAGACAGAGAAACGGAAGCTTTCTCGGGAGCGGTACAAGGGAGATGGACTGATCATCGAAGCGAACGATACGACGTTCTACGCCGTTCTTGTGTTGAAAGTGAGGGAGGACCCTGAGTTGAAGGAGGTGGGAGAGAACGTCGTAATATGAGACGCACTCAGAAAAGCGATCTTCGAGCTGAAGAAGGATCCTTCCGTCAAGAGCTCAACCTAGTTTAGCTCGTTGCTAAATCCTCAGGCAGCGAAGCGAACATAAGAGCTCTGTCGCAGGAAGCCGTAGTCGAATACAAGGGTCAAGACGAGATAACGTCCGTAGAAGAAGTGAAGGGTGCACTGATAGAGCAGTGCAAACTGAACGTACCGGCGACAATCAGGATTTGGAAATCGTACGAAGGAACTCAAACGGCGTCGATTCGACTACCAGTGGTCGTTGCCAACAAACTGGCGGAGACCGTCTAGATAAAATTCGGATGGTCGGTGTGCTCGTTGAGATTCGCTCAGCGATTAACCAAATAGATGGAGCGATGCTTCAGGTGCTTGGATCTCGGACATCGGGCGAGGAACTGCAAGGGCCTGGACAGGTCTGCAATGTGTAGAAAATGCGGAGAAAAGGGGCACGATGCTAGAGACTGCACGAAGCAACCAAGGTGCATTATCTGCAAACCGGAGGACGGAAACGACCACTTGTCAAAAATGATGGAGATACCCCGCTTAATCTTAATCATTGCGACATTGCACAGCAACTGTTGTGGCAGTCGACAACAGAAATGATGTGCGACGTTGCAATTATTGAAGACCCGTATCGTATTTCTCACGATAACGGTAACTGGGTGGTGGATAGTGCGGGGATGGCTGCTATCCAAGTAACGGGCGGTTTTTCTGTCCAAGAGGAAGGCTTCGTGATCGTCAGGATCAACAACGTATTCGTTTGTAGCTGCTACGCTCCCCCAAGATGGACACCAGAGCAGTACAACCGGATGCTGGACGCACTAACCGATTCGTTAGTCGGACGAACGCCGATTGTTTTAGGAGGAGACTTTAACGCTTGGGTCGTGGAGTGGGGTAGCAGGCTGACCAATGCAAGAGGTTACAGCCTATTGGAAGCACTGTCAAAGCTGAACGTAAGGCAGGCCGGAAATCCATCATCGAAGTAACATTCTGCAGCCCTTTGCTGTTGGATGAACATAATGAACATGAATCGGCGAGTTAGTGAGCAATATACACACAACAACCACCAGGCTAGTCACTACACCACTGGTCGGCGTAATTGTACTGTAACGCGGAGAGTGAGCGGAAGTGGAAAATACAGGACTTCGACAAGGACCTTATTGTAGAAGCACTTAGTGCTGACAGTGTCACTCCAATTCCGAGGGCCGATGAGCTGTCGGAAACAGTAGCGAGGGTATGTGATGTAACAATGCCGAGGACAATGGAACCGACGATCTACCGGCGTCCGGCGTGGTAGAACGAAAGGCTCAGCATCCTCCAGGCTGCCTGCCTAAAAGCCAGAAGACACGTTCAAAGAGCAAGATCTGAGGCAGTCTGAGAAGAGTATAAGGGAACACTCCGGGCGGACAGGGTCGCTTAAACACGAGATAGTGCTGAGCAAGTCCACCTGCTACAAGGAGTTGTGCAGAGAAGTAGACACCAACTCCTGGGACAATGCTTACCGTGTCGTTATGGCCAGGATCAAGGGTCCAATGACGCCAGTCGAAATATGCGCTGACAAACTGAAAATTATCGTGGAGGGTGTTTTCCCGAAGCACGAATCAATTGCATGGTTACCTACACCGTACGTTGATGTAGACGGTGGAAATACCGGTGACAATCGAGTTTCCAACGACGAGCTCTTTATAGTGGCAAAAGGGCTGAAAGCGAAGAAAGAAGCCGTGTGGTGTCCGGCGGGCTGAAATCTTTTTGCACTATTTCAACCAAGAATAGAACCTCTGGGAACTGCTCCCATGTCGTAAGAGGCGACTAACAACATGCTAGGAGTTCCTAGGCCGAGGTTTTGTTCCGTACCGAAGACTTAATCTGGACGGACCTTAAGGTTTTCCATATTACCCTCTTTCCAGTCTGTATTTAGTGAATCACTGACATATACCTTTTCTGATTCGCCTTTCTTGATTGTGTACCAACGTTTTAAGTTTCTTCTGGCGGTTGTATATTAGCCGTAAATGACGAAATCTAATTCTACACTAAGTAACAGAATATATTAATATACCGGCACTTCCACGCCAAGGTTTAACTTCCAAAGCTTTGGCTTAAAAACCGTTTTTAAAAAATGGAAACTTTCATGTAGGAAATTTATTGAATTGGCCTAAGATGGAGCTGTCGAATTTCACAAAAAGCTTTTTATGTTGCAAGTGATCTGTAGTTGTGTTAAATTAGGTATTTTTCTATTATATTTGGAACCGTCTACCGACAAATCTACATTTACGAATACCTCCAAAAGTGACTTCTTGAGGTCTCATGAAGGCCTGACACTAGCTTTATGATACTTTTGCTTTTCTAAACAGTAATAAAAATCTCAACATTCAAGAACTTCACTTTGTCAGAAAATGTAGGGCCATCGGAAGCTAAAACTTCGTAAAATCGCACTCCTGGTCTTTTTTTCAGTGCAGTACTCTACGTCACTCGTTCAAATTTGCACCGCTCTTATGGTAGTCGGTATTTGCTAGTATTACTGTTCTCCCATCCATTCTGGTAGTCAAACGGTGGGATAGCAAAATTCTTACAAGTTTCCTATCTCATGCCTCCACGCGATTCTAAGTCTATTGATGACATTTGGTCCTTAGACCGCAGAATGAGAGGGTGCGAACAGAATGAGAGGGTGCGAACAGATCTAGTCGAGAAAACATTGCCGTAAAAATGAATAGTTGATCGGAAATTAGCCCCAATACGACTAATCTGACTAGCATCTATGAACACGGCTCAATACGTATTGAAAATTCGCCGCGTCTGTTTTTATGAACCTAATTTAAAGCTCCGTTATTGCTAACAAGCCCGTGCATCAGATTAACAATCCTTTATATTTCCCTTCAGTGTTCGGTATTATCGCTCGTATACTTGTATTCCACAAACAATCCGATATGGAAAATAAGAAATACTCTCCTTGATTTATAACATCTCGCGCTATTTTTGCCAGTATAATATGCTGTCACTTGGTAGTTTTCAAGCCAATAAATATATCGTAGAGAAGAAGTAGCGAGTTCTGTCCAAATACTGTTGCAATAAATAGTGATCCGGCCCATTACGCAGATAAGATTAACTTTTCCAGGCAATACTCCCACGATCGGCTGTGTGGAGTTCAAATTGTTTTTGTTTAGGGAACATAGTATACTCTCGGTAGCCGGCTGCCCAGAGTTTAAAAATAACCAAAAACTAAACAAGATCATCTCTTTTTCGAGTGATCGTGCACTCGAAGACTAACTAAACAACTACCTAATAAAATATGCTTTACAGGTCGCATCGTTTGCTTGGAGCGAATCCTAGACCTGATACCCTTCCAAACCACCAACTCCGCGACACCTATGGAAGAGTCTGATGAATCGTCGTCCTTCCGTTAAGTAGGTGGAGCATCAACACTTCCTGTCTACCTTATCCTTTATCCTTCCCCGTGAACGATGGAGATGGGGGCGGCCGGCAATGATGGCTATCATGCTGTTGAGGTTTTAATATGGGTCGGATTGGTATGAATTCCTACTTACCACTTCCTAAGCAACTCTTATTAGATAATCAGCAGTCAAACATGATGAAGTCAGTGTGCAATCCGCCAAAATCATCGTCACAACGCAACGCAACGCAACGCAACGCAAAAGGGCTGAAAGCGAAGAAAGCTCCCTGACCGTGTAACCCCTCGACTGGCTCAGTGGGTGGTTGGGAGGGGAATTTTGCTTATGCTGTTGGGTAGTTATCAATTGCTACACATCTACTCACCATGGAACTCATTCATCATCGGGAACATGTGGAACCAGATTCAGCAACTGAAGTCTACTGCCGAGGGAAAGGAATGCCAACACAAAGTTCCTTTAGGGACATACTCAAAAGCAGCAAAGATCGATAAGTTTCCTAAACACCATCCAATGGTGAGACCTGGAATTCTTCGGTGAATACGAATAACGGAAAAGATGCGTGTAAGGGTTAAACTAGGCTCATTGTTGATCATAAATACTCCTAACTCTTAATATCTACATAATACAATTTTATTCGGTCAGTAAGGTATTTAGCTTTATGTGACGTCACGTAAGTACTTACGGTTTGCAACAACTCCGATGATGGTGACTACGACGGGTACCCGGAGAAGCTGGTGGAGCGACCTCTGATGGCGGTAGTGGCTGATACGAAATCGGGATCACTGGATTTTTTCCCGGTGGTAACATCCCGTTACACAGCTCTTTTCAGTCCATATCGACGCGATTGGTCATATAATGAAAGATAAGCATATTTTAAGCACTTTTGTAGAACAAATCAAGTTTCTAAAACATCATCTAGAAGTTCCGCAAATGCGATTTATGAAAAATGGTCATTTTTGATCAAATTGTCGTAAATAAGTGGTATTCGCTACTTTTTCAATGCCAAATTATTTTTAAAAGATTTTTTAATTTTTCTGTGGACCTTAGGGAATAAATCCCATGTAAAAGTTTTTTTTTACAAAAAGTCCTTATATTAATTATAGAACCTCTTTATCATGGCGAAAAAATATTTTTTTGGTTAATTTTAAAGAAAATCCACACAAAACGAATGTCAATAATTTCAATACTGTTCATTGCAAACATTTTCGTGAACAAATGTTGTGAAAATTCAGTCGTGGGGCTGAGATATAACATTTTTGCCTTTCTCATATAAAGAAAGGCTATGCAATCACTGTAAAAATCGACTTTTTAACCGAGGCCCGGAGGGCCGAGTGTCATACACCATTCGATTCAGTTCGTCGAGATCGGCAAATGTCTGTGTGTGGGTTTTTTTACAATGGAGAAGACTTTTATGTCCTAGCCCAGTACACGTGCTATTGGTAGGGTCCAATCTACCGCACGAGGTGCACTGGGGGCGTGTCGGACTCGAATGGTGACCAGCCATTAATACCGACTAAATTCCATTGGGCTCCGCCATCATTCCTCCCAGGAACTACCTCTCGGTATTACTTCTGGGGGGATGGCTCTACTAAATGTACTCATTCACTCTCACTCACGCTTTCATACATCCTGTATGAGGCTTACTTGGGTGCTCTCTCAATCGCACTTT